>NC_042990.1:7416259-7765634 GCF_901001165.1 Salmo trutta | reverse complement strand
GAGAATGTAGGTGAGTGTGGATGCTCTCGGGGGGCAGGAAAGTGTCTTTAAGTGTCTTTAAAGGATAAAGTATGAGATGCATCTGTGAGGAGAAAGTTGGATATAGACTATGATTATTAAATCAACAAAAATCCAATGTTATTTGTGACATGCACCAAATACAATGAGTGTAGACCTTACAGTGAAATGCTTTCTTATAAGCCCTTAACAATGCAGTGAAAATAAAGTGTTAAAGTATTTACTAAAATAAATTAAAAAAATATATATATAAAAAAAATAACAGTAGCGAGGCTATATACACAGTAAATGTGTGGGGGCATCGGTTAGTCTAGGTGATTTAGGTCATATGTACATGTAGCTAGAGGTAAAGTGACTATGCATGGATAATGAACAGAGAGTAGCAGCAGTGTAAGGGGGGGGGGGGGGGGGGGTTCGGCAATGCAAATAGTCCGGTTAGCCATTTGATTAACTGTTCATTTGTACAGTTATAAGATATATTCTAGTGTTAAGTGCCATTTATTTTACATAATACAGTGACGCACATTTTTTTTTTCATTGTTGAAGTCTTAAGTCTGATCTGTTTCACCTGTCTTTGTGATTGTCTCCATCCCCCTCCAGGTGTCGCCTATCTTCCCCATTATCCCCTGTGTATTTATACCTGTGTTCTCTGTTTGTCTGTTGCCAGTTCGTTTTGTTCGTAAAACCTACCAGCGTTTGTTCCCCTGCTCCTGCCAGTTTCCTGCTCCTGTTTTCTAGTCCTTCCAGGTTTTGACCATTCTGCCTACCCTGAGAATGCCTGCCGTTTTTTTACTTTACGCCACCGTTCTGGATTATTGACCCCTGCCTGCCCTGACCCTGAGACTGCCTGCCGCTCTGGACCCTTTGCACCCTTTCTGGATTATTGACCCCTGCCTGCCTTGACCTGCAGTTTGCCTGCCGCTGTGGTTGAAAAAACTCTTGTTACTTCTACACTGTCTGCATCTGGGTCTTACCTAAACGTGATAGTTCAGGAGTCTTATGGCTTGTGGGTAGAAGCTGTTAAGAAGCATTTTGGACCTAGACTTGGTGCTCCGGTACCGCTTGCTGTGCGGTAGAAGAGAGAAAAGTCTATGACTAGGGTGGCTGGAGTCTTTGGCAATTTGTTGGGCCTTCCTCTGACCGCCTGGTATAGAGGTCCTGGGTGCCAGGAAGCTTGGCCAAGGTGATGTATCGGGCTGTATGCACTACCCTCTGTAGTGCCTTGCGGTCAGAGGCCGAGCAGTTGCCATACCAGGCGGTGATGCAACCAGTCAGGATGCTCTCGATGGTGCAGCTGTAGAACTTTGTGAGGATTTGAGGACCCATGCCAAATCTTTTCAGTCTCCCGAGGAGGAATAGGCATTGTCGTGCCCTCTTCACGACTGTCTTGGTGTGTTTGGACCATTGTTGGTGATGTGGACACCAAGGAACTTGAAGCTTTCAACCTGCTCCACTACAGCCCTGTCAATGAGAATGGGGGCGTGCTCGGTCCTCCTTTTCCTGTAGTCCACAATCATCTCCTTTTTCTTGATCACATTGAGGGAGAGGTTGTTATCCTAGCACCACACTGCCAGGTCTCTGACCTCCTCCCTATAGGCTGTCTGATCGTTGTCGGTGATCAGGCCTAACACTGTTGTGTCATCTGCAAACATAATGATGGATTTGGAGTCGTGCTTGGCCATGCAGTCATGGGTGAACAGGGAGTACAGGAGGGGACTGAGCACGCACCCCTGAGGGGCCCCCGTGTTGAGGATCAGATGTGTTGTTGTCATAATATGCGAAGGTAAGACATCAAAAATCAGTTCATGAGCAAGACATTGGAGTTATACTCAGTCTTCTCAGCTAGACAGACCCACAAAACACTATAGACAAGACCTACACTGAGTGTATAAAACATTAGGAACACCTGCTCTTTCTATGACAGACTGACCAGGTGAATCCAGGTGAAACAATGATACCTTATTGATGTCACTTGTTAAATCCACATCAATCAGTGTGGATGAAGGGGAGGAGATGGGTTAAAGAAGAATTGTTAAGCCTTCAGACAATTGAGACATGGATTGTGTATGTGTGCCATCCAGAGGGTGAATAGGCAAGAGAAAAAATGTAAGCGCCTTTGAAAGGGGTATGGTAGTAGGTGCCAGATGCACCGGTTTGTGTCAAGAACTGCAACGCTGCTGGGTTTTTCACACTTAACAGTTTCCCATGTGTATTGAGAATGGTCCTGTACCCAAAGGACTTAAAGCAAACTTGACACAACTGTGGGAAGCATTTGACTCAACATGGGCCAGCATCCCTGTGGAATGCTTTCGACACCTTGTAGAGGCCACGCCCTGATGAATTGGGGGGGGGGGGGGTACAACTCAATATTAGGAAGGTGTTCATAATCTTTGGTATAATCAGTGTCAGGGAAAAGTATATATGGTGTTAATTTGCGCTGCCAACTGGAAATGAGAGCTAGTCAAAACTCTCTCACCCATACACACACACACACACACACACACACACACACACACACACACACACACACACACACACACACACACACGCAAGCAATGCAAGCGGTTGTCACACAACTCATTCTCCCATGCGCCCAATTTGTCAGAGAAACGGGATTAGCTGTCGGCAGATTTGCAAAAGGAGCGTGCTATACGCTACATCGCGCCCTCTGTTCCATCCGTTACACTCATTCCACGGGATTAGCAACAAATCTGACAGGGCCAGATGAAAACATAACTGGGGCTGAGTACTGACACAGCTAAAGACTTGTCAACCCAAGACTGTCAACCCAAGACTTCCACTGTCACAAAGCCTTTAGAAGGGGATGGGTGGGATCCCGCACAAGGTCAAACATCAAAGATTTTGTTGTAGATTGTTGGAGAGGTTGGTGGAAGTTAGTTGGACCGGCTGACAGGTGGACAGGTGTACGGCTTTTGGGGACGAATGAGGACAAGGGAACACAGCCGTGACTCTCTCTGATTGGCTTGTACTATATTTGTGTGCATCTCTTTGGAACTGAGTTGCGGGTCTCTAGGTGGCACATATGAGATTCAGTTAAGGTTTCCTGATGATGTCCATCTCTATGCAGCTTAAACTCTTTCCTCAACTTTTAAGGTTACCTTTAGAATTTACCTTTCGATGACTTCCACTGAGACGAATCGGCACTAAAGGAAGCATGACTCAGTGTCCGGACATCCCTGTATCCCTGTCTCCTTCCCTCCATCCCTCTCATGTCTCACAATAAACAATGTTTTTTAGCAACAGAAGAGAAGTGGACCGGGGAGGAGAAGGGATGCTGTGGCTAAGCCTCGTGCAGTTTTTTTTGGTCTTAATCCCTGCTACCGTATCATTCCAGCCTGAATGGCGTTGAATAAGCAGAAGGCAAAGAGGGGGAGGTTACTGAATGTTCATGAGCAGCGCAAATAATAAAAAGGAGGAGAAAGAGAACTGCCTAAGCCCTCTCTGAGAGAGTATTAATAGAGGCCGTTTTGAATGTCTTTGGAACCGCTTTCCTCCCTCCTTTTGTCTCTCTCCTCCCTTGACTTCACTGTGAACTCTCTCCACTCTCCCTTTCACCAAAGGCACTCTGAGTTGCTGAGAAGGCAAAGAGAACAGCGAAGTGTTTCTGTGTTGTGTTGACTTTCTTTGCCCTTCTTTTCGTCGATCTACAGTACCAGTCAAAAGTTTTAGAACACGTACTCATTCAAGGGTTTTTCTTTATTTTTACTATTTTCTACATTGTAGAATAATAGTGAGGCATCAAAACTATGAAATAACACACATGGAATCATGTAGTAACCAAAAAAGTGTTAAACAAATCAAAATATATTTTATGTTTGAGATTCTTCAAAGTCGCCACCCTTTGCCTTGATGACAGCATTCTCTCAACCAGCTTCACCTGGAATGCTTTTCCAACAGTCTTTAAGGAGTTCCCACATATGCTGAGCACTTGTTAGCTGCTTTTCCAAACCATCTCAATTGGGTTGAGGTTGGGTGAATGTGGAGGCCAGGTCATCTGATGCAGCACTCCATCACTCTACTTCATGGTCAAATAGCCCTTACACATCTTGGAGGTGTGTTGGGTCATTGTCCTGTCGAAAAAACCCAAATGATAGTCCTACTAGGTGTAAACCTGATGGGATGACATATTGCTGCATTATGCTGTGGTAACCATGCTGGTTAAGTGTGCCTTGAATTCTAAATAAATCAATGTCAGTGTCACCAGCAAAGCACCCCCACACCATCACACCTCATCCTCCATGCTTCACGGTGGGAACACACATGTGGAGATCATCCGTTCACCTACTCTGCATCTCACAAAGACACAGCGGTTGGAACCAATAATCTCAAATTTGGACTCATCAGACAAATTTACAGATTTCCACCAGTCTAATGTCCATCGCTATTGTTTCTTGGCCCAAGTAAGTCTCTTCTTATTATTGGTGTCCTTTAGTAGTGGTTTCTTTGCAGCAATTCGACCATGAAGGCCTGATTCACGCAGTCTCCTCTGAACAGTTGATGTTGAGATGTGTCTGTTACTTGAACTCTGTGAAGCATTTATTTGGGCTGCAATTTCTGAGGCTTGTAACTCTAATAAACGTATCCTTTGCAGCAGGTAACTCTGGGTTAGCAGTAACTCTGGGTCTTCCTTTCCTGTGGCGGTCCTCATGAGAGCCAGTTCCATCATAGCGCTTGATGGTTTTTTGCGACTGCACAACGTTCTTGAAATGTTCCATATTGACTTACCTTCATGTCTTAAAGTAATAATGGACTATCGTTTCTCTTTGCTTATTTGTGCTGTTCTTGCCATAATATGGATTTGGTCTTTTACCAAATAGGGCTATCTTCTGTATACCACCCCTACCTTGTCACAATACAACTGATTGGCTCAAACGTATTAAGAAGGAAATAAATTCCACAAAATAACTTAACAAGGCACAACTGTTAATTGCAATGCATTCCAGGTTACTTTTTAAAATTGTATTTATTTTACCTTTATCGGCATGTCAAATTCTTATTTACAATGACGGCCTACCCCGGCCAAACTATCACCTAATGAAGCTGGGCCAATTGTGCACCACCCTATGGGACTCCCAATCACTGCCGGTTGTGATACAGCCCAGGATCGATCCCGAGTCTGTAGTGACGCCTCTAGCACTGCGATGCCATGCCTTAGACCTCTGCGCCACTCAGGATCACCAATTTAGCTGGTTGAGAGAATGCCAACAGTGTGCAAAGCTGTCATCAAGGCAAAGGATGGCTACTTTGGAGAATCTCAAATATAAAATATATTTTGATTTGCTTAACAATTTTTTTATTACTACATGATTCCATTTGTGTTATTTCATAGTTTTTATGTCTTCACTATTATTCTACAACGTAGAACATGGTAAAAATAAAGAAACATCCAAACTTTTACTTGTACTGTATCTCTCTACAGTAACTCCATGTCTCCAGGGTTGTGCTCACTTTTCGGCCTGGCGCTCTGTGCTTCAGCTTCTCTCCTCTCAACTATTTTTCACCTTTCCACTGCATCCTTTATTTGAGACTTCAGTAAAGGAGTGAAAACTTGGCGTGGAAGTTGAAGCATTGGGAATAAGAAAAGAGAGAAATATCGAGACTGTTTGGGATGTGTGTTTTCCCATAGATTACCTGAAAATAACTCTTCTGAAATCGATGACAGGCTCTTTGTGAACTTGATAGCTGACAAACTTGGTTTGATCAACTACAAAATGTCTCCCTAGGTTATAGCTGCTCATTTGCGATATCGTCTGGCTTGTTCCGAAGTAGATAATTAGCAGGAAAGAGAGACGTTTGAAGCAAAGTTTCTGTAAGCCATGCTTTAATGTTTTGACAGCAGCCTTGTCGATACGCCTTCAAAATCTAGACACTCGCTATATATCCTACTTAAATGTTTCTTGTTTATCTCAATGCATCGGGAGACAATGGGAATGATGGATTAAATAAATAAATAAATAGAGTCAACTAGCTCTAGATAAATAATGAAATAATTGTCTCATTGTTCTTAGGGCACACCTCTCAACTCCTGTCGGTTTAGAGCAGCCTAGTGGTTTCACTGGAAAATGAGGTGTCTCTAATGTCGGCTAAGCTCTTA
Organism: Salmo trutta; assembly: GCF_901001165.1. Taxonomy (NCBI): domain Eukaryota; kingdom Metazoa; phylum Chordata; class Actinopteri; order Salmoniformes; family Salmonidae; genus Salmo; species Salmo trutta. The sequence goes on along the minus strand of NC_042990.1, from coordinate 7,759,501 downwards.
AGCTGCTAATTTCTGGGCCTTTGTTACCTTGTTTTTGTGCTTTCCATCCCCCCTTTCCTTCCGCCTTTCCATCTCTCTTCCCTTTCCCCTTGAGAGCAGCGTTGCAGCTCGTGGCCAAGGGTTCAAGGGGAGGATTATGGTCGGGTGAGCCAGGCTCTGTGCCAGAGAGCTCCTCTCTAAGCTTGCTCTGACAGAGGCTGACCTTAGGCATGCTGCGCTTGGGGAAGCTAACCCAGGGACCACCTCGCTATTTCACTGTTTTAGCTTGGTGCTAAGGAAGGAGGAGGGGAGAAAAAGAGAGGACGAGAGGGAGAGTCTCACTGACTTCAAAGACTGGAACACCTCTTCTAATGTGAGGGAGTGTTGTGTTTCCTTTCAAACGGCATCAAAGCACAAAGAGAGCGGGAGAGGCTGGGAGAGACAAAGAGGATTTGAATTGAAATGAGTGGCCATGTAAAGGGAGGGAGGGGGTTGGTTTAGCACTAGTCCCTTGTGATTCTCTCTCTCTCTCTCTCTCTCTCTCTCTCTCTCTCTCTTCTCTCTCTCTCTCTCTCTCTCTCTCTCTCTCTCTCTCTCTCTCTCTCTCTCTCTCTCTCTCTCTCTCTCTCTCTCTCTCTCTGTGGATCAGTAGCAGTGAACTCCAGGGGGAATGCACCTTGGCTATACAGCCCACCACTAAGGCAGAAGATAACACTGGGAGCAATACAAAGCTCTACACAAAGTCTCTAAATGAGTCTCCTTCACAGCACACTACCGTAGGAGTGCAGTGGAGGGGCCTCCAAGGCTCCTCAGAGGAGATGGACAGAGAGAAAAATGAGGGATAAAGTGGAAGAAGAGGGAGTGGCAAACAATGGAGTTTGATGCAGTGTCTGCAATGGAATTCAGACAAAGTGAGTACATTATTAACACTCCAGTGAGAAATGACACTGAAAATAGAATGATGAGACTATGAGGATAGTGAGACCTGGATGAGTATTCAGACTAGAGTGACTACTCATACTCACTCACTCCCTCACGCACACAAAGCACGACCCAGTAGTGCCCAGGGGCCTCATTTATAATCGTTGTGTAGAGTTCACAATAAATATCTGCGTCATTTCTGAAAAGTGTACTAAAATATTGAGATTTATAAACTTGGCGCACACCATACATACACGTTTCCCGTTATAAATCAGACCCTTCCTGAGACTGTGCACACGTGAACGAGCATTATAACTCCACTTGAAAAATGCCCATCATTCACTTTTTATGGTGACAATAACGCCCTTATTTTCTGTATACTTTGGAGGTATTGGAATTAGGCTGAGGCAGTTTCTAAGGGAAATAGCATTTCTCGAACTTGATCAAATGTCTTTGGAGGTGATGGCAAAATGTTACACAGAAAGACCAAAACAATTTCAAATTGCTGTGGACCTGTAAACAGATCTTTTGATCGTTTGTTAGGGCCTAATGTTTTGCATTGACTTTTTCTCTAACCAATATGCTGCACTACCTGCGAATTCTGAAACATTGTCTACTTGCAGTGGTAGCCATACATACTTCAATGCAAAATAACTGTCTGTTGACCTGTTAAATTCTACTGTATGTTATAAAACCACACTCCCTATTTTATTCATAGGCTATTATTTCAAGTATTTTCGTCTATCTAATAGGCCCAAATAAATGAGAGATGGGCATGGTAATTTGTTGTAGGATACTCCAGGAATATGAACCATCATTGCCAGAAAAGGTGAGGAATTTATTCTGCAAATGTTATGAAATGCATTATGTTTATAAATGAAATATTGTCTACTGAAATTACAGTATTCAGTAGCCTACAATCGTCTGTTCTACTGTTAATAAACTTTGCTCCGGATCGGATGGCATTATCTATTTACCAGAGTTGTGGACTCGAGTCACATGACTTGGACTTGAAACTGAATCGAGCCACAAATTTGATGACTTAAGACACGACTTGATAGAAAAGAAAATAACTTCAGACTTGACTTGGACTTGGAGACTCAAGACTCGGGACTCGACTTTGATTTGAGACTGATAACTTGAAATTATCTGGCCAGGTTTTGTAATGTTTTGTCACTCATTTTGTGGCACAGAGTCTACATGGATTACGTTACACTCAGCCAGAGACAGTAGCCGCACCATCGTCCTTGCAACAAACAAAAAAATGCAGCAGATTGGACCAGCAAACTGTCAATCAACACAGGTTGGGTGAGCTAGCGAACATATGGATGATTTGCTGTATTGGGTGCAATAGGATTGGGTGCAACGCAAACGTCAAATTGTAGGGAGAGAGGACTGCCATAATAAATATGCATCTCCAAAAAATGTGTGTGACCAAGAATATTAACTGTTAAAATGAATTATTACTGTGGCGAAGACTCACCATAGGTGGGGCTCTTCATTTGCACTCTCCAAACTCTTGTTGAAATGTTTGCTGTTGCTTTCACACGTTAAAATGCATAGGCTCTATGTGGTAAATCAGCAGTATATTCCATATAATACTACAATAATTGCTAGCGTTTCATAATTCCATCCCCGTACCGTTTATGTTTGATAGACCTCCAATAAATGTTCATTTTATAGCCAACTATTTCTTACCCTGCTTTTAACAGACCTCAGGATAAGACCCAGATGCAGACAGTTCAAAGTAACAAAATGTTATTACAAAAACAGGGGGCAGGCAAACGACAGGTCAAGGGCAGGCAGAGGTCAGTAATCCAGAGCAGAGTCCGAAAGGTACAGAATGGCAGGCAGGCTCAGGGTAAAGGTAAGCAAAGGTCAGTAATCCAGGGCAGTGTCACGAGGAAAGAAGAGACAGGGCTGTGAGGGCTGTGAGACAGAGGTTTAAACCTTGATACATGAAACGTGGGATGTATACGTAGGGTGTGGGGCAACAGAAGACGAACAGCAGAGGGGCTAAGGATCTTATAAAACGGGCCGATAAAAAGGGGGGATAGTTTGCGGGACTCTACCCCGAGAGGCAGATCCTGAGTGGAAAGCCATACCCTCTGCCCAAGACAATAGCGGGGAGCCGGGGTCCGGTGGTGGTCTTCCTGTCGACGATACCTGGAGGTGGTCTTGAGAAGAGTGGACCAAGCTCTCTTCCAGGTATGCCGACAGCGGCGGACAAACATCTGGGCAGAGGGTATGTTGACCTCTTCTCCTGGGAAGAGCGGGGGCTGATAACCCACGGAGCACTTGAAGGGCGAGAGCCCAGTGGCCGAGCAGTGAAGGGTGTTTCGGGCGTACTCCACCCACACAAGTTGCTGGCTCCAGGTGGTGGGGTTGGCCGAGACGAGGCACCGAAGAGTCATCTCCAGGTCCTGATTGGCATGCTCCGACTGGCCGTTGAATTGGAGATGAAACCTGGAGGACATGCTGGCTGATGACCCAATGAGTGTGCAGAATGCCTTCCAGAACCGGGATGAGAACTGAGGACCAAGGTCGGAAACCATGTCCACCGAAAATCCATAGATCCAGAAGAAGTGCTGCACCATGAGCTGGGCCGTCTCCTTGGCAGAAGGTAGCTTGGGGTGGGGAATGAAATGGGTGGCTTTGGAAAACCTGTCACCACCGTGAGGAAAGTGGTGTTGCCATCAGACGGAGGGAGACCAGTGACGAAGTCCAGGGTGTGACTGGGAACGGTGAGGGACGGGAACAACAGGGCCCATCGAGCTTGCCTGGAGTTGAGACGCTTGGCGGTGCGAAGATATTCCAGGTTTTTGTGATCCGTCCACACTTCACCTTGAATAGTTCTAGGTTCCCCACATCATAATTCCTCTCCGTCGCGTTAAGGAAATGGGAGAAGAAGGCGCAGGGATGCAGCTTAAAGTCCAGGGCAGAATGCTGGGACAGGACAGCCCCCACTCCGACACCCGGAGCGCATACTTCCACCATGAACTGACGGGACGGGTCGGGATGGATCAATATGGGAGCTGTGGTGAAGTGGTGCTTAAGGTCCAGGAACATCCGGTCAGCAACTGGGGACCACGTGAACGGGATCTTGGGAGAGGCGAGTGCTGACAAGGGGGAAGACAGAGTGCTGTAAATCCGGATAAAATGGCGATAGAAATGGGCAAATCCTAAGAAACGTTGCAGCTGCACTCTGGACATGGGTCGGGGCCAATCCACCACTGCTCTCACCTTTCCTGGATCCATCTGCACATTCCCTGCAGCGATGATGCATCCAAGGAAGGAGATGGTGAAGCGATGGAACTCGCATTTTTTGGCTTTGGCAAACAGCTGGTTCTCCAGGAGACGCTGGGGGACTTGTTGGATGTGGAGAACATGTTCTTGAGCCGAGCGAGAAAAGATGAGGATGTCGTCGAGGTAGACGAACACGAACCGGTTCAACATATCCAGAGAACATCATTAACCAGGGCCTGGAACACATCAGGAGCATTGGTCAAACCGAATGACATCACCAGGTATTCATAGTGTCCAGTAGTAGTGTGAAGGCTGTCTTCCACTCATCACCTTGCCGTATCTGTACCAGGTGGTTGGTGTTCCGCAATTCTAACTTAGAGAAGATAGTGGCCCCTTGGAGTGGCTCGAAAGCCGAGGCAATGAGTGGTAACGGGTAGCGGAACATTTGAACATCTTGGCCATGTTCTGTTATAAACTCCACCCGGCACAGCCAGAAGAGGACTGGCCACCCCTCATAGCCTGGTTCTTCTCTAGGTTTCTTCCTAGGTTTTGGCCTTTTTAGGGAGTTTTTCCTAGCCACCGTGCTTCTACACCTGCATTGCTGCAGCCTTCCCTGTAGCTCAGTTGGTAGAGCATGGTGTTTGCAACGCCAGGGTTGTGGGTTCGATTCCCATGGGGGGCCAGCACAGAAAAAAAAATGTATGAAATTGTATGAATTCACTACTGTAAGTTGCTCTGGATAAGAGCGTCTGCTAAATGACTAAAATGTAAATTGCTTGCTGTTTGGGGTTTTATGCTGGGTTTCTGTACAGCACCTTGAGATATCAGCTGATGTAAGAAGGGCTATATAAATACATTTGATTTGATTTGAACACTGGGAGAGAAACGCCTGACAGGTTCCTGACCCTCCAGCGAAGCGTTCTGGAGGAGGTAAGCAGGGTTCTCGGAAAGCCGGGGTGGCCTGGAGAGACACACTGCTGATAGCGGTGTTACTGGGGGGCTGGGAGGCTACTGGCGCGGCTGGCTGCCTGACAGATAATCTGCGGAATTGCTACAGCAATGTATTCAATGCACAGTGATGGCGTTCTGCCAAGGTCTGGAATCCATCCAGAAGACCACGAAATAACTCCTAGCTTTGAGTGGGCGCGATGTTTATTGTGCACATAGACATTCACAAGACTCATGAGGTAGAAGTTCTGTTTGGTTTCCTTTGTTCATATTTCCCGGGTTATGTCGGAGTTCTGTGTGTCTATGTCCTATGTCTCTGTCATTTTTGTTGTGCATAATGGGTGCGCACGCATATTTATAGGCAACGTGGCCTGCGCTCCATGCTTTGGAGTCAGAACAGGGTTGAATAAGAGAAAATTATTCTTCCATGTATGCATGGTGTTGAAGTATCATTAAGTCTGATTAAGATGAATGCACCAATGCATGTGGAAATTGCCTTTCAATTTGTAGAACCAGTTTATTGGTTGTAATTGCCAAGGATAATTGTATGTTCCTGGCAGCCATGTACTTATATTAAAATGTAGGTCTACTTGTTTGAGCTCCTGTGAGACAGATTTGATTTCTCAAGGGGAGGGTGAAAAGTCTTGCCCTCTACTGGTGTCCATTCATATAGGACAGGTTACATTTTAGTCATTTAGCAGACGCTCTTATGCAGAGCAATTTACAGTAGCGAGTGCATATGTTTTTCATACTGGCCCCCCATGGGAATCAAACCCACAACCCTAGTGTTGCAAGTGCCATGCTCTACCAACTGAGCCACGCGAGGGACATGAGGCTGTTTCTTTTGGGCTATTGCCAGTGTGTATATTTGGTAAATCTACTTGTACGTATATGTTGTATGATATGGCGCTTTCACCATTGGATCACCAAGACCTGTAAATAAATCTACACTCTGAGCACATCAACCTGCCTTGCCTTCAAGACCACTCATTTCAGGTCCAGTACCATCGTTGGGCCGCGGGTGTGAAAGATTCAGCAGACCGCTGACATTACACATCTGGCTAAAATACAACTGTAGCTCTGCTGGAGTCACTTTTATAGATAACATTGACACCTTCTGGAAACAGAAGATACTCTACAGGAATGACGGAGTCCATCCAAATCATCTTGGCTCCTGGACTCCACGCATTTCAAGGCTGTGTTGAAACAATGACTGTTCAACGATCCAAGACCAGCTCAGTTAATCCCTACCATTGTGAAAATAAGTTGTCATGATGCTGATTCTATTGTACATGATCCTAGGGGCATTGGAAAACACAATGTAAGTAACTTAATTTGTATTTATGAGAGGTATTGACATGTTGAATGCACCAAGCTGTCTGTCTAAACTACTGGCACACAGCACAGACACCCATGCATACCACACAAGACATGACACAAGAGGTTTCTTCACAGTCCCCAAGTCCAGAACAGACTATGGGAGGTGCACAGTACTACATAGAGCCATGACTACATGGAACTCTATTCCACATGAAGTAACTGATGCAAGCAGTAACATTTGATTTAAAAAACAGATAAGCAACACAAACATAGGCACAGACACATGCATACTGGCATGACATTGCCCTCTTTGGGTACAGCGAACACAGTTGACCCCCTCCCTCTGCACCAGCCCTTTTCTATGCACCATCCCCCGATCTCTATACTCCTGACACCAGGCTCTGTAAGAAGAGGTCGTAAATTCCTATGAGGAGATTCTCTCCTCATGGCCACAGTATAGAGACAGAGTGAGTTTTCATAGACCACACAAAGTAATTTATTCTACCTCACAGAACTTCACAACCAAACAATATTCAGGTTCTGGAGAAGGTATAAAAGATCGGGGAAGAATCCAGCTATGAACTGGTCCGTTTGGTACAATTTTGTGAAACTCATGAGAGACAATACGGTCACATTACCATAATCATGTTTATACAATAGCCTCAGCTATGAGACTTACATCTAATGGTTGTATAAAATGAATGAATAAGGATGGAACTGTTTGTAAAATTGTGTAATGTGATTTTGGACTGTTTAATGAAGGAAACTCCAATTCCCTTTGGAGTCTAACTAAATCAGAGGACCGCCCATGAGCACAGTTATGGTCTGGCGTCATGGGACAGGCCCTTTTCTGCTCTTCAAAATAAAACCACCACCTAGGTTTTCTATCACCAGACCGAGCTTACCTCAATTACAAGATGGCTAAAGGTTGGAGACCAGCTTACCTCGATAACGAGAGGGCCAAGGTTTGACCATGCATTTCTCTGGCTGAACTTTTAACCATACCATGTGGTTAAACTCTTAGACTATCGATACCGACAGAATAAGAACAAGTCTTTGATATGAATTACTAGTCTGCAGCTAGGAATTCGGTATCATTGAACGCGAAGACCGACAACCGCCAAAAACATCTATTCTATAACGACATGAATGAATGTCACTCTGAACTATCCATTCTGACCACGAGAGAGAGTGAGAGAGCGGACAAACTCTCCAACAGAAACAAACTTTTCAACAGAGATCCCGACGAAACACTGAGCGTAAATATATATACTGATTGCAATTGTTCCCGAATGAGTGAGTGTTCATGTGCAAAAAATGAGCATTTCAATTGTTATAATTATCAACTCTGTAAGGCCATCTCAGTTGACCGCCCACTCCCCTTTTGTCTAACAAGCCGCCATGCCGGTTAAGCCCACTAGGGCACATTCCTCTATCATTTCTTTGTAATGATATCTACTGTTTGTTATGCATTTCTGTGAATTACTTAGTTAGTAAATGAATGATTTTAAGACAATTGATGTATGGATGACTCATAGTGAAGACTGGGTTCGTGCAGATAAACAACAATTTACGACGTTTGGAATGAGACTGACATGAGGTAAAGAATACATCATTAATCAGAAGACTAATTGATCAGATATTAAAATATCTGAAAGTTAGATTAGGAAAATTATAACTTTGTAATCTGAATATTTTCCTTGGTGCCCCGACTTCCTAGTTAATTACAGTTACATGATTAATCAGTTTAATCGCGTAATAATAATTACAGAGAGTTATTTGATAAATAGGTCTTTAGTTGTAATGATGCCGAAGACACGACAATACACACACACATACGTACCATACACACACATACACACACATACACATGGATTTAGTACTGTAGATATGTAGTAGTGGTGGAGTAGGGGCCTGAGGGTACACAGTGTGTTGTGTAATCTGTGAATGTATTGTAATGTTTTTTAAATTGTATGAACTGCCTTAATTTTGCTGGACCCCAGGAAGAGTAGCTGCTGCTTTGGCAGGAACTAATGGGGATCCCTCATAAATACAAATACACATAGATTTCATGCCTTGCTTGTGACACGACTAATCGTGACTTGCTCCCATCTCTGCTATTTACTACTGTGAAGTGGGTCCAATTAAACGAGAGATGGGAAGAATGGTATCCTAACTTGGTAAGGGATTTACTCTGCAATGATCATGGAAATTAAATATAGCCTAGGAAATGAGATGCATTGCCATAGATCGCTGTGCCACTCGGGAGCCCTAATGGAAGAAGTTTGGAACCACCAAGACTTTTCCTAGAGCTGGCAGCCCGGCCAAAGTGAGCAATTGGGGGAGAAGGGCCTTGGTCAGGAAAGTGACCAAGAACCCGATGGTCACTCTGACAGAGCTCCAGAGTTCCTCTGTGGAGATGGGAGAACCTTCCAGAAGGACAACCATCTCTGCAGCACTCCACCAATCAGGCCTTTATGGTAGAGTGGCCAGACGGAAGACACTCCTCAGTAAAAGGCACATGACAGCCCACTTGGAGTTTGCCAAAAGGCACGTAAAGGACTCTCAGACCATGAGAAACAAGACTCTCTGGTCTGATGAAACCAAGACTGAACTCTTTGGCCTGAATGCCAAGCGACACGTCTGGAGGAACCTGGCACCATCCCTACGGTGAAGCTTGGTGGAGGCAGCATCATGCTGTGGGGAAGTTTTTCAGCGGCAGGGAGTAGAAGTCAAGAACGAGGGAAAGATGAACAGAGCAAAGTACAAAAAGATCCTTGATGAAAACCTGCTCCAGAGCACTCAGGACCTCAGACTGGGGTGAAGATTCACCTTGCAACAGGACAACAACCCTAAGCAAGACAAGACAATGCAGAAGTGGCTTCGGGACAAGTCTCTGAATGTCCTTGAGTGACCCAGCCAGAGCCCGGACTTGAAGTCGATCAAACGTCTCTGGAGAGACCTGAAAATATCTGTGTAGCGACGCTCCCCATTCAACCTGACAGAGCTTGAGAGGATCTGCAGAGAAGAATGGGAGAAACTCCACAAATACAGGTGTGCCAAGCTTGTAGCGTCATACCCAAGAAGACTCGAGGCTGTAATCGCTGCCAAAGGTGCTTCAACAAAGTACTGAGTAAAGGGTCTGAATACTTATGTAAATGTAATATTTCAGTTCTTTATTTTTAATACATTTGCAAAAATGTCTAAAACCCTTTTTTTTGCCTCGTCATTATGGGGTATTGTGTGTAGATTGATGAGGGAATAAAAACTATTGAATCCATTTTAGAATAAGGCTGAAACAAAATGTGGAAAAAGTCAATGGGTCTGAATACTTTCCGAATGCACTGTACGCAGGGTTTATAAATGAGGCCCCAGGCATTGACCTCTAAATCGGTGAGGCACTCAGCATCTGGGCAGCAACAGACATCCCTCCCTCTATCCCCTCTGCATCAGATCAGCAGGAAGCACAGGCTAATTGCAGAAAATGAAGAGAGGGTTGGATTGTTGTTGTTTGTCACCAGTGCCACAATTGGAGCTGTCAGTGATTAGAGGCAGCATGGGCCTGCTCTACTTTCAGAGCACATAGTCTAATATTCAATGTCCCAAAGGCTATGTCAACCTCTCCTTAAAACTGTTCCTCTGGTATTTAGCCTCAGCTAACTGATAATCGTTATCAGCAACATTCTAAATGCAAAATCAGCGGGCTAACGAAGCGGAACAAACACTTTGCAATACCTAAAAGGTGATGGACAAACTTGGAAATGAGTTAAGCGTGATTAGTGACACTGAAGGGTACATTATGAGGTCACTCACCAGTATATACCTGAGGTGTGTCTCCTTTTATATGTTTGTGTTGACCATTTCGGTCTCCCTTTAAATGACGTTCACCTTATAAAGGTTTCATAACGCATTCATAATGTCTTTATAAGCGCTACATAAATGGGTTACAAAGCATCTATAACTGCATGTCGTGCTTTATAAAGGGTTCATAAATGTGGCATGTCTGTGTGACATAATCACCAATGTCAAATGTGACATAACCCACTATGTCAAATGTGATATAAACATGTGCAGCCTTTATAAAGAGTGACATGTTGTGCTGAAGGATGGCATATGCTCTAAAGTGAAGTCATGTTAGTCACATTACACCATCCTCAGACACTTCCGCCCAAATGCACGGAAGGTCTGGTGGGCCAACGCATCATTAGTTCGGGTTAAGTTTAAAATACAACTTTAAGAAGATACATTGTTGGAATGGGCAGGGTTTAGCCATAATTATGGCTTTTTGACTGTGTTAACTAGTGACGATGACAAATACTTTACTCAGATCACTCCTATAGAATTTTATGGACACACCCACTAAGGCCAACTTTGAATAGTTGATATCCCATGGTTATATTTGCTGTGTGCGCAATAGCCTGGGGACGACGTTACACCAAGAAACACTTACCTTGATGAAAGCCCCCAACCTTAAAAAATTGAAAGAGTCTTTCTTCTGGAACCAAGTTACATGTTCCTCTGTACAAAAACACGCATACAACAAAAAGGAGCCATACCGTGCGATGCTGGGCCCAGTCAGGTCTTTTGACACATTCACCCACTCCCCCACTGAAAGATCAGCCACAAAATGTTGGCACCATTGTTAACAGGCTGTAATCAAGTCCTTGCCTCCAGCATGGAAAGAGGAATACCGGGGGCCTCATTTATACAAATGTTCTTAGATCATTTCCGACGGTGTGCTTACGTTCGATTCATAAACGATACTGAGCATAAGAAAACCTTGCTTACGCAGATTCTAAGCCCATTTGTAGCTTACGCTCCTGTGAACTATAAATCTCAAATTAACTTACAATAGACGGCACCTGAACGTGCCTTACAATCAGCGATTTCCCCGTATACAATGCTAGCACAAATGAGGGTTTAGTCAGGAATAGCCATGGACCAAAAGAGAAAAGCTAACTTTTTGGAAGACAGGATCACGGCGATGGCAGAGGAGATTGAAGACAGGCAACACGTATTATTCGGTGGACTAAATAGTGGGTTGACAAACAAAGCCAAACAGGTAGCTTGGGAGAGTGTCGCTGCTGCAGTGAACGAGGTGAGGAAGCAAGACAGAACTGTGGCTGATGTGAAAAAGAAATGGTCTGACAAACTGCAAGGGGGGGAAAAATAGCCACACATAACCAGCAGGAAAATCACTTACCTCAAGTCTTCGCAAAGAGATAAGATCATTTCAACGTCAAAGTAAGGTTTTATAAATAACTATTTATATGTGGTTTTCTGCGTAAGTCATAGTCCATTTTATAAATGAGGCCCCTGGTGCGGTAGCCTCAGGCTGGACTGACACAAACACAAGCTTTGCAGGTCCATCAACTCATTTAAATATCTCTCACACCCTACAGTAACTTGTGGATCATGAGAGAACCTTCATAAAATCACCAGAACGTCAATAACCTATTTATTGACACTTCATGTAGAATCCTGTAATACTTTCTCTGAAGTGAGACGCTTTCGGTCGTTCATAGGACATGCATCGACTCTACATCGCATGACGCTGTACTTAAAGTCAGACACCTTTGGTCGTTCATAACATGTACATAAAGGCCTAATGATGTCAACATAAATGTACTAACACTTAATTATCACTAAGAGCTAAAACAAATAAACATGAAAAACATTTTTAAACCATACATGTCCTTTTATTTGTACATTTTTAAAACAATACAAATGCATTACGTTTAATAAAGGCCAGCAATGCAATTGAATAGTGTAGCTTGTCCCTAAGCTGGCGGACAAATGGTTCTTGCCTCTCTGCCTGTGGGAGGTACTGCATGTTGGTTCCAACCTTAAAAGTAACAAAAAAAGTTAGCAGGTCACAGATCATTGCACCTGTACATAGCCCATCTGTAAACAGCCCATCCAACTACCTCATCCTCTTACTGTATTTATTTTATTTATCTTGCTCCTTTGCACCCCAGTATCTCTACTTTCACATTCATCTTCTGCACATCTACCATTCCAGTGTATAATTGCTATATCGTAATTACTTCGCCACCATGGCCTATTTATTGCCTTATCTCCCTTATCTTACCTCATTTGCACTTACTGTATATAGACTTTTTGTTTTCTTTTTTTCTACTGTATTATTGACTGTATGTTTTGTTTATTCCATGTGTAACTCTGTGTTGTTGTATGTGTCGAATTGCTATGCTTTATCTTGGCCAGGTCGCAGTTGCAAATGAGAACTTGTTCTCAACTAGCCTACCTGGTTAAATAAAGGTGAAATAAATAAAATAAAATAGGAAATGCCTTTGTCACGCCACCTGGATAAGGCATTCCTGTGCTGCGCCAGAAACTCTGAATGGGGAGATGGGAAACTCCATTCCATTCGTATGATTATATTCCTCTTTAATTTACAAATCTCATGACATGACTATGAGACATGGCTGTATCTAGGGAGATTTTTATTTAGCTCAGCCTGCCAGCTATCAAGATTTTGGCTAGCTAGAAATTGCTGTGAATCCACCACAAAAAAATGTAAATAACGATTGAGGTAGCTAGAGTATGTAATCTAACTCAACACTCAACTAGTACAAACAAATGTAAATGTCAAGGACATTCAGAGAGTTGTCCTGAAGCCACTTCTGCATTGTCTTGGCTGTGTGCTTCGGGTCGTTGTTCTGTTGGAAGGTGAACCTTTGGCCAGCTCTAGGAAGAGTTTTGGTGGTTTCAAACTTCTTCCATTTAAGAACGATGGAGGCCACAGTGTTCTTGGGAAGCTTCAATGCTGCAGACATTTTTTGGTATCCTTCCCCAGATCTATGCCTTGACACAATCCTGTCTCGGAGCTCTACGGACCTCATGGCTTGGTTTTTGCTCTGACATGCACTGTCAACTGTGGGACCTCTATATAGACAGGTGTGTGCCTTTCCAAATCATGTCCTATCAATTGAATTAACCACAGGTGGACTCCAATCAAGTTGTAGAAACATCTCAAGGATGATCAATGGAAACAGAATGCACATGAGCACAATTTCGTGTCTCATAGCAAAGGTTCTGAATACTTATCTAAATAAGGTATTTCTGGTTTTTATTTTTAATACATTTGCAAACATTTCTAAAAACCTGTTTTCACTTTTCATTATGGGGTATTGTGTGTAGATTGATGACAAACATTTTTTATTTAATAAATTTTAGAAGGAGGCTGTAACGTAACAAAATGTGGAAAAAGTCAAGGGGTCTGAATTCTTTCCGAATGCACTGTATTTAAGATATATGAACGTGACAAGAACGACAATCATATCCATAGTTATACATTCATGTTTAGTACCGATAAGGGACCTATGATGAAATTCCGTAACCGCAATTCTGTTACCGGGTGTAAATCCACTTCACTTACTGTTGTTCAAAAACCAAGAGAGATTTTTTTTCAAAGTCAATGTGTCATGTCATAGCTGACACCCCATTCTTTCTGCAGACATAGTTGGATCTTAATTCGCAGCAGATATTTAACAGAGTTTTTGGAAAACGTGGACACAAAACACTGAGGGAAGTTTTACCAAAATTCTGTTGCCAAACTTTGCATCTGCACAGTTCTTCCAGTAAATGTGTTTTTGGTAAAATGTTCAGTGTTAATTGTTAAAAGTAGACCTTGTGCATAGAATTGTATGGTATGCCTGAGTGTGTGTGTGTGTGTCCCACCCAGTATGTGTGTGGCTCTGCTGTTGGATGGGCATGTCAACACTGTCAGGAATGAACTCATCTACCTCCCTCACACACTACCGGCTGCTTCCTCTCCCACACTCTTCCATCACACACACATCCCCCTTTCTCCACTCCTCCGCGTACATCACACAACTAGATGGTTATGTGGGAAGTGTAGGTCTGATTGACCTCTTCATACAGAACAGGACACACACACACACACACACACACACATTCCATACTCCACATACATTACAAAATAGGAGGAAGATACAAGGACAGCGTGAGTAAGGAAGGGAAAGATAGAGAAACCATTCTTGTGAATTCTCATCACCAGATTTACAGGGGATTGCAGATTAGAGGCTCCAGATTAGTGTGTTCTCCTGTGATTTAGTTCTGCCCATCTTCAGAGGGCAAACTGTTGTCCCAATGATGAATCCCAGTCAGTTCTTTCATTAGGGATGTTTCCACTGGCTCTAGATTGTCACTAGTAATTAGTTAAGCCTTTATGAGCCACAGCTTGAGAAACACTGAACAGTGGCAAGTCAGGAGGAGTGGGGGGCTCCGACTGGTGAGTCATTTGATTTGGATTTAGTGTTGCTCTGAAGAATGAGAGAATTTAAACTGAGATTAATCCGGATTTCAATCTGTCCTGGCCCCGAAATAGCCCTCCCCATGTCCTGCCGTTCGCCTGCAAACACAGATGCACCTGGCATGGGGTGGGAGGGCTCGTTGGTTGTGTGGGGTCTAAGAATGTGTGTGCATGTGTGTGCGTGCTTGTGTGTGTGTGTGCGTCCATGCTTGTGTGCGTGCGTGTGTGTGATGCTTGGCCTGGCATCACCTCAGCATGGTGCTGCCTGCTTCATCTATTTAATCTTAGACTGAATGCCTGGAGCATGGTTGCTATCAGAATACCAACAGTTCCAACATTACTGCCTCTCTTTCATCTTACTCTTTATAATGTTTATTAAATATCTATATTTGTTAATTGCAAAATCAACATCTGTAATCTTGCATTCATGTGGGCCAAGTTTCCCAAAAGCATCTTAAGGCTAAGTTTATCTTTAGAACCTTCGTAGGAGCGTCACTAAATCCATGAGTTGTTTCCCAAAACCATCGTTATTAACGTTGCACTTGAACACGTTTGTAATCTAGAACAGCTAAGTGCATTGTCAAATGTTTTTTTTTGCCCTCCCACGTCACTTTAGACAGAGACGATCTCCGATAAACACAGAATCCCATGGTTTTTCCGACTTTCTGTGACACCGATAACTTCAGAACAAAGTCGACTACAAGTTCAAAGTTGCCGTTGTCTTTGCAGTTGATACAAACAACCAGGATGACTGCATTAAAATATAAACAGTAGGCTATAGGCCTATTTAAATCATATTGAAATACATTTCATGTTCTATCAATTTAGTTCTATTTTGCTACTTGAAGGCTACTGTCGATAATTTGTCTCAATACATTTCATGACTTGTAGCCTGTGTGCAATGATGTTCCAAATATGTGATTAAGTGCATTTTTAGCGGGTAAGCATTAGAATAAGCCACCTTAATATTTGCAGCCGTAGGTGGTGTTATCTCTCTAAGAGCTGATCCGTTGTCAGTACTGGGAAATAATTACAATTTTAAGGAAAGATTTGAATGGAGAAAGCTGATCCGAGAGCAGCGCTCCCTTTCGATCCTATCAGTATTGACACATGCTACAACCACGCACTTAGCGACCTTTCTCTCTACATGGTGTTTTGTGAAACACCTGTTACATCTTCGGCCGTTGTAGGAAAGATGAACGGTTTAAAGACTCGTAAGCCTAAATTCCATCGCTATCTGGAAACTGGGCCCTGGAGAGAGTGGCCGACTATCAATCTATACGTTCATCTACAGTATATAGTGTCTGCAAACGTAATTCCGCTATATATAGGGTCCTCCATGCCATCCAGTTCAATGTGTGTCAACTCCACACTACTACTGTACAACCTCCATGTCCTCCGTGCCCTCTGAGCAACTCCTATTTGTCAGTCTACACATCTGTTGTCCTCTCCTTAATCTCTGGTCCATCTGCTCTCTCATAAACACTCTCACCTCAGTCAATGTTACAATGGAGCCTGGATGTAGCTAGCCTCAGCCTTTAGGGAGAAAGTGGTACGAGTGGAATGAGTAAGACGTCTAAGTGGAGTTTCAAAGTTCTGGAAATTCACTCTCTAAAGTTTCTCATTAATTGAAAGGAAATGTTAATGTTATCAGTTAGGTGAAGTATTCTGAGAATTTCAGCAGAGACTACTGGCTGTGCTACACAATAGGTCATGATGCATCGACCCTGTACTTACAGAGGAAAGGCAAAGCAAAAACAAAGTAACTGCCGGAAGCACTCAAGTTGACAGACTGAGAGGGGAAGATGTGTCACCTCAAGTTGAAAGAGCTAACACTGCAAATAGCACTGCAGCTACAGTTGAGTAAGATGGAAAGGCACTGCAGGTAAATATAGCAGTACCTTAAGTTAGGACTCAAGTAAACATACAGAAGGCCATAAAGACAGATACACTTGCTGAATATATTCATTATTATAACCTGGCCTGCCTTCAGAAAGTATTCACACCCTTTGACTTTTTCCACATTTTGTTGTGAATGTAAAATGTATTACATTGAGATTTTTTTGTTGTCTTTGGCCTACACACACAATACCCCATAATGTCAAAGTGGAATTATGATTTTAGACATTTTTACAAATTAATTGACAATTAAAATCTGAAATGTCCTGAGTCAATAATTATTCAACCCCTTTGCTATGGCAAGCCTAAATAAGTTCAGGAGTAAAAATGTGCTTAACAAGTCACATAATAAGTTGCATGGACTCACTCTGTGTGCAATAATAGTGTTTAACATGATTTTCAAATGACTACCCCATTTCTGTACCTCACACATACAATTATCTGTAAGGTCCCTCAGTCGAGCAGTGAATTTCAAACAAAGATTCAACCACAAAGACCAGAGGTTCTCCATTGCCTCACAAAGAAGGGCACCCATTGGTAGATGGGTAAATGTGAAAAAAGCAAACATTGAATATCTCTTTGAGCATGGTTTTGAGCATATTAATTACACTTCAGATGGTGCATCAATGCACCCAGTCACTAAAAAAATACAGGCATCCTTCCTAACTTACAGGAGAGGAAGGAAACCGCTCAGATATTTCACCACGCGGCCAAATCTGACTTTAAAACAGTTACAGAGTTTAATGGCTGTGATGGGAGGAAACTGAGGATGGATCAACAGCATTGTAGTTGTAGCATTGTAGTCAACAGCATTGTACTCCACAATACTAACCTTAACGACAGAGTGAAAACAAGGAAACCTGTACAGAATAAAAATATTCCCAAAAATATTCCAAAATCTATCACTCCAGTGTTTAATTGCTAAATTGTAATTATTTCGCTACTATGGCTTATTTATTGCCTTACCTCCCTTATCTTACCTCATTTGCACACACTGTACTTTTCTATTGTGTTATTGACTGTATGTTTGTTTATTCCATGTGTAACTTTGTGTTGTTGTTTGTGTCGCACTGCTTGGCTTTATCTTGGCCAGGTCGCAGTTGTAAATGAGAACTTGTTCTCGTGCTGGTCTACCTGGTTAAATAAAGGTGAAATAAAATATAAAATAAATAAGGCACTAACGGGGCTCCCGAGTGGTGCAGCAGTCTAAGGGACTGCATCTCAGTGCTAGAGGCGTTACTACATACACCCTGGTTTGAATCCAGGCTGTATCACAACTGGCCCTGATTGGGAGTCCCATAGGGAGGCACTCAATTGGCCCAGCGCCTTCTGGGTTTGGCCGGTGTAGGCTGTCATTGTAAATAAGAATTTGTTCTTAACTGACTTTCCTAGTTAAATAAATTTAAAAAAAGTAAAACTGAAGAAATAAATTACAAAGAAATTAACTTAATGTTCTGAATACAAACTTTATGTTTGGGGCAAATCAAACACATTACTGAGTACCGCTCTTCATAATTTCAAGCATGGTGGTGGCTGCATCATGTTATTTTTATCATCGGCAAAGACAAGTGAGTTTTTTGGGGATAAAAAGAAACGGAATAGAGCTAAGCACAGGCAAAATCCTACAGGAAAATGTGGTTCATAGACTGGGACACAAACACCCCTGGAGTTGCTTACCAAGATGATATTGAATGTTCCAGAGTGGCTGAGTTACAGTTTTGACTTAAATCAGCTTGAAAATATAAGGCAAGACTTGAAAATGGTTATCTAGCAATGACCAACTTGACAGAGTTTGAAGAATTTTATAAATAATAATATGCAAATATTGTACAATCCAGGTGTGCAACGCGCTTAGAGACTTACCCAAAAAGACTAAGTGCTGTAATTGCTGCCAAAGGTGATTCTAACATGTATTGACTTAGGGGTGTGAATACTTATGTAAATGAGATATGTGTATTTCATTTTCAATAAATTTGCTAACATTTCTAAAAACATGTTTCACTTTGTTATTATTGGGTATTGTGTGTAGATGGGTGAGAAAAAACATCAATTTAATACATTTTTAATTCAGGCTGTAACCCAATAAAATATGGAATAGATCCATATTATATAAACATATTGACCAAATGTCCAAAACTAAATGAGTGTTGATATTAGAAACTAAATATTAGTGTTGATATTAGTTAGCAGGGGTCTTTACTTATTATTATTGGGTTTTGATGCATTTTTAATACCTTTTAAGACTTTTTCTGCTAGATATTTTCTAAGACCCATTTTCCATCTGTTTGACCAGAAATCAAAGCCTTTACTTATGCCACATTTTTAGGATGGAAAATGGTTGAAAATGTTTATATACAGTATGCCTTATTTTCTCAAAAATATAGACTCTTATCTTTCAGTAGACACCCAACTTGAAATGCTCTTATAAACTTCATACAGTATGTTGGTGCTTATGGGTTATGGGTTTACATGGAAATGACCACACACGCACACACACACACACACATCCAACCATCCTCATGCTCAGAAACACAATTTCACACCATACTGAGCTCCACAGCCAGACCATATCAGAAATGTGAGATATTTAGCATCTATATGTACAGTGGTTCTTCCTGTAAAAGTTGCGTCATACTGCAGCACACCTTGCGGGCTGCCACAGAATTCTATGGCACGTTATTTCATTGTCAGCCATTGTTGCCATTAATACTAGTTAGTGCTAGTTTGACCACCAGAGGGCATCTTTGAGAAGCATTTTACTTTTTGTAATATTGGCTGTACTAGAGATTTTTTTTTTAATTGTAAGAACAAAGTATATGGGATTGATTTTAAATTTAGCTTAATTAATTTGATTAATATTATGGTGTTTCTATTCCAATAAAAAATTAAAACCGTTAGGAATATATGGAGCTGAACAACGTGACCCGTTTCCATACCCTAATTGTAGGCTAACCAATACCCAAACGGAGATTCAGTGAAAATAGTGACCAGTCAGTGACCAGTCATCATGCTTGTCTCAGAACAGTGCGAAACGGTGCTGAAGTAGTTGAACACACCCGGGTAGGCTATTGCTTCAAATCCTATTGTAACAATTGGATGACGGCGGGCCAGAACATAATAAGTATAGAATATTAGCACAATTAATTGGCCAACACTACAAATGTAACATGTTAAACACATATGATTAGTACATAATAAATTCAGTGACAATAGATAATAATTTTGATATGACTACGCTCATAAAATCACTATGTCTCTATTCAATTATTATTTTAGTCTATTTCTCTGTGTGTTGATTGGTGGGGAAAAACAGGTCTATGTAACCTACTGTAGGCTACACTACTTTTTTAACGTCGACATTTGTTCAGAACAATTTGCTTGATAGCAAGATAAAATGTCGCTCTCAAAAAGTATCAAGAAGAAAGGTGGATAATGAAAATCCAAGTTTCAGAGAAGAATGTACAGAGAGATATACGTTCATCTCTCCATCTTTTCCCAGTGTGTCTTATTTACAATGAAAATATCACTGTTTGCAAATAATTCAATCTCAGACTAATTATGAATCTAAGCATCGAACTTTAAGTGACCTTCCCGCTCCATATCGAGGCCTGACTCAGAATTATTGAATCGTTAACTGCAAGCTGCACACACCGCTTTTTTTGCGGACATATTCTGTAACTTAAACGGGTTAATTGTGCAGTTACAAGGAAGTGGGAAACAGTCGCGGACAAGGTGGAGAAATTTAAGGCCTTTACTTGGAAGCTTGAGTTGTTCGATTTGGACTTGTAATCTTTAAGGCTACTGCACTTCAGCACACTGAAGAAACAACAGGCATGGGACCAGGCCGCAGCATTGTCACAGAGGTGATGGAATATTTCATCAAGCAGCTAAGGGACAACTTCTCCACCACATTTGAAGACTACAGCATGCCCAAGGATATCATTGAGTTTGTACGTGATCCTCTCACAGTCCGCTCAGGTGGAGAATTCTCCTCCCTTTCTAAGAAAACGATATGCTGATGAGGTTTTTTAAATTGAAATATAATCTTTATTTAACAAAATGCCTCCAGCTGTCCATCAAATCAAGTCAAATCAGATCAAACTTTATTTTTCACATGCGCAGAATACAACAAGTGTAGACTTTACCGTGAAATGCTTACTTACAAGCCCTTAACCAACAGTGCAGTTCAAGATGAAGAAAATATTTACCAAGTAGGCTAAAATAAAAAGTAATAATAAAAAGTAACACAATAAGAATAACAATAACGAGGCTATAACAGGGGGCACCGGTACCGAGTGCAGGGGTACAGGCTAGTTGAGGTAATCTGTACATGTAGGTGGGTGTGAAGTGACTATGCATAGGTAACAAACAAACAGTGAGTAGCAGCAGTGTACAAGAAGGGGGGGTGTCAATGTAAATGGCGATTTTTATGAATTGTTCAGCAGTCTCATGGCTTGGGGGTAGAAGCTGTTGAGGAGTCTTTTGGTCCTAGACTTGGTGCTCTGGTACCGCTTGCCGTGCTGTAGCAGAGAAAACAGTCTATAACTTAGGTGACTGAAGTCTCTGACAAACAGGAAGCTTGGCTCTAGTGATGTACTGGGCAGTTCACATTACCCTCTGTAGCGCCTTACGATCAAATGCCGAGCAGTTGCCATACCAGGCGGTGATGAAACCGGTCAGGATGCTCTCGATGGTGCAGCTGTAGAACCTTTTGAGGATCTGGGGACCCATGCCAAATATTTTGTCTCCTGAGGGGGAAAAGGTTATGTCGTGACCTCTTCATGACTGTCTTGGTATGTTTGGACCATGATAGGTCATTGGTGATGTGGACACCAAGGAACTTGAAACTCTCGACCCGCTCCACTACAGCCCCGTCGATGTTAATGGGGGCCTGTTCGGCCGGGCCTTTTCCTGTAGTCCACGATCAGCTCCTTTGTCTTGCTCGCATTGAGGGAGAGGTTGTTGTCCTGGCACCACACTGCCAGTTCTCTGATCTCCTCCTTAAAGGCCGTCTCATCGTTGTTGGTGATCAGGCCTACCACTGTTGTATCGTCAGCAAACTTAATGATGGTGTTGGAGTCGGTTTTGGCCACGCAGTCCTGTGTGTACAGGGAATACCGGGGGGGACTAAGTACACACCCTTGTGGGGCCCCAGTGTTAAGGATCAGTGTAGCAGACTTGTGGTTAGTTACTGTTACCACCTGGAGGCAGCCCGTCAGGAAGTCCAGGATCCAGTTGCAGAGGGAGGTGTTTAGTCCCAGAGTCCTTAGCTTAGTGATGAGCTTCGTGGGCACTATGGTGTTGAACGCTGAGCTGTAGTCAATGAACAGCATTCACGCATAGGTGTTTTTTGTGTCCAGGTGAGAAAGGGCAGTGTGGAGTGCGATTGAGATTGCGTCATCTGTGGATTTGTTGGGGCGGTATGCGAATTGGAGTGGGTCTAGAGTGTCCGGGAGGATGCTGTTGATGTGAGCCATGACCAGCCTTTCAAAGCACTTCATGGCTACCGACGTGAGTGCCACGGGGCAGTAATCATTTAGGCAGATTACTTTCGCTTCCTTGGGCACAGGGACTATGGTGGTCTGCTTGAAACATGTAGGTATTACGGACTCGGTCAGGGAGAGGTTGAAAATGTCAGTGAAGACACTTGACAGTTGGTCCGCGCATGCTTTGAGTACACGTCCTGGTAATCCGTCTGGCCCAGCGTCTTTGTGAATGTTGACCTGTTTATAGATTTTGTTCACATCGGCTACCGAGAGCTTTATCACACAGTCATCCAGAACAGCTGGTGCTCTGGTGCATGCTTCAGTGTTCCTTGCCTCGAAGCGAGCATAAAAGACATTTAGCTCATCTGGTAGGCTCGCGTCACTGGGCACCTCACGTCTGGGTTTCCCTTTGTAGTCCATAATAGTTTTCAAGCCCTGCCACATCCGACGAGCGTCAGAGCCGGTGTAGTAGGATTCAGTCTTAATCCTGTATTGATGCTTTGCTTGTTTTATGGTTCGTCTGAGGGCGTAGCAGGATTTCTTATAAATCTTCTTAAGGCTAGGCGTCCCGCTAGCGGGACATCTGTCGACCACTTCCAGTGAAATGGAGGGCGCGCAATTCAAATAAATAATCATTAAAATTAAGGATATTAAGTAAACATTTATGAACATACAAGTATCTTATATCAGTTTAAAGTGTTAATCTAACTGCATTGTCCGATTTACAATAGGCTTTACAGCGAAAGCATTCCATGCGATTGTTTTTTGGATGGTGCCCCACAACAAAATCTTTTTCAATCAGCACAGGCTTCATAAAATCACAAATAGCGATTAAATAATCACTAACTTTTTGAAAATCTTCCTCTGATTTGCAATCCAATGGGTCCCAGCTACAACATGCACGGTCGTTTTGTTAAATACTTTAGTTTTTGCTTGTAAGCAGGAATCAGGAGGATAGAATTATGGTCAGATTTTCCAAATGGAGGGCGAGGGAGAGCTTTGTATGCATCTCTGTGTGTGGAGTAAAGGTGGTCTAGGATTTTTTCCCCCCCTGGTTGCACATGTAACATGCTGGTAAAAATGTGGTAAAACTGATTTAAGTTTGCCTGCAATAGCAGGCAAATCCTCAGTCACTAGGAGTGCCACCTCTGGGTGAGCATTTTCTTCTTTGCTTATGGCCTTATAGAGTTGGTTGAGAGCGATCTTAGAGCCAGCTTTGCTTTGTGGTGGTAAATAGACGGCAACGAATAATACAGATGAGAACTCTCTTGGTAGATAGTGTGGTCGACAGCTTATCATAAGGTACCTCAGGCGAGCAATACCTCGAGACTTCTTTAATATTAGAAATCGTGCACCAGCTGTTATTGACAAAAAGACACACACCCCCGCCCCTCGTCTTACCAGAGGTAGCGTCTCTGTTCTGCCGGTGCATGGAAAATTCAGCCAGCTCTATATTGTCCGTTTCTTTGTTCAGCCACATCTCGGTGAAACATAAGACGTTACAGTTTTTCATGTCCCGTTGGTAGGATAATCTTAATAGTAGGTCATCAATTTTATTTTCCAACATTTTCACGTTAACAAGAAGAATAGAAGGCATTGGGAGTTTGCTCGCTCACCTCCGGATTCTCAGAAGAATCCCTGATCTGTGTCCCCTTTTCTGGCATCTTTTCACGCTTAAGGCGTGGATCTGGGCCTGTTCCAGTGACAGTAGGATATCCTTCTCGTCAGACTCGTTAAAGGAAAAAGCTTCTTCCAGTCCGTGGTGAGTAATCGCTTTTCTGATGCCCAGAAGTTATTTTCCGTCATAAGAGATGGTAGCAGCAACATTATGTACACAATAGTTAAAAAATAAGTTACACAAAACATTTTTTTTTTTTTTACAAAATTGCACAATTGGTTGGGAGAATGTAAAACGTCAGCCATGTTCTTCGGCGCCATCTTTTCATATCACTACTGTAAATACAAACACAGAATATCTAAGGGGCTTTTATATAATTATAATGCAGGGTTAATAATAATAATAATAGTACTTTATGCCCCTTCCACTTGTTAAAAGTTCAAATTGATAAAGTGGTGGATTAAACTGAAATTGCAACCAACTTTCTATGGCTTGTTTAAAAAATAACTATATTTTGGAGAGGATTTCATTTTCAAATAAGCGAGAAAAAGGCCATTCTTGAACATGGGGTGAGACATTCTTACTAATTTGTAAATAAGGCCAGTTTGTTATTTATTTCTGTTTTTAGAGGGAGAGAAACCAGAAGCCCACCGTCGCTACGGGTATTGAACCAGCATCTGTAGCAACCCAGTTTGCACTGCGATGCAGTGTCTTAGACTGCTGCGCCACTTGGAAGGCACCAGCCACAAACTTTTAATGCTGATCAATTGCCTTGCACAAAGTATATATTGTTCTGCTAATAGCCCATAATGGTGCTGTACAATGTGACTGGTCAGGAGTTGGCTCCAGTACTACAGTAAGAGCAAAATAATCCTAACATTTCCACACCCTAATTGTAGTCTAACCAATACCCAAACAGAGATTCAGTGAAAATAAAAATCTCATTGATTTATCAAGACCAGTCCCCATGCTTGTCTCAGAACACTGCTGTCTTGACCTCTGAATGCTGTCTTTTCCCCCTTCCACTTGCCTCTTCCATTCATTTTGAAAGAGTATTTTCCAGTAAGCATAATCAGTGCTCAGCGCTGGTCTGGAGTAGTGACGCAGTGACGCAGGATAACGTACTAAACCTCAAATTACCTCTAAATCCCGCAGCATAATCTCAAAACTTTTAGTTGAGCAACCACTGTACATGTATGCGTATGTACATGTGTCGAATCTGCTTCCTGTACTGTATATGTAAAAATGTTTCACTAAATGTTTTACAATCTGTCTGTCCATCCATCTATCTATCTATCCTTTCTTTCTCTCCATCTCTGGGTGAAAGGGACACCTCAAGAACACAAGATGTTGGACAGCTTCTTTACGCCTATAGGCCTTTACATGGCTGACACGGTCAGATACACAGAAGACTTATAGGGGTACAGCGAGAGAAAGAGAGGGAGAACCAGTTTCCCCTGAGCTCTGATGTTCTGTACGCTGCTGACATTACAACCCATCTTACCTGTGCTCCGAGACATGCTTCTCACATCTCCTGGGGAGTGAGAGTGAGAGAGAGAGAGATGTCTCTGACAACCCAACCCCATCCCCCTACCTGACATGGCATCCCATCTACCTCTGTCAGTGAACGAGCCCAAGGAATGAGAGATGAGAGAGATGAGGAAAAAGTGGTGAAAATAATACAAAATAAATGAAGAGATGAAAAGGGGGTGGGAGGTTGGAGGGGTCTACCATCAACCGTGTCTTTCTTCACACGTCTGCTGAACGCCTACCGGGTGAAGCCTGGGAGATTAAAAAAAAATACCTTCAAAAGAATGTGCTTATGGTTCCACAATGCTTCTGTGAGCTCCGTAAACTCCCTTTGACATCGACAAGCCTCTAGTTTCTCTAACTCCACTGACACACTAACCCCACTCTGTCGCCTGCCACTGTGACCTGTTGTCATCATGGCTCGGCATGGGGTGAATGTTGTTACCATTGTGAGACATTAGAAGGCGATTCGATACGTTCTGGTCATCCTAGCAGCTAGTTAAGCAATGGGAGTAGGCTTAGTTACCAATTACTGTAAGAGAAAGTACACAAACACCAACAATGTATTAACCTTCAAATTATCCTATTTGTTCTTTTAGGAGATTATTTCCATCTATTTGACTGTCTTTGTGCTAAAAACATTGGTTTTTTTTGCCTTCGTGGTTTCCTGTTAGTAGTAGTGGTGGAAAAAGTACCCAATTGTCATACTTGAGTAAAAGTAAAGATACCTTAATAGAAAATGACTCAAGTAAAGGTAAAATACTACTTGAGTAAAAGTCTAAAAGTATTTGGTTTAATACATACTTAAGTATCAAAAGTAAATGTAATTGCTAAAATATACTTAAGTATCAAAAGTATAAATGATTTCAAATTCCTTATATTAAGCAAAGCAGACTGCACCATTTTCTTTTTTCTTTCATTGACGGATAGCCAGGGGTACGCTCCAACACTCAGACAACCTTTACAAACAAAGCATGTGTTTAGTAAGTCCACCAGATCAGAGGCAGTAGGGATGTTCTGTTGATAAGTGTGTAAATTGGACCATTTTCCTGCCCTGCTAACCACTCAAAATATAACGAGTACTTTTGGGTGTCAGGGAAAATGTATTGAGTAAAAAACTCAAATATTTTCTTTAGGAATGTAGTGAAGTAAAAGTAGTCAAAAATATAAAAAGTAAAGTACAGATACCCCCCAAAACTACTTAAGTAGTACTTTAAAGTATTTTTACTTAAGTACTTTTCAACATTGGTAGATAGGTCAAATGTGGATATTCAACAAACCGTATCCTAACAAAGATTTGTGAAAGAGGAGAGGTAGATATAAGAAGAGAGGTAGATGGGGAGAGAAATGAGGGGTGGGAAAGAGAAAAGGAGCAGAGAAAAAGTGGGGGAGAGAAGGGAGAATGTGTCAGCCGTGCATGTGACTATAATTAGCTGGCAAAACTGACAAGCGATCGCAGCGAGCGACTGAAGCATTAGATTAAACTATGCTTTGTATTTAACACTGATGCCCTGTATGCTCCGGTGCTCTGGGAGCACGTTCAGACCCCCTCGATGCCACACCAAAGCACCCCACCGCCAGCCTACTGTAATTGGTCATTATTAGCATGCCCCCCTCGTGGGACCCCCGTTATTGAATCTTCTTTAGTGTCGGCTCTGTTTATAGGGTTTAGGGCATAGGAGGTTAAAGGTTATCACTGGGCATGACTGCTCCCTTGTTGTCAACAGCACGCACCTTCACTCTTGCTGCCAAACATACCCTCATAAAACTGACCATTCTACCGATCCTCGACTTCGTTGATGTCATCTATAAAATAGCCTCCAACATTCTACTCAAGAAACTGGATGCAGTCTATCAGTGCCATCCGTTTTGTCACCAAAGCCCCATATACTACCCAGCATTGCGACCTGTATGGTCTCGTTGGTTGGCCCTCGCTTCATACTCGTCGCCAAACCCACTGGCTACAGGTTATCTACAAGTCTCTGCTAGGTAAAACCCCGCCTTATCTCAGCTCACTGGTCACCATAGCATCACCCACTCGTAGCACGCGCTCCAGCAGGTATATCTCACTGGTCACCCCCAAAGCCAATTCCTCCTTTGGTCGTCTTTCCTTCCAGTTCTCTGCTGCCAATGACTGGTAAGAACTGCAAAAATCTCTGAAGTTGGAGACTCATATCTCCCTCACTAGCTTTAAGCACCAGCTGTCAGAGCAGCTCACAGATTACTGCACCTGTACATAGCCCATCTATAATTTAGCCCAAACAACTACCTCATCCCCTACTGTATTTATTTATTTATTTTGCTCCTTTGCACCCCATTATTTGTATTTCTACTTGCAAATCTACCACTGCAAATCTACCATTCCAGTGTTCTACTTGCTATATTGTATTTACTTTGCCACCATGGCCTTTTTTTGCCTTTACCTCCCTTATCTCACCTCATTTGCTCACATGGTATATAGACTTATTTTTCTACTGTATTATTGACTGTATGTTTGTTTTACTCCATGTGTAACTCTGTGTTGTTGTATGTATCGAACTGCTTTGCTTTATCTTGGCCAGGTCGCAATTGTAAATGAGAACTTGTTCTCAACTTGCCTACCTGGTTAAATAAAGGTGAATTTTTAAAATGTATTCTTAACTAGAGTGCAGAGACCTGCCCATTATCTTAACAGATGAAGTCCCTATTTTCTTAATTTGGCGGGGTCGCTACCTCTAGTTTGGGAACCGCTGGGTTAGGGGCAATGGGTTAGAGGGCAACTTGTTTGCCTATTTCATATCTCTGACCTGATCCGTTGCTTTGCAGCACACATTACTGAAAATCTCTTAGCTAACTATAACCCCTAAAAGCGATAGATAACTATAGTAAGAACTGGATTTTAATCTGAGACTAGATAAAATTGATATCAGGAATGGGACAAAACATCTGGCCATTTTATTAGATCCACGATATACAGTACATGGTAGATTTGTTCACAGATATCTACATGCCTTGAAGATTCATGTGTTTTGAGGGGGGGGGGGGGCTTTAGGTAGCCGGCCAATGTTTGGTTTAAGAAGCACACCTATTGTTCCGGGCTGCCTGCACCTTATTGCCTTACCTCCTCCACAGTTTAACAACAAGTCCACAGAGTATCGAGACAGGCTTACTGGGGAATGCTAAGCAGCTAGCCGGCATAATTGAGACAGGGCTGCTCATAAACAGTCCTAGGCTACATCTCTCTCCCCGGCAACTCTAAAGAGAATGAGAGAGCATCTCCTCTCACTCCTTTGATCTGCCCATATGAGATGTAGAATAATTAGCGTGGCATGAAAACGAACTACCGTCGCCCACTTCTCTCAAAGGGTTTCCTGAGTAAATGCCAGAAACATAAAAAAAACTGTCACCCCCTTGTTACCCTGCCTTAATAATAATCACATTACCTCAGGGGTCTCAAATGAATTCCACTCTGTAGGAATGTAACCCAAGGGACTCACAGTGTGTTTTCTCTCATGTTAGGGAAGGAACTCTTTATGCTCAGGTACCTCACGTAATGGCAAATCTTTAGGATTGCTCAGATACTGACATTCATTTAGCACCACTGTGACTGAATGCTTAAATTTCATTGTTATCACTATGAGTGTCGTTCAGGTTATGGTGAATGAGTGCATAAAGGTTATACAAAGGTCAAACACAAGAACAAAGAGGTAACAAATCATTATTTTTACTTTTTTGTTGTTTTGTCCAGGGTTAGCCTCCCAACCTGCCTTATTTTATGCTGTTGACCATCGTAGACCCTTGAATTGGTAGTTTTCTTAGTTCAAATACATTTTGTTTTGCATGAAGTCTGCCAGTAGTGTAAGGCAGTGTAAGTCTTTGTCTCTATTTGTGTAGCTACAACAGTTTTATATCAGATAGAAGCAAGTATTTTATAAAAGCGCTCTGGGCTATGAGAATGGCTCAAACTTTCCCCAAACGGAACAATTGAAATGCAGGAGAAACTTTTCTGTCTGCCAGATTTGGCTGGCCTGCTTGTGAACCCGAAGAGCTCAAATCCCATCTCTGGCAGAGAAAAAGAGAGGGAGGGAGAGGGGTAAAAGAAAAGGAGGAGCGAGACGGGGAAAAAGGAAGAGGGGCGCTTGGTTACATTTCTGGGTGAGAAATAAGCTGAAATTGCTTGAGATCTCCTTGGATGTAGTTCAGGGAGGTGTGTAAGAGCCCATTACAAATATTAATGGCAAAGAGCACCACATGTTCCTGGTTCAGAAGAGCCTAGAGGGGTGGGGGTGCAATATTACCATGTTTTTGTTTGTCCCAAGGATATTGAATTGAAACACTGTGACTTGGAAATGGTAGAAAATATTTAGAAACGTCATGGTGGTTGAAAAGCTTCCGAAAAGGCAGAGGGACAGGGAATGTGGGCTCACACACACACATGCATATGCAAGCGTACACACCACATGCACACACACATACTGTACTGTATGCATCCAGGGTTTTTTTCTGGATCAAAAGGGGCTTAGGTGGTGGGCATGGCAGGGAGGTGTGGTAGGGGGCTTGGCAATGGGCGCTCTTGGCCAGTCAACGCGGCTGAACATTTTAGAGGCCCCCATCTTGGCAATGTAGATAATTTTTTAGCACATTTAAACCTACAGATTTCTCCATAGAGCTGAGAGAAGTTTTTGCAGTTTTAATACAAATTTCCAGCAATTCTACACATTTTGCCATTGAACTGAGAGAAAATGTTGCAGTTTTAAGGGCCCAGTGCCCTTACACTTTTAGTGTAAAAGCGGTTTGAAAAGACCGGCTGAAATTTCTGCCTGTTTTGGTAGGAGAAAGCTTTGGCCTGCCTGGTGACATCACCAAGCGGAATAAGTTAATAGAACAATAACAAAGAGAGTTTCAAACCTGTCTGCCAATAGCATCTAGTTTTCAAGGTTACATATCCTTGCCTGGCTACCCAGACTCCTTGCTTCGGACAAAAGCTACACCATGTCCACGGACGTTAGTTTCTTCTCCGCAACGAGTCTGGATCTGGATCCTAGAGATGATCATTAGGCCCTGACTCTTCACAGAATGCGAACACACTCCTGGCCGTCTGATTGCACCAGAAACAGATGGGTTGGGCCAGAGCCAAAACACACGTGGGTAAAGCGGCGGTTTGAAAATGTTTAACTGGCTTTGATACTCTGTTAGAGTACTCTGTTTGATACTCTATTAGTTAGAGTTGTTTAGTACAATGCCCGACGTGCCCCTCATCTCCAAAAATGACTTCAATGATGATGGCAGTCTCAGACTAAAGTATGTAGTGAACAAAAGAGCAGCGGGATAATTTAGTGTCTACACATATCCCTCCCATTAGGCTTGTACAATTAGGCACCATACTCAGACCACTCCCAGACAGTCCTAGCAAAATTCTTACTTGAATAATTGCTCTTTGCTAAGAAGCTATTTTAATGTATTTTTGACCATTTTAATTTAAATCAATCACATTAAGGTACTTTAGTTGTTACGCAGAAATCATTTGATATTGAGATAAAAATGGCTGCATTGGACCTTTAAAGCTAACTTCCTGCGATTCTACATATTTGTCCTGGAGCTGAGATTTTTTTTTCAGTTTTAAAGCTAATTTCCTGCAATTCTATTCATTTAAAAAACAATAATAATACATGTAACCTTTATTTAACTAGGAAAGTCAGTTAAGAACAAAAATCTTATTTACACCAGCCAAACCCGGACGACGCTGGGCCAATTGTGCGCCGCTCTATGGGACTTCGTCTGCTACTAGTGCTAAAACAACATACTTGTTGTCATAAAAGTCTATTGTGCATTTTCTAGGGAAAAATTAAATGAAGGATGGAACTTGTCTAGCCTGAGCACCAGTCTTTTTAGCTAACATGCTACAAATACGTGTGTCACGTCCTGACCAGTATAGGGGTTATTTGTATTTGTAGGTTGGTCAGGACGTGGCAGAGGGTATTTGTTTTATGTGGTTCAGGGGTTATGAGTATTGTAGAGCGGTGTTTTATTTATGTATTACGGGGTTTTGGTGTATGTTCTGGGTTTTGTATTCTAGGTTGGTTTTCTAGTTTGTTTATTTCTGTGTGGTCTGTGTGGCTCCCGATCAGGAACAGCTGTACGTCGTTGTTCCTGATTGGGAGTCATATATTAGTTGCGTGTTTTCACCTGGGGATTTGTGGGTAGTTGTCTTAAGCACTGCTGTTGTTATTATAGCCTGTAAAACTGTTCCTGTCCTTTCTTTGTTTATTGTTTTTCCCGTGTTCACATTTTAATAAATAATAATGATGAGCACGCAACCCGCTGCGCCTTTGTCCTCTCTCTCCTACGACAGCCGTTAAACTTCTGTCTTCTGTCGTTCTTCGTTTTGTTGTTTTGGTGTTCACTTTATTTAAAAAATAAATAATCAAGATGAGCATCCACATTCCTGCTGCGTTTTGGTCATCTCTACCTAACGACAACCGTGACAACGTGTCAGAAAGCATTCAGCAATGTAACGTTAACCTGTAAGCTAAAAAGACTGGTACTCATTTAATTTTGCCCTAGAAAATATATATATTTTTTTAATGAGAACAGATATGTTGTTTTACCACTATTAGCAGAAAAAGCACCCGAATGCTAGCTCGCTAGTGCTAACTATCCCAGCCCGTGTTCATGACTCCCAGTTCCATTACGGTAAAGGCAGAATGCAACCAGGGCCTGAGTTATTGAGAGCAAGTGCTAACCCAAACATGCTTGTTCTTCAAACACGTCAGGGATCTGTCTTATATGGGACACCATATGAAGAGATGACGACCATAGCCACGGGAAATAGAATACAAAAATAATAATAATAAAAAAAATGATATACAGTTGAAGTCAGAAGTTTACATACACTTAGGTTGGAGTCATTAATACTAGTTTTTCAACCACTCCACACATTTCTTGTTAACAAACTATAGTTTTGGCAAGTCGGTTAGGACATCTACTTTTGTTTTTCCAACAATTGTTACAGACAGATTATTTCACTTAATCACAATTCCAGTGGGTCAGAAGTTTACATACACTAAGTTGACTGTGCCTTTAAACAGCTTGGAAAATTCCAGAAAAGGATGTCATGGCTTTAGAAGCTTCTGATAGGCTAATTTACATCATTTGAGTCAATTGGAGGTGTACCTGTGGATGTATTTCAAGGCCTACCTTCAAAGTCAGTGCCTCTTTGCTTGACATCATGGAGAAATAAAAAGAAATCAGCCAAGACCTCAGAAATAAAATTGTAGACCTCCACAAGTCTGGTTCATCCTTGGGAGCAATTACCAAATGCCTGAAGGTACTACGTTCATCTGTACAAACAATAGTACGCAAGTATAAACAACATGAGACCACCCAGCCGTCATACCGCTCAGGAAGGAAACGCGTTCTGTCTCCTAGAGATGAACATACTTTGGTGCGAAAAGTGAAAATCAATCCCAGAACAACAGCAAAGGACCTTGTGAAGATGCTGGAGGAAACAGGTACAAAAGTATATATATCCACAGTAAAACGAGTCCTACATTGACATAACTTGAAAGGTCACTCAGCAAGAAAGAAGCCACTGCTCCAAAACCGGCATAAAAAAGCCAGACTACGGTTTGCAACTGCACATGAGATATGTCCTCTGGTCTGATGAAACAAAAATAGAACTGTTTGGCCATAATGACCATCGTTATGTTTCGAGGAAAAAGGGGGAGGCTTGCAAGCCGATGAACAACATCCCAACCGTGAAGCACGGGGGTGGCAGCACCATGTTGTGGGAGTGCTTTGCTGCAGGAAGGACTGGTGCACTTCACCAAATAGACGGCATCATGAGGAAGTAAAATTATGTGGATATATTGAAGCAACATCTCAAGACATCAGTCAGGAAGTTAAAGCTTGGTCGCAAATGGGTCTTCCAAATGGACAATGACTCCAAGCATACTTCCAAAGTTGTGGCAAAATGGCTTAAGGACAACAAAGTCAAGGTATTGGAGTGGCCATCACAAAGCCCTGACCTCAATCCTATAGAAAATGTGTGGGCAGAACCAGGGGCGAAAATCTGATATCAACTTTGGAGGGGACAATTACATGAAATTTTCTCAAGAGCAATTCCTGAGGGGGACACCAAAAGTAGTGCTGTAACACATCGCCTACATTGTAATATGGTAAATGTATATTGAGGAACCAAAGAAATAAGGTGTTTGCCGTACTCCTAACTACCGGTACCCAAAACTACACAACTACTCACAACAGCAATACCATTGCCTTTAACAAATCAGTCACCAGCTTAAGTTGAGAGTGGGGGTATCCATGGCATTTTCCAATTATGTTCCTATTTTACAAGTCAAAAAAATTGAGAACCTTTCATAATGCTGCCAAACAAAGACTCAACAAACTTACCTGAGACTCCCTGTCTCTGCCAGTCTGTCCCTGCATATCTGTCCCCAACTCTGCTGTCTGTGTGTCATCTGTTGCCTGCTCTGCCTAATGACATCATTGTGAAACATTTCCATTAGAATTTCATTTCTTTCTTATGAACATTTTATCAACTAGTCTTTGAGATATTAGGCTACTAGGGTTCTTACTTAGCGTTTTGGTGTACTGAAAAATACTCTGATGTCCGTCTTTTATTTTTCTGCCATTTTTCTACCTGGCTGGCTGGCTACACACACACACCGTGTGTAGGTTATTTACAGTAGGAGATGGGCTTCTATCATCTTATCTTTTATCATTCTATTTGGGCTTCGATCTAAAAGGTAGCTAGCAAATGTGAAACGGATTAAAATGACAAGAGTTGACAGCTGTATGAGTTCACCATTTACACAACATATGCTGCAACCTTTTGTAATTTTAATAGTTTGTTTCATATTGGCTGGTTTCCAACAATAGCTGAATTTGCAAAGCAAGCGAGCACCAATTCTGTTTCAGTGGTGTTTGCTATAATCTTTGCTACCCGGGTTAAATAAAATAAATAAATAAAAGTTCCCTTGCGACAATTTAGCTTTTGCAACGAGACCATTAAATATATTTAAGACAATGGTAGAAGAGAATGTAGTTCTGTTCAGTTTGGACTTCAGTTTATCGCTAACCTTATCACAGGGACTTTGAAGCACTAACTTACATCATCTGCATGCTGATCTCGGAATAAATTGACGATAGCAAAGATTCCATCTTTGACGACGCCACATAAATGGAATAGGTACTAGCTAGCTTAATAGTTAATATTTGCGCGCTAGCTCTGCATATTCAGCTAGTGTGTGTGCGCGATTGACTGGATTAACCTCACGTCAGTTACGTTCATTGAGTGCCTTTCAGACAGTAGACACGACCCCTCTGTTACCTTGCCAGTGGATCAAACCATTGTGAGGCAAAGGGTGGGGGGGTCGCAATCTTTTGAAACTTAAAAACGCGCTATTAAGTGTCTATAATCAGCACAATTGCTTTCATTGCGTATTATTAATATTATTTAAATTACATAGTTATGTTTCAGTGATATATTGGGGGGGACAAATCATATTTTTCCCAGGATGGGGGGATCGTGTCCCCCCCATCCCCCCCGGGATTTCCGCCCCTGGGCAGAACTGAAAAAGCGTGTCCGAGCAAAGAGGCCTACAAACCTGACTCAGTTACACAAGCTCTGTCAGGAGGAATGGGACAAAATTCACCCAACTCATTGTGGGAAGCTTGTGGAAGGCTACCCGAAAGGTTTGACCCAAGTTAAACAATTTAAAGGCAATGTTAAAAATACTAATTGAGTGTATGTAAACTTCTGACCCACTGGGAATGTGATGAAAGAAATAAAAGCTGAAATAAATAATTCTCTCTACTATTATTCTGACATTTCACATTCTTAAAATAAAGTGGTGATCCAAACTGACCTAAGACAGGGAATTCTTACTAGGATTAAATGTCAGGAATTGTGAAAACTGAGTTTAAATGCATTTGGTGTGTGTAAACTTCCCACTTCAACTCTATCTATCTATCTATCTATCTATCTATCTATCTATCTATCTATCTATCTATCTATCTATATTACCAGTCAAAAGTTTGGACACACCTACTCATTCAAGGGTTTTTCTTTATTTTTTACTATTTTCTACATTGTAGAAAAATAGCGATGACATCAAAACCATGAAATAACACATGGAATCATGTAGTAACCAAAAAAGTGTTAAAGAAATCAAACTATGTTTTAGATGTGAGATTCTTCAGGGTACTGTAACCACCCTTTGCCTTGATGACAGCTTTGCACATTATTGGCATTCTCTCAACCAGCTTCATGAGGTAGTCACTTGGAATGCATTTCAATTAACAATTAACAGGTGGGCCTTTGTGGAATTTCTTTCCTTCTTAATGTGTTTGAGCCAATCAGCTGTGTTGTGACATGGTAGGGGTGGTTTACAGAAGATAGCCCTATTTGGTAAAAGACCAAGTCCATATTATGGCAAGAACAACTTAAATAAACTCAGCAATAAAAGAAACGTCCCTCTTTCAAAGATCATTTGTAAAAATCCCAAATAACTTCACAGATCGTCATTGTAAAGATTCTAAACACTGTTTCCCATGCTTGTTCAATGAACCATAAACAATTCATGCACATGCACCTGTGGAACGGTCATTAAGACACTAACAGCTTACAGATGGTAGGCAATTAAGGTCACAGTTATGAAAACGTAGGACACTAAAGAGGCCTTTATTCTTACTCTGAAAAACACCAAAAGAAAGAAGCCCAGGGTCCCTGCTCATATGTGTGAACGTGCCTTAGGCATGCTGCAAGGAGGCATGAGGACTGCAGATGTGGCCAGGGCAATAAACTGCAATGTCCGTACTGTGAGACGCCTAAGACAGAGCTACAGAGAGACAGGATGGACAGCTGATCGTCCTCGCAGTGGCAGACCATGTGTAACAACACCTGCACAGGATCGGTACATCCGAACATCACACCTGCGGGACAGGTACAGGATGGTAACAACAACTACCCGAGTTACAGCAGGAACGCACAACTCCTCCATCAGTGCTCAGACTGTCCGCAATAGGCTGAGAGAGGCCGGACTGAGGGCTCGTAGGCCTGTTGTAAGGCAGGTCCTCACCAGACATCACCGGCAACAACGTCGCCTATGGGCACAAACCCACCATCGCTGGACCAGACAGGACTGGCAAAAAGTGTTCTTCACTGACGAGTTGCGGTTTTGTCTCACCAGGGGTGATGGTCGGATTCGCGTTTATCGTCGAAGGAATGAGTGTTACACCGAGGCCAGTACTCAGGACAGCGATCGATTTGGAGGTGGAGGGACCGTCATGGTCTGGGGCGGTGTGTCACAGTATCATCGGACTGAGCTTGTTGTCATTGCAGGCAATCATTACAGGGAAAACATCCTCCTCCCTCATGTGGTACCCTTCCTGCAGGCTCATCCTGACATGACCCTCCAGCATGACAATGCCACCAGCCGTACTGCTCGTTCGGTGCGTGATTTCCTGCAAGACAGGAATGTCAGTGTTCTGCCATGGCCAGCGAAGAGCCCGGATCTCAATCCCATTGAGCACGTCTGGGACTTGTTGGATCAGAGGGTGAGGGCTAGGGCCATTCTCCCCAGAAATGTGTGGGAACTTGCAGGTGCCTTGATGGAAGAGTGGGGTAATGTATTAGTGGACCGAAAAGCCCCCTCCCCCGATAGGTACAGTATCTGTATCGGCTGTGAATAACAATACAATATGAAAAACAAGTGTAATATTTGCACATTGTTACATGTTCTACAGTATTATGTGATGGATGGTTTATTCTATATTCAACGGTTACACTTGAAAGTGATCAAAACACCTTGTTTTGAATATCTACAGACATTTAATACTTGCACTCTTCTCGTGTGACTCTGTGGGCTATTGACCGATTCAAAGCCTTCTCCTGGAGGAAACTTGGTCAGTAGCTACAGATTGGTATGAGAAGAGTGCCATCTTCCTGCATCTCACATTTGCCTGTATTTATTGAACTCTGCCTGCTGGACCCATGGGTTGAGGCAAACTTTGCCACATCTAGGATGGAGTGTCATGAACTCCATCCCTCCTTCCACCTGAGTGCACGTGTCCAATAACCTGTAATACATTACATAGACGGAAGGGACTTCATCACTTACTGGAGACTAATGAAGATGGAACCTCACCCAGAGAGCTGTGCATGTCAGTGTGTGGTTAGACAGCAAGAACCTCACCCAGAGAGCTGTGCATGTCAGTGTGTGGTTAGACAGCAAGAACCTCACCCAGAGAGCTGTGCATGTCAGTGTGTGGTTAGACAGCAAGAACCTCACCCAGAGAGCTGTGCATGTCAGTGTGTGGTTAGACAGCAAGAACCTCACCCAGAGAGCTGTGCATGTCAGTGTGTGGTTAGACAACCAAATCCTTAGAATAGAACATAGAATAGAATGCCAAAATATTTCTTAATAATACCTTTTTAAATTCTGATTTTTCAGGGGGTGCAGCAGCAACCTTAGCACTCATATCATACCTCCTGCGGCTATGAAGAGGCCCCTTTGAAATGATGAGGAATCCTTTTGGCGGAGTGTTGGTTGTTCTGCTGGATGATTATGGCCGGAGGGGCTCAAAACTCACAGACAGTCAAAGGCTCCCTTGGATACCATTGAAATCCCATTGAAATAAGGCAATGCGACTCCGGTGCTAGGAAAAGCACTAACATCAGGCCTGGAAACAGGATGGAACGGGATGGAGAAGCTAAAATATACAGACATTAACACCCCCCCACCCCCCTCAAATTTGCTGCAGCGGTGTTGCAGAGCCAAAAGCGCCTTGGTGCCAAAAAGGCGATTGATAAATAAATAGTATCAGGGCGGTGTTGACAATGGAGGCACTTAATGGATGAAGAGGGACAGCCGGCAT
Source organism: Salmo trutta (assembly GCF_901001165.1). NCBI lineage: Eukaryota > Metazoa > Chordata > Actinopteri > Salmoniformes > Salmonidae > Salmo > Salmo trutta. Next base: position 7,721,379 of record NC_042990.1, on the reverse strand, counting down.
TAGATAGCCATGATGGCGCTGCTCATGTGTGAAACCATGATAATGGTATTCATCCTACCTGGTGATCAGGCCCAGCAGGACGCGCTGCCTTCCTGCCTGCCCGCCCATGAATATTTCATGAAAGGCGCCATAAAATCACATCTTTAGAATCACAGATTAATACACAGGGGACACAAGGGGCTGAAAACAGGAGAGGAGGGAGGGCATGATGTATGTGTGTGTCCATCTCTGGGAAATAGATCCTTTATATCCGGATCAGGTTTTGTGCCAGAGCGTTTCAGTGAGAGAAACAGCACAGTAATGTCCTCATTTGTATTTCACAAGACTTTGGCATAAAATAAACAAGGAATACATTTACATGAGTGCCTCCACGCTCAACACAGCAATAGTTATCAGAGCCAATTCACACCCACCCAGTCCCTGTTTCTCTCCTCCAGACGTAATGGACTTTTTCCAGATACGGCTGTCTGTTTTCTTTTACCCTTGGAATTCATGGAGAGGAGGATGTAGGGAAATAAAAGGGGAGTTCAATCTATGAGTGTTTGCATTGTAGTTGCCGCAGTGATTTTCTCCCATGCCGCATTCTGCCATGTCACTGGGCCACATCCAAGAGAGCAGAGCAGAGTGGGTACTGGAGTGTGTGGCGTGCTAATTAGCGGGATTGGACGCAAACGCTGGTTAACTGAAGGTCAACACAAGAGGGCCAAGAAGAAGCACATAGATCCTCCACACCACCAATGCCGCCCTCTCTCCCTCTCTCCCTACGTACCCCCCACCTCTACCCTCTTAAATAAATAAACAGTGTTAAGTGCTAGCGTGCTGGAGGCAAAAATAGCGACCTGATTCATTGAAATTGGGGTGGAAGATATTCCGTGACAGCGGGGTATTTATACTTCAACACCCTCTCATCGAATCATGCCTGTCAGAGTTAGCCTACGCGATGGCCCATATCCAACAACCAGAAGCTGAATAGACTACTTGCATGCTAATGCACAATGCACAAAAGTTATTTGGACACCCCTTCAAATTAGTGGATTCGGCTATTTCAGCCACACCCGTTGCTGACATTTGTATAAAATTGAGCACACAGACATGACATCTCCATAGACAAACATTGGCTGTAGAATGGCCTTACTGAAGAGCTCAGTGACTTTCAACGTGGCACAGTTATAGGATGCCACCTTTCCAAGAAGTGAGTTTGACAGATTTCGGCCCTGCTAGAGCTGCCAGGTCAACTGTTAGCGCTGTTATTGTGAAGTGGAAATGTCTAGGAGCAACAACGGCCCAGCCGCAAAGTGATAGTCCACACAAGATCACAGAATGTGACAACTGAGTGCTGAATCACGTACATGTTTGCTACCGAGTTCCAAACTGCCTCTGGAAGCAACGTCAGCACAATAACTGTTTGTCGGAAGATTCATGAAACGGGTCTATGGCTGAGCAGCCACACACAAGCCTAAGATCACCATGCGTAATGAGAAGTGTAGGCTGGAGTGGTGTAAAGCTTGCAGCCATTGGACTTTAGGGCAGTGGAAACTGTTCTCTGGAGTGATAAATCATGCTTCACCATCTGGCAGGCCGATGGACAAATCTGGGTTTGGCGGATGCCAGGAGAACACTACCTGCTGGAATTCATGGTGCAAACTGTAAAGTTTGTTGACGGAGGAATAATGGTCTGTTTTTCATGGTCTCTTAGTTCCTGTATAGGGAAGTCTTAGCGCAACAGCATACTATGACATTCTATACGATTCTGTGCATCTAACTTTGTCGGCATCAGTTTGGGGAAGGCCCTTTTCTGTTGCAAAATGACAATGCCCCCGTGCACAAAGCGAGGTCCATACAGAAATGGTTTGTCGAAATCGGTTTGAAAGAACTTGACTGGCCTGCACAGAGCCCTGACCTCAACCCCATTCAACACCTTTGGGATGAATTGAAACGCAGACTATGTGCCAGGCCTAATCGCCCAACATAAGTGCCCGTCCTCACTAATGCTCTTGTGCCTGAATGGAATCAAGTCCCCGCAGCAATGTTCTAAAATCTAGTGGAAAGCCTTCCTAGAAGAGTGGAGGCTGTTATAGCAGCAAATGGATTTTGGAATGAGATGTTCGGCGAGCAGGTGTCCACATACTTTTAGTCATGTAGTGTATTAGCAGGCTATATGAGAAGATAATGCAGGCCATGCATTCTCAGTGTTGGGAAGACAATGTCCTTTTTGCCCTACAAGAAAGATGAAATCCAGAGCCTTGATTCTTGATAAGATAACGGTTCTTGATAAGATAAGGGTTCCAGTGTTTCAACTTTTGTAACGTCATGCTCATTCCCTGATAAAATTTGAGTAAGACAGTGATATCTCAGTATATAAATGAAATGACGGTGGAATAATTCAGCCCTCTATGAATTGAACAGTTGAAATAAAGAAATGTGAACATTCTAGTCAGCAGAATTGTATACATTGGGAATTGAGTAGCTCTGCTCCTCATAAAAGGGGGATTGGGTTGCTATTTTCATCATGAAATATTGAGATTAGTAAAAAAAACACTAAATATGTGTGTGTGTTTGTGTGATAGGAAAAATAAGAAATTCAGTTTGTTGCAGAGATGAGGAAACAATCTAGCCAAATGCCCTCTCAGCCTTTGTCACAACATAATCTTCTCAAACCCTGAAACAAAGAGCATTCCCCCTAGGATTTCTCCCAAATTAAGCCTATGGACATAGGGCGGAGGGATACAGAGGTGGCTCCCAATCTACTCTAACACAAATACGGAACAATAAGTGGAATCCCTACATTCTCACTTACCCCAAAACTATGCTAAAGAGAATGATGGACAAAGAACCAGAGAGACACCGCAAGAGGAGCCGGTGAGGTAGATATTGGCGAAATGGCGCATCTGATAAAATACCTAAGAAATATCTTTGGACACACACACACATACCAGTACACACACACCCACACACACCCACACACACACACACACACACACACACACACACACACACACACACACACACACTCTCTCTTTCTCTCTCCTAACTCACTGGACAGGGAAAGAGGTTTATTTTAATGCAGCATGTAAAAAGACCCCCCTCCCTCTCCTCCCTCACTCTCTTATCTCGCTGTCTCTATATTTTGGCCTTTTGTTTCAAACCATTTATTTCCATTTTTTGTTCATTTATCTGTTTATTCTACTGCCTCCATAGTCTGTCCTTCACTGAATGCCAGGGGCCATGTGTTCTTCACTGAATGCCAGGGGCCATGTGTCCTTCACTGAATGCCAGGGGCCATGTGACTGTGTAGGTACAACATCTTTATTTATTACACACTACAGCAGCCCTGAACAGAATCCACAGCCCCTTCCTACAGCCCTATTCCATCTAAATCCACCTACCCTCCACCGTTGGCATACTCAGCTTTAGAACACCAATAGGCCATCATTGCCATGTGGCTCTGGCTCCTGAGTGACACATACAGTTGAAGTGGGAAGTTTACATACACCTTAGCCAAATCAGTTTTTCACAATTCCTGACATTTAATCCTAGTAAGAATTCCCTGTCTTAGGTCAGTTAGGATCACCACTTTATTTTAAGAATGTGAAATGTCAGAATTATAGTTGAGAGGATGATTTATTTCAGCTTGTATTTCTTTCATCACATTCCCAGTGGGTCAGAAGTTTACATACACTCAATTAGTATTTGGTCACATTGCATATTTTGGCCCATTCCTCCTGACAGAGCCCTCCTTGCTCGCACACGGATTTCAGTTCTGCCCACAAACATTCTATAGGATTGAGGTCAGGGCTTTGTGATGGCCACTCCAATACCTTGAATGTGTTGTCCTTAAGCCATTTTGCCACAATTTTGGAAGTATGCTTGGAGTCATTGTCCATTTGGAAGACCCAATGCTAGACGTTCGTGTTATATGCCTACCCATCCACCCTGACCAACCACCTTACTTTTGTTTTTGCCTTAAGTAACCATCTGTCTTATGTAACCATACCAAACACATCATACTAATGTGAGTGTCCCAGATTCAGGTTTACTATGTTACATCTAGACTATGAGACCAGGCTGGAGAACAATAGGATTCCAGATCTCTGAGCTTAGGGCCCCTGACCCTTAGATGTTATAGCTTGCCCCTCCCGCCCTCTGTATCTTGCCCGGCTTCAATCTGCCCACGTCTGTTGATGATGACAACAGATACTGAAGCTCGGGAGTCGGGACTACAGTGACACGATCTCCAACTGTCATGCAATGCAGCGAAGATGTAATACCCCTATGACACAGATGCAATAAAGTGGAGCGTGTGATGTAATAACGACAGAGAGCCCAAAGTCAAGATTAGATCACAGTAAGGGAACATGACGTAATAAAACACACAAATCTGTCAATCAGGGACACACAAACCTGACAAGGTATGATGCAATAAAGAACACACCATAATGGTATAAAGATTATGGTACTGTAGACATCAAATAGCTACGGGTTGTTTGATGTAATTCTTCCCCTATATCCATTATTCTGTGTCTGTATAAGGACTGGAGAGGAGTACCTGGTGGAACTAATACTGCGGGGTTCTATATAACAATGTTTTTAAATGAAAAGAGTATGATGTGGTATGATGGTATGAAGTAAGGTATGATGTAAGCTTTTGGTCTCTGGTACCAATCTCTGTCTTATCCTCTGTCTCCCTGTTGGCTGATCCCGAGTGATCTCTGATTCAAGGGATTGAGTCGTCATCCGTGGTCCAGTCTACACCTGACATCCCTACAACTCGTGTCACACTCAGCAGAGACAGACAGACCAAGACAGACAGGCCCTTAGAAAGAACAAAGAACAAATACCTCCATTGAAGCGCCATATAAGTTTTAGACTGTTGTTTAACGAGACTATTAGCAGCCTTATAAATCTTTGGCAATGATACTGAGGGCTGGTTATTATACTATAGCTGTAGTCTTGGAACGTGTGAGCCGTGGATAGCGTAACAAGCTTATATGCAGATATATCTAAACCATGAACATTAAGTAGCCTGGTATGGTAACTGCTCGGCATCTGACCGTAAGGCGCTACAGAGGGTAGTGCGTACAGCCCAGTACATCGCCTGGGCCAAGGTTACTGCCATCCATGACCTATATAATAGGCGGTGTCAGAGGAAAGCCCATAAAATAATCAGTGACTCCAGTCACCCAAGTCATAGACTGTTTTCTCTGCTACCGCACGGCAAGCGGTACCGGAGCGCCAAGTCTCCTTAACAGCTTCTACCCCCCAAGCCATAAGACTGCTGAACAATTAATCAAATGGCCACCAGACTATTTACATTGCAGGTGTCGTGAACAAGTCTGTAAATAAATGTTAACTATGATTTGATTTGTGTTGAAATGAACTGTATGGTCAACAATGGTGTATAAATTCCCCAGGATCATACTATGACCAATGAAGCACACCCACACTGGTCTGACCTCCTATTCATCTCTCTCTCCTCTTACAGACAGAGCTACAGTGTCCGATTGTTCCCCACTCCACTGCTGTCATTCTACCTTTAGGCCAGTTAACACACTGACACAGCTAGGAGATCACCATGATTACTTTCCTCCTTTGACAGAGTTAGAGGCCTCTTGGAGTCAACACAGGAGAAAACAGAGAGGAAAAGAAGGTTGAAAAAAGAAAACAAGAGGGCAAGAGTTGAAGAGCGAGCTAGCGAGAGAAAGAAGTGAGAGAGAAGACTGTCTGAAAGGAACGGTGAGATAAAGAAAGGGGAGCAAGAAGCTAAATTACAAAGCTCCGGCTTTCATCAGCTCTGTAATTGAGCCTGAAATCACCCTATATTCAAAGTTAACGCCAAACTTTCTTCCCTCTCTCTCCTCCCTCTTCATCTTTCTCTTTCCTCTCTTCCTAATCTCTGGCCGTCTCTCCCCAAAGGAGATGAAAGGAACGGGCTGACCCATTCCCCAGGTTATGAATATTTAAGTCCCGCTCTTGTTTATAGCCAGGGCCTTTGAAGACGTTCACCCATCCTCCCTCCATCCTCCACCCCGACCCGCACCTTCACCCCATCCAATCGTCTGTTTATTATTACCCCCACCGCTCAATAATGTCATCCCTCCGCCCCTCCGCCCCTCCGCCCCTCCATCCCAACCACTCCTCCCTCCCCCTTCTCTCAGGTCATCCTTCCTTCCAGCGTATCTAAGGCCCGGGCCGATATTAAAACAGTGTCACGTCCTGACCAGTAATAGGGGTTATTTGTTATTGTAGTTTGGTCAGGACGTGGCAGAGGGTATTTGTTTTATGTGGTTCGGGGTGGTGGTTTGTTTTAGTAGGGTATTTGATTTATGTATTCCGGGGGTTGTTTGGCACTGTTCTATGTTAGTGTATTTCTATGTTCTGTCTAGTCTTTTGTATTTCTATGTTTTGTTTATTGGGGTTGGACTCTCAATTGGAGGCAGGTGTTATCTAGTTGCCTCTGATTGAGAGTGCTATATATAGGTATGTGTTTGTTGAGTACTTTGTGGGAGATTGTTCTGTGTATAGCCTTGTGCCTTACAAGCCGGTGTGGTTTCTTTGTGTACGTGTTTGTTTTGGTTCTCCTTCTTGTCCGTTTATAATAAAGAAGATGAGTGCACATTTCCCCGCTTCATTTTGGTCTAAATCCGATGACAACCGTTACAAACAGTTTGCCATTGTCTATAGTGCCATGCAGGCCGCAGGTTTGGGAGAGATATTACAAAAGTCAAAGGTCGTTATTATCTTTGATTCAAATCGGCTATGGGACAGCTGCCGGCATTTTGTGTTCATGTCCCCAACAGGACCGTTCAGGCAACATCCGGTCAGAAAGTGTTAAAATTGCAAATATTGTCTGGAAAATTGACTGTCACTTGATATTGTCCACCTCATTTCAAATGCAACATCTTTATCTGAATGTTTTTTCAGGTGATGAGTCCATTTCCGTGGGGACAGCAGCATGCTTTAAATGGTAGCACAACCTTTACTTTGCAAACCAATTGTAATGATTCAGAGGTTTCCTCTCTCTGCCTCATAGAGACCGAGGCCAGAGAAGCCCAAGCCTGAATTAATCAGATTCCTGAAGAAGGGGCAAATACCCGGATACCGAATTCCAGGAGGGAAGCAAATGAGCAGGGCTTCTGGAATTCCCATCTCATTCCAGCACTCTCCCTCAGCTTATTTCCATGGAAATTAAATCATACAAGCTTGGGCTTTCTATTTCCAACAGCAGGCCTGTTTATTCCCAAGCGGATCTAGACCCGAGTAGACCTTTGTACACAGAGAATATAGCCATTATAAAACCATACACAGAACCAGATAAGGTAGTGAAGATGTAAACCCCATCATGCAAAATAAGGGATTCCATTAAATTGCAGATACTGCCACCGACTGTAATTACATGTAAATGACTTGTTTGGAGTGAATTAGTGCATTCTGTCCTATACAGTTTTGTTATATGAAATACAGTACAACACACGTGTAACAGAGTTAAGAACGTACCATAAACTCACTCCACAGCTATTTTGAAATGTCACGGATGGAGCCATTCAAGAGGTACCTTTTTTAAGGCTCAATCGGCTTGCACGTTGTCAAGGAGGGCGGTCACCATTGCTTAATTTGTAAATTGAGAGGTGCCGGAACAAAAATGTGAGAGTGAGAGGGGGGTGGGGGAGTTCTGAGGTGACAGAACCCTTGAGGAAAGAATCTCCTTTATAATAAAGCATTGCATGCATATGATCGCATTTGCGTAGTGGCATAAAGCAGTGGAGTATAGGCACTTACAGAAGTTGCACACATGGAGTATATTTTTGTAGCCTAGGGTCTGGGGAAAATGTGGCTTTTAATAAACTCATTTCATGCAATTCTACGCCATTTTACATGACTGGAAACTAAATGATCGAGATGGCAGGCTACTTTGACACTGACAAACTGAGATCAATAAAAATGGCCATGTCTTGAATCCATCAATGGCCTAGGCCTAGGTGTGTGCAATCATATTGTAGGTTACAATATGAGGAGGAAATTATAGTCTTAAAAATGCTTTCCAGTTTCACTGATTTACCCAATGATGAGCAGTTCACTCGCTGGTGATGGCCAATGCGCTCATGCCAGAAGCCTATCTCTTTCTTGTTTTACTTTGTTAAACTATATTTGGAAGTTGATCAAATATTTTAGTAGCCTACAGCATAGAGTCTTCTCTTTTCAGCAGTAGCCATTTGCATTCCAACTTGTATTTTTCCTCGTTGTATTTGAAATATTGCAAAAGGACTGTTTTGTCTGTATGCTGTTTGTTCAATGACAGATTTACCGCGCGTTCCTGAATGTAGGCTATCCTTGTTATTGGGCTACAATCCAAAGCTAGGCTATATTAAAAATAAGCTATTTATCCTCTGTGGCTAAATTATAGGCCTTCTCGTGGTGTAGTAGGCTATTCTGAATGATTTCATTACTTTCTGAACAGACACCAGTATTTGTTTCAATTTATTAGGGGTGGTGCAGTTCCTTCAGAACCCATCGCAGGGCTGTGATTCTAGAAGGAAATAAATGATGACATGCAACGCTGGAGAGATGAGAGTTGCAGGCTCATGTCTGTCAGGGCAGAGAGGGAGAGAGATCATAGAATGTGAATCTCCTTCTAGTTATGTGAGAGATACAGGCGGCGTCTCACACAACCTCGGACACTTGGTCTCACACATAGGCCTACAGTAGGTTACAATGTTGCGCTAACCATAAACCCGGGCTTGCCGAACCCGTTGAATATTAGGTAGGTGCTGAAAATCAACATTTTAACATTACATTTTTTTTGTGGGGGCAGGACAATTAGTGAAGATGCAACTCGAATGAACTTTGATCGCTTTTATCTGAATTTTTCTACTAGAGTTACCGGATCCGGCCAAATAGGTTACGGAAACAAAACAGTCCAAAATGGAGAGGTGCCGGATCCGGCTCAAATTAAGCACTGGCGCCGGTCACGTGTGCTGTGAAGCAAAGGATCACTGGTTTTTGCCCAGTAAAGTGGAGGAAGCTAAGCGGTTAGGAGCACACTAACCCCCTTTACACTTTCACACATATATATTTGTACACACACATTCATTTTAATATACACTCTCTTCCTCTATCTGTCTTGCTCGATCGGCTTTCTCATAACATCTCTCTACGTCTCAATCTCTCTCGCTCTCTCTCTCCCCCTTTCCCTCTCCCTATCATGGTGGGACATATTTATTTAAGGCTTGGGGTACAAACCGCATTAGCAGACACTGGTCTCAGAACAGTGTGGACATTTCTAAGACCAGTGACTATGGACAGTTGTACACTTCTTTACACAGCACTGGGAGTATATCATCACTGAAAGGAGAGGCAGTGATTTTATACACATGTCAGCAACAGGTGTGGCTGAAATAGCCTAATCTACTAATTTGAAAGGGTGTCCACATACTTTTGTATATATAGTGTATCTAAATCAGGCAAAAAAATGTCCTGCACCCTCTGTCAAAAATCGTTCTGCCATCTTTGACTGTAGCCTATGGAGCATTTTCTATAGTTGCGGGTTACGGTTGGGTGTGGTCCTCAGATGTTTACATACAGTTAGGCGGTTGCGGATTGGCTATTAGCAATTGCAGCCGGGTGTGGGTGAACAAACAGCTGACCCGCGCAACACTAACACCACACACACAAACAAACAAACACTATCCATAGTGCCAGGTCCCCCAGGGAAATAGAAGTGTGGGCAGGGCCGGCTCCAGGCATAAGCGAAATAAGCAGTCGCTTAGGGCACTAGGCCGCTATGGGCCCCCAACCTCAAAAAACTCAGTCGGTGTCTCAACTTACTGTTGAGAGTTATAATAGTAGAATACACAAGGTGCAAGTTCGAAATGTGGTTGTGCATCAGCAATTTTTTTCTTGTTTTGTCAGTCACTGACAGTCGCTCAATTAGCCATGTCAGCTAACAATTGTTAGATTGGTAAGTTCGTCTAGCCAGTTATCTAAACTTGTAGTAACCATGGCTGAATACCGACCAGGCACGCAGGGCATGTAACCAGGGGCCCTGACTTCCAGGGAGCCCCCATTGATTTTGTTAGTCACTCTCACTCAGATATCATTAACATGGCGTAAGTCATGGCTCAATGGGTAAAACTGTAGGGAATTAACTGTAAAACAGAGGGGGGCAACCAACGGCTCACTTAGAGCCAGCCCTGAGTGTGGGGTAACTAAACACAATGATTACTTAGACCACTCACGGCCCCTGGATCCTCTCCCATTATTGGCTCTGGATACAATCTATTGATCACCTAGCCTGAGAACTGGTGCTAGGGGATATTCAGTGGTTTTCTTAATGTGTTGGTATGTGTTTCTAGGTGAGCGTGTGTGTTTTAATGGGGTGTTCTGTGTTGGCACACATACGTGTGTTTATGTTACTGGTTGTATGTGTTTATTGGTGAGTGTGCATACATACAGTATGTGCATGCGTGTGTTCAAGGGTGTATGTGTTCGTGTGTGTGTCAGTGTGTGTGTGTTTCCGGACAGTGGGCCCACTCCCATCAGTGCTCATCTCCCAGAAAGAGCTACCGTTAGAGGTCTGGGAGTCTACACACACACACACACACGCACACGCACACACGCATACACACACGCACACACACACGCGCACACACGCACGCGCACACACACGCACACACGCACACACACACCTAACCTTCTGTGGACACACAATTCAGTCCCCATTCAAAATCCTATTTACCCTAACCCAAAAACCTAACCTTAACCCTAACCCTATACCTATACCTAACCCTAATTCTAACCCTAACCCTAATTCTAACCCTAACACTAATTCTAACCTTAAGCCTAAAATGTCCCCAGTTGGTCAAATTTTTGTTTGTTTACTATTCTTCTAGGGACTTCTGGTAACTACAAATATAGCTAAACACATCCCCCCCCTCCCCACACACACACACACACACACACACACACACACACACACACACACACACACACACACACACTCCGGTCCAATCTGACACATTTCCTCAGGCAATGGGATGAAAATAATATTTAAACACAGGGCCGTCTGAAGGATCACTCATGCATATTTCATGGTGCTAAACCCATACTGATACGATAAAGCAGATTAATTGGACATTTACTCAGACATGAATCGATTAGGAAAATACAGTGCATTCGGAAGGTATTCAGACCACTTGACTTTTTCCACATTTATTACGTTACAGCCTTGTTCTAAAATGTATTCAAAAAAAATCCCTCATCAATCTACACACAATACCCCATGACGACAAAGCAAAAACAGGTTTTTAGACATTTTTGCAAATGTATTAAAAATAAAAAAATAAAATATCACATTTACATACTTATTCAGTACTTTGTTGAAGCACCTTTGGCAGCAATTACAGCCTTGAGTCTTCTTGGGTATGACACTACAACCTTGGCACACATGTATTTGGGGAGTTTCTCCCATTCTTCTCTGCAGATCCTCTCAATCTTTGTCAGGTCTCTCCAGGGATGTTCGATCTGCTTCAAGTCCAGGCTCTGGCTGGGCCACTCAAGGACCTTCAGAGACTTGTCCCGACGCCACTCCTGCGCTGTCTTGGTTGTATGCTTAGGGTCATTGTCCTGTTGGAAGGTAACCTTCGCTCTAGTCTGAGGTCCTGAGCGCTCTGGAGCAGGTTTTCATCAAGAATTCCTCTGTACTTTGCTCTGTTCATCTTTCCCTCGATCCTGACTAGTCTCCCAGTCCCAGCCGCTGAAAAACATCCCCACAGCATGATGCTGCCACCACCATGCTTCACCGTAGGGATGGTGCCAGGTTTCCTCCAGATGTGACGCTTGGCATTCAGAACAAAGAGTTCAATCTTGGTTTCATCAGACCAGAGAATCTTGTTTCTCATGCTCTCAGTCTTTAGATGCCTTTTGGCAAACTCCACGTGGGCTGTCATGTCCCTTTTACTGAGGAGTGGCTTACATCTGGCCACTCTACCATAAAGTCCTGATTGGTGGAGTGCTGCAGAGATGGTTGTCCTTCTGGAATGTTCTCCCATCTCCACAGAAGAACTCTGGAGCTCCGTCAGAGTGACCATCGGGTTCTTGGTCACCTCCCTGATCAAGGCCCTTCTCACTCGATTGCATTTACATTTACATTTTAGTCATTTAGCAGACGCTCTTATCCAGAGCGACTTACAGTAGTGAATGCATACATTTCATAAAAAAAATGTTCTCCGTACGGGTTGCTGAGTTTGGCCGGGCGGCCAGCTCTAAGAAGAGTCTTGGTGGTTCCAAACTTCTTCCATTTAAGAATGATGGAGGCCACTGTGATCTTGGGGACCTTCAATGCTGCAGAAATGTTTTGGTACCCTTCGCCAGATCTCGACACAATCCTGTCTCGGAGCTCTACAGACAATTTCTTCGACCTCATGGCTTGGTTTTTGCTCTGACATGCACTGTCAACTGTGGGACCTCTATATAGACAGGTGTGTGCCTTTCCAAATCATGTCTAACCAATTCAATTTACCACAGGTGGACTCCAAGTTGTAGAAACATCAAGGATGATCAATGGAAACAAAATGCACCTGAGGAAGGGCTGTGGAGATCACAACATTTTGTCAGCCGGTAATTGTCTAGCAAATAACTTTCGGCCTCACGGAAATTGACCGTTAACCTTTTCAAATGTGAGTTCCAAATATCTCTAACAGTTGCCCGAGTGTGAGTGTTTTTATGCACGTGATGTCAGAATGCGCTCACTGTTCCAAAATGTGATTGTTACGCAACAGGACAGTTCATCTGCGCTGCCTTCAAACTAAGGTACTCTGCCTGATTTTATTTATAGGCTGTATCAACTTATCAGTTTCAAACGATTTTCTAACAAGTTTATTTTCTAACAACAGTTTGAATTGAGGTGTGTTCAGCCTCCTCATTATTTCACATAAAAATAGGCCATTTCACTTTTGCGGACAATTTATGTTTTAGGCATTACTGAGCCGGACAAACTTCCCCAAGCACTTCCCCATTGTTTCCGCAGATCAAGTACGCAGACATTTGCACTTCTCCAGTCAGAACAGGACCTGCACAAACGTTTTCATATTTTCAGGTTGGTGCTTGCTTCGCCTTCATTGTTGTTTTCATTACTACATGATAATATGTTTCTATCAAAGTAAGTGCCTTATTACATTATAATAGTTTCTTTATGTCGTTATGTCGTTTCTACTGTAGCTCACTGTATGTATGGAGCATAATATATTTGTGTGTACTCCTTATATCCGTGGACACGTGAGGTAACGTAACTAATTTCATGTCCTTTATGGTGTTATACTCAATCGTGCTTATGTAGCTAGCTACATTCTTTTATTAGCGCTGTAAAACAATTCTAATTGGATCAGAGAAATATTAGCTTGTGTTATCTTTTGAAGCTACCCTGGGCCCTATGACCATGGTTTGTTTTCATTTGGACTTTTTAGGATAGCTCTGTTCTGCCCTGCCCCCCTGTGGAGCTCAACAGTTATTGTTTCTTACTGTTATATAACTCATATTTGTGATTTTGCCAATGCATTGTCAATTCTTTGTAAAATTGTTTCATTGCTATATCCTGATATTGCATTCTAATTACTAATAATTCCTCTTTATTCTGTACTTTCAGAAACCACACACATTCAGTATGGAACATTATTTGCCAATATCATAACTGCAACTGATCAGCAAGTCAGTCAGTCTGTCAGTCAGTCAGTCAGTCAGTCAGTCAGTCAGTCAGTCAGTCAGTCAGTCAGTCAGTCAGTCAGTAATTGTTGCAGATGTCCTCAATAGTGCTTGAGCATATGGTACTTCCCAAAACATGGTGAAACACATAGAGGTGTGTCACAAGCTGAACACATATACTTTGTCAACCTCCTATGCTTCCTTTTCCTGGTGCCAGACAGGCAAACTTTGCATTGCCTCCGTGTGCGACTACCTATTAAAAACTGTAATACCTTACGCTTCACGGAGACGTGGCTGAATGATTATCAACATACAGCTGGCTGGTTATACACTGTATCGGCAGGATAGAACAGCGGCATCTGGTAAGACAAGGGGTAAGACAAGGAGTGGCGGACTATGCATATATGTAATCAACAGCTGGTGCATGATATCTAAGGAAGTCTCAAGGTTTTGCTCGCCAGAGGTAGAGTATCTCATGATAAGCTGTAGACCACACTATCTACCTAGAGAGATTTCATCTGTATTTTTGTAGCCGTCTACATAACAACACAGACCGAAGACCACACTCAATGAGCTGTTTTCCGCCATAAGCAAAGAGGAAAATGTTCATCCAGAGGCGGCGCTCCTAGTGGCCAGGGACTTTAATGCAGGGAAATCTGTTTACCAAATTTCTATCAGCATATTAAATGTGCAATCAGAGGGGAAAAAAACTCTAGACCACCTTTACTCCACACACAGAGATGCATTCAAAGCTCTCCCTCGCCCCCTATTTGGCAAATCTGACCTGAATTCTATCCTCCTGATTCCTGCATACAAGCAACAATTAAAGCAGGAAGCACCAGTGACTCGGTCAATACAAAAGTGGTCAAATGAAGCAGATGCTAAGATACAGGACTGTTTTGCTAGCACAGACTGGAATATGTTCCGGGATTCTTACTATGGAATTGAGGAGTACACCACATCATTCATTGGCTTCATCAATAAACGCATCGATGATGTCATCCCCACAGTGACCATGCATACATAACCCAACCAGAAGCCATGGATTACAGGCAACATCTGCGCTAACCTAAAGGCTAGAGCTGCCGCTTTCAAGGAGCGGGACTCTAACCCGAAAGCTTATAAGAAATCCAGCTATGCCCTCCGACGAACCATCAAACAGGCAAAGTGTCAATACAGGACTAAGATCGAATCGTACTACACCGGCTCCGACGCTCATCGGATGTGGCAGGGCTTTCAAACCATTACAGACTACAAAGGGAAGCACAGCCGAGAGCTGCCCAGTGACACGAGCCTACCAGATGAGCTAAACTACTTCTATGATTGCTTCAAGGCAAATAACACTGAAACATGCATGAGAGCGACAGCTGTTTTGGACGACTGTGTGATCACATTCTCCACAGCCGATGTGAGTAAGACCTTTAACAGGTCAATATTCACACTGACATTTTCAACCTCTCCCTGTCCGAGTCTGTAATACCAACATGTTTTAAGCAGACCACCATAGTCCCTGTGCTCAAGAACACTAAGGTAATCTGCCTAAATGACTACTGACCCGTAGCGCTCACGTCTGTAGCCATGAAGTGCTTTGAAAGGTTGGTCAGGGCTCACATAAACACCATTATCCCAGAAACCCTAGACCCTCTCCAATTTGCATACCGCCCTAACAGATCCACAGATGATGCAATCTCTATTGCACTCCACACTGCCCTTTCCCACCTGGACAAAAGAAACACCTACGTGAGAATGCTATTCATTGACTATAGTTCAGCGTTCAACACCATAGTGCTCTCAAAGCTCATCAATAAGCTAAGGACCCTGGGACTAAACTCCTCCCTCTGCAACTGGATCCTGGACGGGCACCCCCCAGGTGGTAAGGGTAGGTAACAACACATCCGCCATGCTGATCCTCAACACAGGGGCCACTCGGGTGCGTGCTCAGTCCCCTCCAGTACTCCCTGTTCACTCATGACTGCACGGACAGGCACGACTCTAACACCATCATCAAGTTTGCCGTTGACACAACATTGATAGGCCTGATCAACGACGAGACAGCCTATAGGGAGGAGGTCAGAGACCTGGCCATGTGGTGCCAGGACAACAACCTCTCCCTCAACATGATCAAGACAAAGGAGATGATTGTGGACTACAGGAAAAGGAGGACCGAGCACGCCCCAATTCTCATCGACGGGGCTGTAGTGGAGCAGGTTGAGAGCTTCAAGTTCCTTGGTGTCCACATCACCAATAAACTAACATGGTCCAAGCACACCAAGACAGTCATGAAGAGGGCACGAGAAAACCTATTCCCCCCCAGGAGACTGAAATGATGGGATTGGTCCTCAGATCCTCAAAAGGTTCTACAGCTGCACCATCGAGAGCATCCTGACTGGTTGCATCACTGCCTGTAACGGCAACTGCTCGGCTTCTGACCACAAGGCACTACAGAGGGTATTGCATATGGCTCAGTACATCACGGGGGCCAAGCTTTCTGCCATCCAGGACCAATATTCCAGGCAGTGTCAGAGGAAGGCCCTAAAAATTGTCAAAGACTTCAGCCATCCTAGTCATAGACTGTTCTTTCTGCTACCGCACGGCAAGCGGTACCGGAGTGCCAAGTCTAGGTCCAAGAGGCTTCTAAACGGTTTCTACCCACAAGCCATAAGACTCCTGAACATCTAATCAAATGGCTACCCAGACTATTTGCATTGTCCCCCCCTTTTACACCGCTGCTACTCTCAGTTATTATCTATGCATAGTCACTTTAATAACTCTACCTACATGTACATATTACCTCAATATTACCGCATTCCACAAAGCTGTTTATCATGTCCCCCTCATCCACTGCCCCCATTTTGAAATTATAGTCAAGCACACAGTCTGGTTTGATCAGTCTCTCTCCCATCAGGTGGTCCACCTTCCCTGTGGCTTACATGGTTGCTTTATGGACAGTGGAGAGGACATGGACGTCTCGTTTGTCATGCAACTTTACTGCCAGCTGTTGACCGTTCTCCTTCAACTCCACCTCCCCTCTATGCATCTTCCTGCGTCTGAATGCCGGCATCCCCTTCCTGTTCGACCAGACTGTGCCACAGGCCCCTGTGCTGTTGGAGAGCAGATGCTGGAAGACTGTGGGACTGCTGTTCCAAATATCCACATACTGTGTCCCTTGACGAGATGAGGAGCCAGCATGGTCATCACCATGGACCCGGACAACCCAAGACCCTCATAATATTGGATGTCAGTGGTGGACCTTGTATAGACAATAATGTCCTGAACAAATACTGTATTCACTTCGTGCATAACAAAGACCTTGACCAAAAACCTGTGCCTTTTGCAGTGAATATATTGACGGAACGCCAGCCTACCCTTCCATAACAACAGGGACTCATCAATGCATAGGTCCTTGTATGGCACAAAGACCCGACCAAATACTGATGTCAGGCTGGTATGAACATTTCTTATTTTATATAACGGGTCATTTAGGTTGGCAGTAGCATTGTTGACGAAATGCAGGCATCGCAGCAGAACTAGGAAGCGGTCTTGGGAAAAGAGGTTGGCAAAGAAGGGAGTTGCAAACATAGGATCTGTGCTCCAGTATTCTCTTAGGGAGTTCTTCTTTACTTTTCCCATGAGAAGGACTGTCACCAGGAAGGTATACATTTCACTAATTGTGGTTGTCACCCATTTAGCAAGTCTCCCCTCACTCCTGGCTCTCTCTTCTCTTGTAGCTCCAAGGCATAACGATTGGTCTCCTCTACTATGTCTCCCACCAGCTCCTCTGTCAGAAACAGCTTGAAGCACTCTGCCTCAGAGGGAAATGTCAAGGGGCTTTGCACTCCAGACTGGGACTCATCAAAGCAAACAGCAGCACCAGGAGGGGTGAAATGGCTGGCGGCCTTCCAGCTACCACAGACCCACTGTACTTCATTCATTTCCGGTCTGCCTCCATCAGCACCAGCATCTTCAAAGGGACCTGGGACTTCGTCAGTGGACAAGGGGTCCTCAGATGCAGGGATCTCAATGGTTACAAGGTTGGGGGGCAGCTCCTCACTGTCACTGTCAGAATCTGATTCATGAATTTCAGACTCATTGTCAGAATTGATCAAATCTCCAGAATTTCCACATTTGTGAGTTGTCTCCTTTTGAAAGACAGTAATTTATTTATTTACTGTTTTATTCACGTTTTCAAGTACTAGTGACAAATCATGTATTCCGATTCTTGCATAGATTGTAATGGGCACATTGTGTCTTGAATCATTTTGATGGTAGACAACACACCCCACACAAACTACTCATCCTCTGATTACTTTCGATTCATAGAAAGTGTTTTACTCAATTATTTCCATCAATGGTGAGCTCACCTGTGATGTGATTAATTATAAATACTAATTGCTATTAGCTAATTCATAGTGGTTTCTGTCAGACGAGAGTTATCTAAATATGACTGCTTGTTAAACCTGTTTGGGAAAGGGGGCAGTATTTTCCCCTCCGGATGAAAAGCGTGCCCAAAGTAAACTGCCTGTTACTCAGGCCCAGAAGCTAGGATATGCATATAATTGGTAGATTTGGATAGAAAACACTCTAACTGTTAAAATAATATCTGTGAGTATAACAGAACTGATATGACAGGCGAAAACCTGCGGAAAATCCATCCAGGAAGTGCCATTAGTTTGAAATGGGTGTTTTTCCGTTGAAAGCCTATCCACCATATAAAGGGATATGACCCAGATTGTGTTCCCTATGGCTTCCACTAGATGTGAACAGTCTTTAGACATTGTTTCAAGCTTTTATTCTGAAAAATGAGAGAGAATGACCACTTTGAATGAGTGGACAGTGGAAAGTCCCAGAGCTGTTTGGTGCTTTTTTTCCCTTTATATTGACAACGCTATTGTCCGGTTGAAATATTATTGATTATTTAGACAAAAAACAACCTGAGGATTGATTATAAACATCGTTTGACATGTTTCTATGAACTTTACTGGTACTATTTGGATTTTTCGTCTGCCTGTTGTGACCGCCTTTGAGCCAATGGATTACTGAACAAAACGCGCCAACAAAACGGAGGTTTTTGGACATATAGACGGACTTTATCGAACAAAACAAACATTTATTGTGTAACATGGTGTCACGCCCTGACCATAGAGAGCTTTTTATTCTCTATGTTGGTTGGGTCAGGGTGTGACTAGGGTAGGTTATCTAGGTTGTTTTAGGTCTATGTTGGCCTGGTGTGGTTCCCAATCAGAGGCAGCTGTTTATCATTGTCTCTGATTGGGGATCATATTTAGGCAGCCATTTCCCCACTGGTTTTTGTGGGATCTTGTTTTGAGTTAGTGCATGTAGCACCTCTGTCGTCACGGTTCGTTGTTTGTTTCTTTTTTGTTGTTGGTAGTTTCAGTAATACATTATGTGGAACTCAGAACACGCTGCGCCTTGGTCCGTCTCTCCACACAACCGTGACACATGGAGTCTTGTGAGTGCAATGATATGAAGATCATCAAAGGTAAGTGATTAATTTTATCGCTATTTCTGACTTTTGTGACTCCTCTACTTGGCTGGAAAATGTTTTTATGGTTTTCTGTGCTGGGCGCTGTCCTCAGATAATCGCATGATTTGCTTTTGCCATAAAGCCTTTTTGAAGTCTGACACAGCGGCTGGATTAACAAGAAGTTAAGCTTTATTTTGTTGTATTACACTTGTGATTTTATGAAAGTTAAATCTTTTTAATACTGTCATTTGAATTTCGCGCTCTGCAATTTCACCGGATGTTGTCGAGGTGTCCCGCTAGCGGCACGCCTTTCCCAAAGTAAATCTTTCCTCAGTTAGTGCCAGGACAAATGTAGCCTACATTTTCCGGTTAGGATGATTGTGTTATGCTGTAGCTACTTCTGTGAATGTCTGAACATTGTATCCAAAAATAAACTGCTCACATTCAGGACATAACTTTGTAAGGACTGTGTTTGTGCAAAATGTTTCTGTGAAAAAACAGTGGCCAGCTAAAATGCTGACTGTTGCATCAATCGAAACTGGACATTCTAAATAAGCTTTCTAATCACACAGGTTTGAGCGTATGCTGCAGGGACCACTGTAGAATGATCACACCTGTTTGTTGGTTGGTACTTGTGAAAAGGTTAATTAACATGAACACATTTATCTTCTCCTGGCTTGCCCACAGCCTACAAGCCATTTTAAAAAGTCTAATAAATCCATGCAATATAGCCTACACCTTCACAATAAATCCATTATTTATTTTAGACAGGTCTAAGGAAGCATGGTATGAAGAAAATGTAGTCTATTTCAAAAGAAAAGAGTAGCATACTTGTCCTTATGTTAGGTCCTGAAGTCGCTATGCCAAATGGCTGTGGGCTACACTAGTTACTTTAGCAGACAACATTCAATGATAATTACGTGGCATTATTTTATAGTATGAAGAAAACAATTGAACAAAGCCGAATTAAATATTTTCTGCAAACTATTTGAGGAGTGCGCACATGCAGCTTTTCTGTGTTGAGCGGTTAACATGCATGTAATGCTTCTATTATAAAGGTGCATTTTTATGGTGAAAATGATCTTCCCCAAACTGCTTATATATGCCAGTTACCCCTTGAAAAGCAGATTAATGTGCTTAATTTTAAGAAGTCATTAGGCCACTTTAGTGATACAAACCTTAAAGGATATAGGCTGATGGACTGGGCTACATGAGGCGTGCGACTATGATTTGAAAGTTGCCAAAAAAAGGCATGGTTTCTTATGCTGGACATCATTCACAAGTGATGATATATAATTCACAAGTGATTGCCTAATATTGTCACCCATCAGACTATTCTTGATTTAATTTTGTCTTTACATATACTACATAATATATGTGACATTTGATTTGATTTGGAATAGACATTATCATGCACCTGTATCGAAATGGACTGCCTCAATTCGATCTTAAAAAGCAGAGACACAGAGCTACAAAATGGTATATTGTACACTGCAATTGAGGAACAATGGGAAAGTAATTCTGCTTTGAAAGTTGATAAACTTTTGAGAAAATGGCCCTTGAATTGTTTGGTACTCCTACTGGAGAACCCTTCTTTGTCTACACCCATTCAGCATTGTTCAGAATTCACATGTGAGGTCATGTGCTAAAGAGTGAGTAGTGTAGTAAAGATTAAGACTAAAAGTGGTAGAGTAGTAGAAAACACTCTAAAGTTACTAAAACTGTTTGAATGGTGTCTGAGTATAACAGAACTCATATGGCAGGCCAAAACCTGAGAAGATTCCATACAGGAAGGCCCTGTCTGACAATTTGTTGTCCTTCTGTTGCATCTCTATCGACATTACAGCATCTGTGCTGTAACGTGACACTTTCTAAGGTTTCCATTGGCTCTCTAAAGCTGCTAGAAAGTGGAATGGGGTGTCTGCTGTCTCTGGGAAAAGTACAACAGCTCTGTTTGTGAGTGGTCAGCCTGGGGACAGTGAGACTGAGATGCGCGTTCACGAGTCTTCTCCATGTTTTTCTTTCTCTCTCTGAATGATTACAATGTTGCCCGGTTGGAATATTATCGCTATTTTACGAGAAAAGTAGCATAAAAATTGATTTTAAACAGCGTTTGACATGCTTCTAAGTACGGTAATGGAATATTTTGAAAATGTTTTGTCACGAAATGCGCTCGCGCGTCACCGTTTGGATAGTTACCTGAACGCATGAACAAAACGGCGGTATTTGGATATAACTATGGATTATTTGGAACCAAAACAACATTTGTTGTTGAAGTAGAAGTCCTGGGAGTGCATTCTGACGAAGAACAGCAAAGGTATTCCAATTTTTCTAATAGTAATTCTGAGTTTAGGTTGTCCCAAACTTGGTGGGTGTCAAATTAGCTAGCCATGATGGCCGAGCTATGTACTCAGAATATTGCAAAATGTGCTTTCGCCAAAAGCTATTTTAAAATCGGACATAGCGATTGCATAAAGGAGTTCTGTATCTATAATTCTTAAAATAATTGTTATGTATTTTGTCAACGTTTATCGTGAGTAATTTAGTAAATTCACCGGAAGTTTTTGGTGGGTATGCTAGTTCTGAACATCACATGCTAATGTAAAAAGCTGTTTTTTGATATAAATATGAACTTGATTGAACAAAACATCCATGTATTGTATAACATAATGTCCTAGGAGTGTCATCTGATGAAGATCATCAAAGGTTAGTGCTGCATTTAGCTGTGTTTTTTTTGTGATGCATGCTAGTTGCTTGGAAATGGCTGTGTTTTTTTTGTGAGTCTATGTACTCTCCTAACATAATCTAATGTTTTGCTTTCGCTGTAAAGCCTTTTGAAAATCGGACAAAGTGGTTTGATTCAGGAGAAGTGTATCTATAAAATGGTGTATAATAGTCCTATGTTTGAGAACTTTGAATTATGACATTTTGTGGTTTTAAATTTGCCGCTCTGATTTGTCACTGGCTGTTGAATAGTGTGGGACGATATCGTCCCACCTCCCCTAGAGGTTAATTGCATAGTAGCAATATCAAAAATAGATAGTGTCAATATAAAGAAAATAATGTACAAGAACAATATCAATAACGATATCAGTGATAGATGGGGTAGTTATATGCATACAATCAGGGGTAAAGTGGCTGGGCAGCAGGATACATTTTTCTTTTGTAGCAGCAACATATGGCGTGTGTGTTAGGAGAGAGCCATTTGAATAGAGGCACTGCAGATAGTGCTGGTAGTGCAGATAGTGCTGGGAACTCGCCCCCAGTGATGAACTGGTCCGTCTGAACCACACATTCCCTGTGGCTCAGTTGGTAGAGCATGGTGTTTGCAACGCCAGCATGGTGTGTGCAACGCCAGGGTTGTGGGTTCGATTCCCACGGGGGGCCAGTGAAAAAAAAAAAAAAAAGAATGCATGAAATTAAAATGAAATGTATGTATTCACTACTGTAAGTCGCTCTGGATAAGAGCGTCTGCTAAATTACTAAAATGTAAATGTAAACAAGGGAATCTATATTTGGACTTGACTTTGGTGCAGGGCATGTGATGTTCATAGCTGTCCATAGCTGTGTCCAGTCCAGGTGGTGCTTGTACAGGCAGACCATCTATGGGAGGAAAGATGTCAGTGATGCGCAGCAGCTGAAACCTGGTCTCGACAGTCCGAACGCTCCTTGGCGACAACACCAGGCTCCAGAGCATCGAGGCTGTAAAACAGGAAATAACAAACAAAAAATGAAGACATTACAACCTTGCACAACATCAATTCACCTCCCAAGTTCAGATAAGAAGAATAACCTCATACAATGCAATGAAAATGATTTTCACCTGAAGTGCTGCTGCTGCTTGATCTGTGGCAGCGGCCTGAAGTAAGGAGGCTACGTAGATGAATTTCTTTAACCCTTTTTTGGTTACTACATGATTCCATATGTGTTATTTCATATTTTTGATGTCTTCACTATTATTCTACAATGTAGAATATAGTACAAATAAAGAAAAACCCTGGAATGAGCAGGTGTGTCCAAACATTTGACTGGTATTGTATTATATATATTTTTTGTGTGTATATCTATCTGTGTCCATAAGGATCCGCCCCTTTTTTTAAATTTTCCCCTGAAATGTCATACTCAAATCTAACTACCTGTATCTCAGGCACTGAAGCAAGGATATGCATATTCTTGGTACCATTTGAAAGGAAACACTTTGAAGTTTGTGGAAATGTAAAAGTAATGTAGGAGAATATAACACAATAGATCTGGTAAAAGATTTCTAAGCAAAACATTTTTTTTTTCATCCATCCCAGCACTGCCAGTATTTAATATTGTCTATTTCAAAGAAACACCTACATGCCTTTGTACATACAAGTCTCCACATTTGTGCTTACTGGACATGTTCAAATTTTGCCTCCATTATAGCCAATAGAAAAAAGGGTGAGGGCCAAAAAATAGGTGCGGTCCACCACCACTCAGAGGCTGAAGAGATGGCTCTCAGTCAAAACAGTGGGTGACCTATTGCTGAAGGCATCTCTGGAGGAAGCTCATCTGACCCAACCACCCCCCAGGACACAAGGGCCTACATAAGTGTCTTCACTGACATTTTCAACCTCTCCCTAACTGAGTCTGTAATACCAACATGCTTCAAGCAGACCACCATAGTCCCTGTGCCCAAGGAAGCAAAGGTAACCTGCCTAAATGATTACCACTCCGTGGCACTCACGTCGGTTGCCATGAAGTGCTTTGAAAGGCTGGTCATGGCTCACATCAACAGCATCCTCCCGGACACCCTAGACCCACTCCAATTCGCATACCGCCCCAACAGATCCACAGATGACGCAATCTCAATCGCACTCCACACTGCCCTATCTCACCTGGACAAAAGGAACACCTATGTGAAAATGCTGTTCATTGACTACAGCTCAGCGTTCAACACCATAGTGCCCACGAAGCTCATCACATCGAGCGGGTTGAGAGTTAAGTTCCTTGGTGTCCACATCCCCAACGAACTATTATGATCCAAACATATCAAGACAGTCGTGAAGAGGGCATGACAAAACCTTTCCCCCCTCAGGAGACTGAAAAGATTTGGTATGGGTCCCCAGATCCTCAAAAGGTTATACAGCTGCACCATCGAGAGCATCCTGACCGGTTGCATCACTGCCTGGTATGGCAACTGCTCGGCATCTGACCGTAAGGCGCTACAGAAGGTAGTGCAAACGGCCCACTACATCACTGGGGCCAAGCTTCCTGCCATCCAGGGCCTATGGAATAGGCGGTGTCAGAGGAAAGCCCATAAAATTGTCAGAGACTCCAGTCACGCAAGTTATAGACGGTTTTCTTTGCTACCGCATGGCAAGTGGTACCGGAGCGCCAAGTCTAGGACAAAGGCTCCTCAACAGCTTCTACCCTCAAGCCATAAGACTGCTGAACAATTAATAAAATCGTCACCGGACAATTTACACTGACCCCCCTCCCTTTTTGTACACTGCTGCTACTCGCTGTTTATTATCTATGCATAGTTACTTCACCCCCACCTACATGTACAAATTACCTCAACCAACCTGTACCCCCGCACACTGACTCGTTACCGGTGCCCCCTGTATATAGCATCGTTATTGTTATTCTTATCGTGTTACTTTTTATTTATACTTTTTATTTTAGTCTACTTGGTAATATTTTCTTAACTCTTCTTGAACTACACTGTTGGTTAAGGGCTTGTAAGTAAGCATTTCACGGTAAAGTCTACACTTGTATTCGGTGCATGTGACAAAACGTTAGATTTGATAAGAGGTTAGTTATTCAAATGTAATGTAGAAATTGACCACATAGGGTTGCAGAAACAAAATAGAAATACAACTGCTGGATCATCAGTTAAAGGTGGGTGAGGTGCCCACGGGTGGATGATTTTACTTGTTTGAACAACATAAAAAATATTAACTACTGTACTGCATTTGTACTTGCAGGAAATAAAGAAGACTTCATAAAAAGATAGGCATATTGTCTTTATTTGACACTGGGGAGGTGATGGGTCAATCAGAAATGATGGTGGCGTATTGTGTCTCTGACTGCTCTTCCATCTGGTGCGTCAGCGGGATGGTCAGGATTGTTATCAGGATCGTTCACTGGTTGAGTAGGACATTGTTCTCCTCTAATTGTGGCAATGTTGTGGAGAATCACACATACCACAATAATGACACATGCCCTTTCTGGGGTGACCCTGAGCCTACGAAGGCACTGGAACCGGGCCTTGAGCATCCCGGTGGTCATCTCTACCCTGGCTCGTGTCTGGCAGTGAGCCAAGTTATAACATTGCAGCTGGCCGGGCTCAGGATCAGGGTAAGGGGTCAGCAAATAGGGCTGGCAGGGGTACCCTCTGTCACCGAGCAGGTAACCATCGAACTCTTCTATGATAATACGAGGATACAGTTAAAATTTTCAGTTGCAATAAGAGGAAACAAAATATTGATTATAATAGGATATAGCTATATATATATATATATATATATATATATAACTCGCCACGGGCATATCTAGTGCTCAGTGTACACTCACGAAAAATTTGTGAGTCATGAACAGACAGAGGCAACTTTGCTTCCACGTTGCTGATGATGTGGGCTGAATCACATATGATCTTCACGGTGTAGAACAGTAATTAGCTACAGTAGCTGTATTGTGAAGTATCTTTCATTTGGAATGCTAAAGGCTACAATTTAGGCCTACCTGCACATTAATGCTGTGGAAAGACTTCCTATTCACATAATCTCCTTCATTTATTTATATGAGTGCCATCTATGCAGCCAATCACACCTAGAAACCCTAAAATATATCAAACTAACTGATTAGTGCTTCAAGTCTCAATGTGTCAATAAATACCTGCAATTCTGTGGAATTCTTCTTTGATGAGTCTTGTGGGTCTGTGACTTGGGAACACAAACGTGTACAGTAAATGTTTCAGTGCAAGAGTCACATTTCTGACAGCCCGACAGATGGTTGCCTTGGAAATATGCTCAGCGTCACCGACGTTATATAGAAAATCTGTTGGCAAAAAAACAATGTGCAACACAAAGAATTTGTTCCGAACTGAGAGCATGTCCACGATGTGTCATATGAACGATATGAGGGCTGAGAATATTGTTCAGATGAATGATTGATTGTGCAGAGAAATGGAAACGCTCAAACAGATAATCATCAGGGAATGATACAACATCCAAGCGGGGTCTGATCATCCTCTTCCCGATGGAGATTTTTTTCGGAGTATTTGTGCTTCAATATCAACTGGCTCTTCAAGAAAAGGACAGGCCATGTCTGACACCTTCAGTCTGCAGGCTTCAGCTAAAGAGGAGGAGAAACTCAGGGTTAGTTGAAGATAACCTGCCAGCGAGCATGTTAGCTTCACTGAGTATGTTGCCATAGTAACTGACTCAGAGTTAAGCTGAACAGGCTTTGTGAAACTGAAAACCCAGAGTTTCCTTCAACTCTGAGTCAACGAACTCTGAGTCTTCACCAAACCGCCTTTATGAAACAGGGCCCAGGTCTTATCTCTCTATTAGTACTAGCCTAGTTATTCATAACAAATCTGCCTGAAGAAAGAGGGGGTCACACTGGTACAGTAGAAAAACTCAGAAGTGAAATGAGATTGAACAGTGAACTAACATATTTTTATAGGATAAAATATCTAATAATGAAAGAGAAGGATTGTTGATAGTCCAGTTAGTGTTATTCATCAACAGTAATAAGCCACCAGGTATAGACAACATTAATGGGAAATGATCGCAGACGTCACGCCTACTCCCGCTCCCTCTCTCCAGCACTTGACGTTGCCGGCCTACTAACCACCGGCCTTGGCAACAATCATTACGCACACCTGCTCCCCATCATTACGCACACCTGGTCATCATTATCTCCTTGATTACTCCCCCTTTATTTAGCCCTCCGTAGACAGCAGTCACTAGGTAACAGACTGTATTTTTGGCCCTATTTGCTATAGATTTAACCAAAGCCTAAAGGTGTGTATGTCCACAAGTGTGAAAGGAAGCTAAAGTAATTCCATTGCCAAAAAATTGTAAAGCACCCATTGCTGGCTCTAACAGCTGCTCAATCAGTTTTCCTGTTCTTAATAAATTGATAGAGATAAATTGGGTTTGACCAAATACAATGCTATTTGTCAGAGAACAAGTTAACTACTGACTTTCAGCATGCATAGAGAAGGGCCCTCAACTTGTACTGCACTGACTCAGATGACTGACGATTGGTTAAAATATTGTAAATGGATAATAAGATGATAGTTGGAGCTGTAGAGTTTAGTGCAGCCTTTGATGTTATTGATCATAAATTGTTATTAAAAAAACTCACTTTCTACGGCTTTATATCACCTGCCATCACATGGTTGTAGAGTTATTTATCCAGAGAGTGTACATCAAATATGTACAGTGCTGTTAGAACGATTTGCCGCTGGTCTTACTCAAAGGTAGAATGACTATGTATGTGGATGATTAAACACTCTTCATGTCAGCAACCAAAGCCAGTGAGCTCACAAAAATTCTAAATGAGTTAGTCAGTATCAGAATGGATGATTAATAATAAACTTGTCATAAATACATCTAAAACGAAAAGTATAATATTTGGTTAAAACCTTCTCTAAGACCTAAACTGGAGTAAAGAGTGTGACCATTGAGCCCTTAACTGCACATACAGAACTAACATCAAGATGCATGCCAGCCTTTCCTGGTTGAAGTTTGACAAGAGATGAACTGCTTCTCTTCTAGTTTTTATGAGCAATTTTGCTGTGACAAAAATGTCAGATTGTCTGCATAATCAAATAACATACAGCTCAGACATCCATACAGTGCCTTCAAAAAGTTCAGACCCCTTGTCATACTCCACATTTTGTCAAAATAGATTTTTTCTCACCTATCTACACACAATACCCCATAATGAAAAGTGAACACATGTTTTTTGAAATGTTTGCATATTTACTGAAAAGAAAATACAGAAATATCACATTTACATAAATATTCACACTCTAGAGTCAATACTTTGTAGAAGTACCTTTGGCAGCGATAACACCTGTGAGTCTTTCTGGGTAAGTCTCTAAGAGCTTTCCACACCTGGATTGTGCAACATTTTCCCATTATTCTTTTCAATATTCTTAAAGCTCTGTCAAATTGGTTGTTGATCAGTGCTAGATAACCATTTTCAGGTCTTGACTTAGATTTTAAAGTAGATTTAAGTCAAAATTGTAACTAGGCCACTCCGGAACATTCATTATCTGCTTGGTAAGCAGCTCCAGTGTAAAGTTGGCATTGTGTTTCAGGTTATTTTCCTGCTGAAAGGTGACATAACTTCCCAGTATCCGGTGGAAAGCCGACTTAACCAGGTTTTCCTCTAGGATTTTGCCTGTGCTTGTAATTGTTTTTTTTAATCCTGAAAAACTCCCCAGTCCTTAACAATTACAAGCATGCCCATAACATGATGCAGCCATCACTATGCTTGAAAATATGGAGTGGTACTCAACAATGGGTTGTATTGGATTTGGCACAAACACGTTTTTATCTAGAAAAAGTTAATTGCTTTGCCACATTTTTTTCAGAATAATTTAGTGCCTTGTTGAAAAACAGGTTGCATGTTTTGGAATATTTGTATTCTGTACAGGCTTCCTTCTTTTCACTCTGTCTATTAGATTAGTATTGTGAAGCAACTAAAATGTTGATCATCCACAGTTTTCTCCTATCCCAGCTGTTAATCTCTGTAACTGTTTTAAAATCACCATTGCCCTCAGAATCCAAGATGGCAGCATGTCAAGTCATTTGTCTGTGACTAGTATATTTTAACCTACTAATAACCTATTCATTTATGGTTGAGTAATTTCCTTGTTGTGTAGTGCAAACTATTTAGTTTTTGCTGGTGTGAAGATCGCGGGTCTCCCTCAACTCGGCACTTCATCACTTTAAGTTTACCAAAGTAACCCCATCTCTAGCTGTCCTGAGTTTCTTCTTCGTTCGCGGAGTGTCTCGTCCAAGCTGCTCCTTTTTGCTCTTTGCCTGGCTGTCAGTGGCAGCTCAACAATCCCCAACCTGTTCTCTCAATCAACCTCAACACCCAATCTACTCACTTGCGTGTGACACATACAGACTCATATATACATACTGCCCCCCTCTCCCCTTACCTTGGCCTCTTTCTTACATTTCTTAAAGAAAATGACAATTTTCGTGGTATTGCTTTGTGCACTAACTTTACTGAACTCTGGAGAAAACGAACATTGTCGCTGGGTGAGTACATCTTACAATGTGCTCTCCCGTCCATTAGACATTTTGTCTGCAGGAACTCGTTATTTTTTAGGCAGTTACGAAACAAGTGTTCTTTTCTTCTCAGGAAGGCCAAGTCTGAATATTTTATGTCTGTTACCACTGATAACCTGAATGACCCTAGAAAGTTTTGGAAGGCTATTAAGTCTGTCTGGTAACAGTAATGTTAAAGAATTACCGTCATGTGTATTGAAGGACTGTGTTGCTGTATATGACAAAACTGAAATGCTGAATTGTTTCAATGAGCACTTTGTATCATCTGGTAGACTGTTTGATTCAGTGTCCTCTGTCTTTGTACAACCCTGTGTGGTTGAACCAGTGAGAGCTGGTCAAACTTTTAGCTTTTTGCTGTTCTCAGTGCAGGTGGTACATAAAGCCCTGAAATCCTTAGATCAGAGAAAGCCTGCAGGTCCTGATCTTCTGGATCCCTGCTTTTTAAATGTGGCAGCTGATTTCATAGCTGAACCACTTACATATCTGTTCAATCTAACCCTGGAATTTAATGAAATTCCAAAGATCTGGAAATCAGCATTTGTCCTACCACTTTTAAAAGGGGGAGAGCCAACTCTTTTAAATAATTATAGGCCAATCTCAAAGCTGTCACCCCTGGTGAAAATACTTGAAACCCTTGTGAGTGAACAGCTAAAAAAGTATTTATTTACTAACCCCATTTTATCAATGTACCAATCGGGCTTCAGGAAGAAGCATAGCACAATTACAGCAGCCATGAAGGTTTTAAATGATATCACTGAAGCCCTTGACAAAAAACAGCACTGTGCCCTTTTTATTGATCTCTCTAAGGCTTTTGATACAGTTAATCATGCTATACTAAGGCAGATATTGCTGAGTGTAGGACTTTCGGAGCATGCAGTTGCATGGTTTGCTAGCTATCTGTCTGATAGAACTCAGTGAACTCAATTTGATGGGCTCATGTCTGTTAAATTGTCTGTAATGGTGTGCCCCAAGGCTCTGTACTTGGTCCTCTCTTATTCACTATTTATATAAATAATTTAGACAAATGTCCAACATGCACAACTTCATTTTTATGCTTATGATACTGTTATTTACTGTTGTGCCTCGTCTCTTACAAAAGCTTTCCAGAACTTGCAAACTGCTTTTAATACTGTTCAACATACCTTGTGTCAATTGAAGCTTATCCTCAATACTGACAAAACTAAACTAATGGTGTTTTCTAAAGCAAGAAATAGACCTCTGAACCTTTCACCTATTATTACCTGTCAGGGCAATGAGATTGAGACTGTAACCTCATAAATATCTTGGAATTTTAGTTGATGACGGCCTCTTTTAAATTGCATATTCAACAACTTACAAAACAATTGAAGCTGAAATTGGGATTTTATTTTAGGAATAAGGCCTGTTTTTCTTTTGAAGCCAGAAGGAGGCTAGTATCAGCTACATTTATGCCTTTACTAGACTATGGGGATATTTTATATATGAATGCTTCCGCTCAGTGTTTGAGATCAATTGACACCCTTTACCATGGCGCTTTGAGATTTATTTTAAAACTGCAAAACCCTTACGCACCACTGCACTTGTATACCAGGGTTGGCTGGCATTCTCTAGTCACTCGTAGGCTCAGTCACTGGTATACAAAGCCATTTTGGGTTTACTACCTTTTTATTTGGCCATTTTTATTGTTCAGAAATGTGGTGGGTATTCTCTTCATTCGCTGGACTTTATCCTGCTAACTGCTCCAAATGTCCGAACTGAATTTGGTAAAAGGGCTTTTATGTACTCTGCGCCATCGTCTTGGAACGCCTTACAAAATACTTTTAAACTGGAAGAACTTGTCCCGGTTGGTATTTTTAAATCACTGATTAGTGATCTTGATACTGATTCCCTGACCTGTCAATGTTTTTAATTTGCTGTTTTTGATATACTCTTGTGAATTCTATGGTTTTTACTAGATTACTTGTAGTTTTTCATGTTGTTTGTCTGTAATTTTTTGTAATGACTTGGTGCTGCCTATCTTGGCCAGGACGCTCTTGAAAAAGAGATTTTAAATCTCAATGAGCCCTTCGTGGTTAAATAAAGGTTACATAAATAAATAAAAATTGTGAAATCCCTGAGCGGTTTCCTTCCTCTCTGGCAGCTGAGTTAGGAAGGACACCTGTATCTTTGTAGTGACTGGGTGAATTGATACACCATCCAAAGTGTAATTAATAACTTCACCATGCTCAAAGGGATATTCATTGTCTGCTTTTTTTTTACTGTTATCCTTCTTTGCGAGGCATTGGAAAACCTGTTCTTTGTGGTTGAATCTGTGTTTGAAATTCACTGCTGACTGAAGGACCTTACAGATAGTTGTATGTGTGGTGTACAGAGATGAGGTAGTCATTAAAAAAAACATCTTAAACCCATTATTAGTGACTTGTTATGCACAGTTTTACTCCTGAATTTATTTAGGCTTGCTATAACAAAGGAGTTGAATACTTATTGACTCAAGTCATTTCAGGTTTTAATTTTTAACTTTTTGGCCTAAATTAAAAACTACAGTTTTGGGTCATATCCAATACAACACAGAGTAAAAACCTTTTGTATTTAAGTATTGTAGTGGCAGAATCATGTTATGGGTATGCTAGTCATCGGCAGGGCCTGGGGAGTTTGTCAGGATCAAAATAAATATGAAAGAAGCAATGCCCAGGTAATAAGTTAAAGGAAAACCCGCCTCAGTCTTCTGAAAACCTAGTTTGATTTTTCAGTGAGACAATTACATACATTTTTATTCCAAGAGTTTTCCTGAGTGGTCTAATCTCAGTTATGACTTAAATTTGTTTGAAAATCAGAGACAAGGTTTGAATATTGCTGTCAATCAATCATTACCAACTAAATTTACTGAACTTGAGCAATTTTGTCAAAACAAAAAGGACATGCAGTCTCTTTCCCTAAGAGTTGTGCTAAATTGGTAGAATATTATTCAACATTTTTCCCAGCTGTAATCGCTGCCGAAGGAACTTCCACCAATTATTATCTCTTGGGTGTGAAGACATACACAATCAAGATATCTTAGTTATTTTATTTTTAATTCATTTAGAACATTTTCTTTAACTTTCTTTCACTTTTAGTACGTGGAGGAGGTTGTGTAGATCTGTAGGGGGAAAAAATCTAATTGAATCCCTTTTAGGTGTTATTTTAAGGCAGCAAAATGTGAAGACTGTGCAAGGGGTGTGCAGACTTTCACTAGGCACTGTATACACTGACAATAAGAACACCTGCTCTTTCTATGACAGACTGACCAGGTGAAAGCTATGATCCCTTATTGATGTCACTTAGTAAATCCACTTCCATCAGTGTAGATGAAGGGGAGGAGACAGGTTAAAGAAGGATTTATATAATATAAGCCTTGAGACAATTGAGACATGGATTGTGTGTGTGCCATTCAGAGGGTGAATGGGCAAGACTTAAGATTTAAGTGCCTTTGAACAGGGTATGGTAGTAAGTGCCAAGAACTGCAACGCTGCTGGGTTTTTCACGCTCAAAAGTTTCCCTTGTGTATCAAGAAAGTTCCACTACCCAAAGGACATCCAGCTAACTTGACAACTGTGGGAAGCATTGGAGTCAACATGGGCCAGCATCCCTGTGGAACACTTTTGACACCTTGTAGAGTCCATGCACAACAAATTGAGGCTTTTCTGAAGGCAAAAGCGGGTGCAACTCAATATTAGGAAGGTGTTCTTAATATTTAGTACACTTAGTGTGTATATACACTATCTTTTTTTTAGAGGAAAAATACAATGTAATGCATATTACACTCCAGGATATAACTTTGAACTAGGGGTGTATTGGTTCAAACCCATGGTTCAGTACGTATTGCGGTTTTGGGGTCACGGTTTGATTCAGTTCCGGTACAGCAGAAAATGAAATGCCAACATTTACTGATGTACATTATTATTGTTTTTACCCTTTGTTTAATTTGAACATGGATGTTATCATTCTACAGTGTTCCCTGCAGTGTACGCTCAAATCGGTGTGATTAGAACACTTCATTAGAACGTTTGACGCAACAGTCAGCGTTTGAGCTGGCCACACCGATTTTTCACTGAAATATTTTGCACAAAACATTATGTCCTCAATATGAGCAGTTTATTTTTGGATGCAATGTTCAGACATTTACAGACATAGAAACAGCATAACACAATTCTCATCCAAATCGGAAAATGTAGGCTACATTAGTCCTAGCGCTGAGTAAAGAGTGAGCTCACACAAGCGGTCATATTTAGCCAACTCTCTCGGCTGACAGAAACCATGATATGAATTAGCTAATAGCAGTTACTATTTACTTTTCATCACATCACGGGTGTGGATGAGAATTGTGTTATGCTGTTCCTATGTCTGAACATTGCATCCAAAAATAAACTGCTCGAGGACAATGTTTTGTGCAAAATATTTCTGTGAAAAATCAGTCTGGCCAGCTCAAACGCTGACTGTGATCAAAATAATTGAGTAAAACACTTTCTAAAAGTCGAAAGTAATCCGATGGTGGGTAGAGTTTGTGCGAGCCGCCATGTTTGTTTTTCCTGCATCAACAAAAGACAAGAGGTAACAAGATGAGTTGGGTATGTTTGCAGTATGCATGTTGAAGGCGAAGGGGGTGTGTCATCTACCATCATTCACTTCCCATCATTCACTTCCGGAAGTTTACTCAAAAGACAAATGAACCATCCCTTCACCTCATTTTGCTTAAAATCTTTGTTCTGACGGACGTTTATGTGACACCCAGAATGCATTGAATGATGTCAATGAACATGGCTCCGCACATACTGTAGCTGGTAAAATAGCTTAGCATTAGCTCATCCTAATCAGTACAACCTTCAAAAAAGATTTTGCACACATGATATGTGTCCATTACAATCTATGTAAGATCAGAATACATGATTTGTCACCAGTATTTGAAAACCTGAATAAAACAGTAAATAAAGAAATGATTTTTCACACAAACCATTATTTTTGTAAATTCTCACAGTGATTCTGAGTATGACAGTGAGGAATCAGATACTGACAATGACAGTGGGATCTGCCCCCAACCTTGTGGCCATTGAGAATCCTGCATCTGGGGACCCCTTGCCCACCGACGAAGTCCCAGGTCCCTCTGAAGATTCTGGTGGTGATGGAGGAAGACCAACAGTGAGTGAAGTACCGGTTCAGCAAGATGGTGCCGACAGAGATGGGAAACAGGAAACTATGCAGTAATTTGTTTTTTTAATGTATTATTTCTTACATTGTTAGCCCAGAAAATCTTAAGTGTTATTACATACAGCCAAGAAGAACTATTGGATATAAGAGTGACGTCAACTTACTAACATTACGACCAGGAATACGACTTCCTCGAAGTTGATCCTTTGATCGGACCTCCACCCTGGACATTGGATCTAATCCCAGAGGCTGACCCAAAACAACGTCGTTGCCGCAGGAGAGGTAGATGGAGCGGCCTCCTGGTCAGACTTAGAAGGCGAGCACACCATCCACCGCTTCCGAGCATGTTACTCGCCAATGTCCAGTCTCTAGACAACAAGGTGGACAAAATTAGGGAACGAGTTGCCTTCCAGAGAGATATCAGAGATTGTAACATTCTGTTTCACGGACACATGGCTCACTCGGGATATGTTGTAAGAGTCGGTACAGCCACCAGGTTTCTTCATGCGTCACACTGACAGAAACAAACATCTCTCTGGTAAGAAGAAGGGCGGGGGTGTATGCCTCATGATTAATGACTCATGGTGTAATCATAACAACATACAGGAACTCAATTCCTTTTGTTCACCTGACCTAGAATTCTTTACAATCACATGCAGACCGCATTATCTCCCAAGAGAATTCCCTTCGATTATAGTCACAGCCGTGTATAATCCCCCCAAGCAGATACCTCGACGGCCCTGAAAGAACTTCACTGGACTCTATGTAAACTGGACACCATATATCCTGAGGGTGCATTTATTGTAGCTGGGGATTTTAACACAGCTATATTGAGAACAAGGCTACCTAAATTCTACCAGCACATTGATTGTAGAACCCGCTCGAGCAAAACACTGGACCACTGCTACTCTAACTTCCGCGATGCATACAAGGCCCTCCCTTCGGCAAATCTGACCCTGACTCCATCTTGTTGCTCCCCTCCTATAGGCAGAAACTAAAACAGGATGTGCCCGTGCTTAGGTCTATCCAACGCTGGTCTGACCAATTGGATTCCGCGCTTCAAGATTGCTTCGATCACGCAGACTGGGATATATTCCAGGTAGCCTCAGACAATAAAATTGACGTATATGCTGACTCAATGAGTGAGTTTATTAGGAAGTGCAATGGAGATATGGTACCTACTGTGACTATTAAAACCTTCCCTAACCAGAAACCATGGATTGATAGCAGCATTTGTGCAAAACTGAAAGCGCGAACCACTGCATTTAGTCATGGCAAGGCGACATGACTAAATGACCGAATAAATGGGCTTGCGAAAGTATTCACCCTCCTTGGAATTTTTCCTATTTTGTTGCCGTACAACCTGGAATTAAAATTGATTTTTTGGGGGGGGTTTGTATCATCTGATTTACACAACATGCCTACCACTTTGAAGATGCTAAATATTTTATTAATTGTGAAACAAACAAGAAATAAGTATAAAAAAACAACTTGAGCGTGCATAACTATTCAGCCCCCCAAAGTCAATACTTTGTAGAGCCACGTTTTGCAGAAATTACAGCTGCAAGTCTCTTGGGATATGTCTCTATAAGCTTGGCATATCTAGCCACTGAGATTTTTGCCCATTCATCAAGGCAAAACTTCTCCAGCTCCTTCAAGTTAGATGGGTTCCGCTGGTGTACAACAATTAAGTGATACTGCAGATTCTCAATTGGATTGAGGTCTGGGCTTTGACTAGGCCATTCCAAGACATTTAAATGTTTCCCCTTAAACCACTCAAGTGTTGCTTTAGCAGTATGCTTAGGGTCATTGTCCTGCTGGAAGGTGAACCTCTGTCCCAGTCTCAATTCTCTGTAAGACTGAAACAGGTTTCTCTCAAGAATTTCCCTGTATTTAGCGCCATCCATCATTCCTTCAATTCTGACCGTTTTCCCAGTCCCTACTGATGAAAAACATCCCTACAGCATGATGCTGCCACCACCATGCTTCACTGTGGGGATGGTGCTCTCGGGGTGACGAGGTGTTGTTTTGCGCCAGACATAGCATTTTCCTTGATGCCCAAAAAGCTGAATTTTAATCTCATCTGACCAGAGTACCTACTTCCATATGTTTGGGGAGTCTCCCCACATGCCTTTTGGCAAACACCAAGCGTGATTGTTTATTTTTTTCTTTAAGCAATGTCTTTTATTGCCACTCTTACGTAAAGCCCAGCTCCGTGGAGTGTGCGGCTTAAAGTGGTCCTATGGACAGATACTCCAATCTCCGCTGTGGTGCTTTGCAGCTCCTTCAGAGTTATCTTTGGTCTGTTTGTTGCCTCTCCGTGCCTGGTCTGTGAGTTTTGGTGGGAGGCCCTCTTGGCAGGTTCGTTGCAGTGCCATATTCTTTCCATTTTTTTAAATAATGGATGTAATGGTGCTCAGTGGGATGTTCAAAGTTTTGGATATGTTTTATAACCCAAACCTGATCTGTACTTCTCCACAGCTTTGTCCCTGACCTGTTTAGAGAGCTCCTTGGCCTTCATCGTGTCGCTTGCTTGGTGGTGCCCGTTGCTTTGTGGTGTTGCAGACTCTGTGGCCTTTCAGAAGAGGTGTATATATACACACACACTGAGATCATGTGAATCTTAGATTGCACACAGGTGGACTTTATTTAACCTGTTAGGGCTAGGGGGCAGTATTTACACGGCCAGATAAAAAACGTACCCGATTTAATCTGGTTATTACTACTGGACAGAAACTACAATATGCATATAATTATTGGCTTTGGATAGAAAACACCCTAAAGTTTCTAAAACTGTTTGAATGGTGTCTGTGAGTATAACAGAGCTCATATGGCAGGCAAAAACATGAGAAGATTCTGTACAGGAAGTGCCCTCTCTGACCATTCCTTGGGCTTCTTGACTCTGTTTATTGAAAACTTAGGATCTTTGCTGTAACGTGACACTTCCTACCGCTCCCATAGGCTCTCAGAACCCGGGAAAAAGCTGAATGACGTCTTTGCAGCCCCTGGCTGAAAAACATTAGCGCCTTTGGTAAGTGGTCTATCAGAGGACAATGAGACTGAGGCGAGTGCACGAGGCGACCCCATGTTTTTATTTTCTCTCTATTTGAACTAAAACACAGATTCCCGGTCGGAATATTATCGCTTTTTTACGAGAAAAATGGCATAAAAATCGATTTTAAACAGTGGTTGACATGCTTCGAAGAACGGTAATGGAATATTTCGAATTTTTTTGTCACGAAACGCGTCGGGCGTGTCACCCTTCTTTACCCTTTCGGATAGTGTCTTGAACGCATGAACAAAACAGAGGATATTTGAACATAACTATGGATTATTTTGAACCAAACCAACATTTGTTATTGAAGTAGAAGGCCTGGGAGTGCATTCTGACGAAGAACAGCAGAGGTAATAACATTTTTCTTATAGTAAATCTGACTTTGGTGAGGGCTAAACTTGGCGGGTGTCTAAATAGCTAGCCCTGTGATGCCGGGCTATCTACTTAGAATATTGCAAAATGTGCTTTCACCGAAAAGCTATTTTAAAATCGGACATAGCGAGTGCATAGAGGAGTTCTGTATCTATAATTCTTAAAATAATTATGTTTTTTGTGAACGTTTATCGTGAGTAATCTAGTAAATTCACCGGAAGTTTGCGGTGGGTATGCTAGTTCTGAACGTCACATGCTAATGTAAAAAGCTGGTTTTTGATATAAATATGAACTTGATTGAACAAAACATGCATGTATTGTGTAACATAATGTCCTAGGTGTGTCATCTGATGAAGATCATCAAAGGTTAGTGCTGCATTTAGCTGTGGTTTTGTTTTTTGTGACATTATATGCTAGCTTGAAAAATGGGTGTCTGATTATTTCTGGCTGGGTACTCTGCTGACATAATCTAATGTTTTGCCTTCGTTGTAAAGCCTTTTTGAAATCGGACAGTGTGGTTAGATTAACGAGAGTCTTGTCTTTAAAATGGTGTAAAATAGTCATATGTTTGAGAAATTGAAGTAATAGCATTTCTAAGGTATTTGAATATCGCGCCACGGGATTACACTGGCTGTTGCGTAGGTGGGACGATTTCGTCCCACCTACCCTAGAGAGGTTAACTAATTATGCGACTTCTGAAGGTAACTGGTTGCACCAGATCTTATTTAGGGGCTTCATAGCAAAGGGGGTGAATACATATGCAAAAAACACTTTTCCGTTTAAATTTTGTGTATGTCCATTACATGAAATACAAATAAAAATCAATTTAAGTTACAGGTTGTAATGCAACAAAATAGGAAAAATACTTTTGCAAGACACTGTGCAAACATCGTAGTTATTCCCTCCGCGGCAATCAATCAAGCAAAGCGTCAGTATAGAGACAAAGTAGATTCGCAATTCACCGGCTCAAATATGAGATGTATGTGGCAGGGTCTACAGACAATCACGGATTACAAAAAGGAAACCAGCCCCGTCAAGGACATCGACGTCTTGCTCCCAGACAAATTAAACAACTTCTTTGCGCGCAATATAGTGCCACAGACACGGCCCGCTACCAAAGACTGTGGGCTCTCCTTCTCCGTGGCCGACGTGAGTAAAACATTTAAACATGTTAACCCTCGCAAGGCTGCCAGCCCAGACGGCATCTCTAGCCACATCCTCAGAGCATGCGCATACCAGCTGGCTGGAGTGTTTTCGGACATATTCAATCAATCCCTATCCCAGTCTGCTGTCCCCACATGCTTCAAGATGACCACCATTGTTCCTGTTCCCAAGAAAGCTATGGTAACTGAACTAAATGACCACCCCCTGTAGCACTCACTTCTGTCATCATGAAGTGTTTTGAGAGATTAGTCAAGGATCATATCACCTCCACCCTACCTGATACTCTAGACCCACTCCAATTTGTTTACCGCCCCAATAGGTCCACATATGATGCAATCGCCATCACACTGCCCTATCCCGTCTGGACAAGAGGAATACCTATGTAAGAATGCTGTTCATCGACTACAGCTCAGCATTCAACACCATAGTACCCTCCAAACTCATCATTAAGCTTGAGACTCTGGGTCTCGACCCCGCCCTGTGCAACTGGGTCCTGGACTTTGACGGGCCGTCCCCAGGTGGTGGAGGTTGGAAACAACATCTCCACCCCGCTGATCCTCACATGGATACATTCTCAGCCCTCTCCTGTACTCCCTGTTCACCCATGACTGCATGGCCATGTACGCCTCCAAATCAATCATCAAGTTTGCAGATGACACTACAGTGGTAGGCTTGATTACCAACAACAACGAGACAGCCTACAGGGAGGA
Source organism: Salmo trutta (assembly GCF_901001165.1). Taxonomy (NCBI): domain Eukaryota; kingdom Metazoa; phylum Chordata; class Actinopteri; order Salmoniformes; family Salmonidae; genus Salmo; species Salmo trutta. Next base: position 7,681,452 of record NC_042990.1, on the reverse strand, counting down.
GGTGAGGGTCATCGGAGTGTTGTGTCAAGAAAATAACGTCTCAGTCAACAAAACAAAGGAGATGATCGTGGACTTCAGGAAACAGCAGAGGGAGCACCCCCCTATCCACATTGACGGGACAGTAGTGGAGAAGGTGGAAAGTTTTAAGTTCCTCGGCAAACACATCACAAACAAACTGAAATGTCTTCAACCTCAGGATGCTGAAGAAATGTGGCTTGTCACCTAAAGCCCACAAACTTTTACAGATGCACAATCAAGAGCATCCTGTCGGGCTGTATCACTGCCTGGTACGGCAACTGCACCGCCCTCACCGCAAGGCTCTCCAGAGGGTAGTGCGGTCTGCCCAACACATCACCAAGGGCAAACTACCTGTCCTCCAGGACACCTACAGCACCCAATGTCACAGGAAGGCCAAAAAGATCATCAAGGACAACAACCACCCGAGCCACTGCTTGTTCACCTCGCTATAATCCAGAAGGAGAGGTCAGTACAGGTGCATCAAAGCTGGGACCGAGAGACTGAAAAACGGCTTCAATCTCAAGGCCATCAGACTGTTAAACAGCCATCACTAACATATAGAGGCTGCTGCCAACACACTCAAATCACTGGCCACTTTAATAAATGGATTTAATAAAAGGTATCACTAGTCACTTTAAATAATGTTTACATATCCTACATTACTCATCTCATGTGTATATACTGTATTTTATACAATCTATTGCATCTTGCCTATGCCGCAAGGCTATCGCACATTTGTTAGATATTACTGCACTGTTGGAACTACATTGCGTGCACAATTATTCGGCAAATTGTATTCCTCGGGATGAAATTTATTGTTGAACAAACAATGCTCTCAGTCAATCCAAAATGTTATTGAACCTCAAACCTGAATGTTTAACAAAGGAAAAGTGAGTTTTGTCTTTCTCAGGGAAATATATAACAGTGCACAATTATTAGGCAACTAAATTACAAAAATAGTCTCTCTCAACTCATTTTTAGAGTAAGTGTAACAGATAAGTAACACAAAATGACAATTATATAACATTTTTGGCCTTTCAAAAATATTCAGTGACCAATATAGCCACCCTTATTTTCAATAACTGCCATGAGCCTTCCATCCATGGAGTCTGTCAGTTTCTTGATCTGTTCACGATCAATTTTCACTGAAGCAGCAACCACAGCCTCCCAAATGCTGTTCAAAAAGGTGTATTGTCTTCCATCACTGTAAATCTCACGTTTGAGAAGGGCCCACAAGTTCTCAATAGGATTTAAGTCAGGTGAGGAAGGGGGCCAGGTCATTATTAAGGCATCTTTGAGGCCCTTGCTGGCTAGCCAAGCAGTGGAGTACTTGGATGCATGTGATGGAGCATTGTCCTGCATAAAGATCATGGCCTTCTAGAATGCTGAGGACTTCTTCCTGTACCACTGTTTGACGAAAGAATTTCAGTCCATCTTCAACCCGAAAAGGTCCAACTATCTCATCCTCAATGATAGCAGCCCATACCAGTACCCCTCCTTCACCTTGCTGGCACCTGACTCAAAGTGGTGCCCTGTGTCCATTACTGATCCAGCCACGGGCCCATCCATTTGGTCCATCAAGAGTTACTTTCATTTCATCTGTCCATAAAACCTTTGAATAATCTGTCTTCGGGTATTTCTTTGCCCAATCTTGACGCTTCAACTTGTGAATCTTATTCAGTGGCGGTCTTGTTTCAGTCTTCTTGACCTTGGCCATGTCTCTGAGCACTTGACACCTTGTACTTCTGAACACTCCAGGTAGGTTGCAGTTCTGGAATACGGTGGCACTGGAGGATAATGGGTTCCTGGTAGTTGGACGTTTAATTCTTCTCAAGTCTTTTGCAGTTGATTTGCACCTTTTCTTCCCCATGCGTTTTTTGCGCCCCAGTTGACTATTCGCAACAAAACGTTTGAATGTCCGGTGGTCACACCTCAATAGTTTAGCTATTTAAAGAGTGTCGCATTCGTCTGAAAGGCATTTTACATTTTTCTGATTTTCAGTGTCAGTTAAATTTCTTTTTTGGCCCATTTTACCTGAGGTAATGAGGCTGCCTAATAATTATGCACACCTTGATATAAGGTGTTATTCACTTTCACCACACCCTCCCTCATTACACAAATACATATCACCTGAAAATGATTAAATCCAATAAGCATTCAAGTTTATATGGTTTGGAGTTCGAAAATGTGAATAGAAACAATGATAAGATCAGAATACTCACTTGTCTAATAATTGTGCACGCAGTGTAGAAGCACGAGCATTTCGCTACACTCGCATTAACGTATCCTAACCATGTGTATGTGACCAATAAAATGTGATTTGATTTGAATGTCTGTTGTAGCTGGAAGGCCGACAGCCATTTCACCCCTCCTGGCCCTGCTGTTGGCTTTGATGAGTCACAGTATGGAGTGCAAAGCCCCTTGTCATCTCCCTCTGTAGCAGAGTGCTTCAAGCTGTTTCTGACAGAGGAGCTGGTGGGAGACGAAGTTGAGGACACCAATCGCTATGCCTTGGAGCTACAGAAGAAGAGAGAGCCACATGGAAGGTGGACCACCTGACGAGAGAGAGAGAAAGATCAAACCAGACTGTGTGTTTGACTTTAATCGCAAAATGGGGGCAGTGGATAAGGCAGACATGATAAACAGCTTTGTGGAATACGCTCGGAAAACTACCAAGTGGTATAAGAAGATATTTTTCCATCTGATCGACACTGTGGCCCTCAATGGCTACATAGTTCACCGCCAACTAACAAGAGAGATGATTACTGAACAAGGTTTTTTGTAATTGGACAGAGAAACTTGGATTAGCTAACACAACGTGCCATCAGAACACAGGAGTGATGGTTGCTGATAATGGGCCTCTGTACGCCTATGTAGATATTCCATTAACAATCAGCCTCTTCCAGCTACAACAGGCATTTACAACATTAACAATGTCTACACTGTATTTCTGATCAATTTAATGTTATTTTAATGTACCAATTTTTTATTTTCTTTCAAAAACAAGGACATTTCTAAGTGACCCCAATATTTTGAACGGTAGTGTACGTGTATGTATATATTTTCAAAAATAACAAGTAACAAATAAAAATAATTTGGCTATATATAGGGAGTAGAAAATAACCTGGCTATATATACAGGGAGTACCAGTCCCGAGTTGATGTACAGGGGTACGAATTAATTGAGGTAGCTATGTACTCACTGTACATATAGGTAGGGGTAAAGTGACTAGGCAACAGGATAGATAATGAACAGTAGCAGCAGCATATGTGGTGAGTGTGAAAGTGTGTGAATTTTTGTGTGGTGTCAGAATGCATATGTCTGCATGTTATGTGTGTGTGGGCATATGTAGTGTTGGGGGGGTCAGTGTAAGTGTGGGGCATAGATCAAATAAAATCAATCACATTTTTATTGTCACATGCTTCGGAAAAAGTGAAAATGTGATATGCTTACATGCAGGCCCTTCCCAACAATGCAGAATACAAACAAATCAAATAATAATAGAAAAAGAACAAAATAGTAACACGAGGAATAAACCAACAATGAGCAATGACAGCGTGGCTATATACATGGGGAACAAGTACAGCGTCAATGTGCAGGGTTACGAGGAAATTGAGGTAGATACTCTATGTACATATAGTTAGGCAACAGGATAGATAATAGAAAGTAGCAGAAACGTATGTGATGAGTGTGAGTGTGGAGGAAAGGGAGGACCATTAGTGAATTTCATAAAAAAAAATAATGAAACATTAAAAACCAAATAATTGATTAAAACAGTGGTTTACAATGAAGGTCTACAGTTGCCTCAACAGCACACTGTAGGGTAGCATCATGGTGTAGCCAGAGGACACCTCGTTTCTGTCCTCCTCTGGGTACATTGACTTCAAAACAAAACTGCAGTGCATAAAATCTGGTGAGTAGTTGACTCAGAGTGAGAAAGACAATAGTTGAAGAGTTTAGAATAAATACATTTCTTAAAAAATGAAGGAGAAGCAAATGATTTTGTTGTATTCTTTTCACTTAGCCTACTTAACTAGTGAATGCAGCTAGCTAGTTTAGCCCGCTCAAACAGAGAGAGATGCTATGTTGGCTAGCTGGCTAGGGCTATCCAACACTGGAACTATTCCGAGGAGAGCGTGTAGATGCGGGAAGGAATACAACGGTAAAAGGGATCAAACTTTTTTTATGTTGCTGCTATGAAAGTGAACTGTGTTTGTGTGTGATCAGGGGTGTATTGATTCCGCTGATTCTGTTGAAAAACTTTTTGAAAACGGAACAAAACAGGAATAAACATACCTGAATTTGTCCAATAGAAACTCTCATTTTGAACTATTGGACTAATGATTACACCCTAGATCAGCTAGATGCAGGCAAGAGTGTGCAAGGCAGTATTGAATTTGTCAATGTTTGTCACCTTGATTACTAAAATTTCTCGAGTTATGCACTTACGTTGTAAACTTTTATTCATAGGCTAGGTTGTAGTAATTTCATGATGGTAAAGGAAAAGTTTGAGTATCATGCAGTAGCCTGAACCTATCGATGTTAAATTGACCTGGGTGAATGGAATAGGAATGACAGTCATCCAATATGCTGTAATAGAAATAAGCCCTTACAAAAAAAGATTGCAGTAAACTCCGCAAAAAAAGAAACGTCCCTTTTTCAGGACCCTGTCTTTCAAAGATAATTCGTAAAAATCCAAATAACTTCACAGATCTTCATTGTAAAGGGTTTAAACACTGTTTCCCATGCTTGTTCAATGAACCATAAACAATTAATGAACATGCACCTGTGGAACGGTCATTAAGACACTAACAGCATACAGACGGTAGGCAATTAAGGTCAAAGTTATGAAAACTTAGGACACTAAAAAGGCATATCTACTGACTCTGCAAGGAGGCATGAGGACTACAGATGTGGCCAGAGCAATACATTGCAATGTCCGTACTGTGAGACGCCTAAGACAGCGCTACAGGGAGACAGGATGGACAGCTGATCGTCCTCGCAGTGGCAGACCACATGAATTGACGCTGGAGGGACGAAGCAGGTACGGGGAGTAAACATTTAATAAACAACTGACATAGACGAGACAGGAACAGCGTCAGAAACAAATACAAAGACAATCAATGCAGCAGCAGGGAACAGAGCAACGGAACAGACAAATATAGGGGAGGAAATGAACATGTGATAAGTGAGTCCAGGTGAGTGCAATAACACTGAATGCGTGTGACAAGGGAAGGCAGGTGTGTGTGATGGATGGCAGGAGTGCGTGATGAAGGGTCATCTGGCGCCCTCAAGCGCCAGGGGAAGGGAAGAGCGGGAGCAGACATGACAGGCTGGACTGAGGGCTTGTAGGCCTGTTGTAAGGCAGGTCCTCACCAGACTTCACCGGCAACAACGTCGCCTATGGGCACAAACCCACTGGACGAGACAGGACTGGCAAAAAGTGCTCTTCACTGATGACACGCGGTTTTGTCTCACCAGGGGTGATGGTCGGATTCACGTTTATCGTCGAAGGAATGAGCGTTACACCGAGGCCTGTACTCTAGAGCGGGATCGATTTGGAGGTGGAGGGTCCGTCATGGTCTGGGGCGGTGTGTCAGCATCATCGGACTGAGTTTGTTGTCATTGCAGGCAATCTCAACGCTTTGCGTTACAGGGAAGACATCCTCCTCCCTCATGTGGCACCCTTCCTGCAGGTTCATCCTGACATGACCCTCCAGCATGACAATGCCACCAGCCATACTGCTCGTTCTGTGCGTGATTTTCTGCAAGACAGGAATGTCAGTGTTCTGCCATGGCCATCGAAGAGCCCGGATCTCAATCCCATTGAGCACGTCTGCGACCTGTTGGATCGGAGGGTGAAGGCTAGGGCCATTCCACCCCAGAAATGTCCGGGAATTTGCACGTGCCTTCGTGGAAGAGTGGGGTAACATCTCACAGATGGTGCAGTCCATGAGGAGGAGATGCACTGCAGTACTTAATGCAGCTGGTGGCCACACCAGATACTGACTGTTACTTTTGATTTTGACCCCCCGTTTGTTCAGGGACACATTGTTCCATTTCTGTTAGTCACATGTCTGTGGAACTTGTTTAGTTTATGTCTCAGTTGTCGAATCTTGTTATGTTCATATAAATATTTACACATGTTAAGTTTGCTGAAAATGAAAACAGTTGACAGTGAGAGAACGAGAGTATTTGGAGCATACTGCATTTATACTGCACCCCAACTGTAGTTATACTGCACTCTGACTGCAATCTTTTTTCTTAAGGGAGTCCATGCTCATAAAAAGTGAAGTCGTCCTCCCAATCTTAAACGGCACCAACCGCCATTGGTGTGTAAGTGTGTGTGTGTGGCAAATGTGTACATGTTCTGTTTGACTGAGTGTGTGTGTGTCTATGTGTTGGCGTTTCAGTGTAAGTATGTGTGTGTGAGTGTCCAGTGTGTGTGCATAGTCAAAAAGAGTTAGCTCGCTTATATAGAGCGGGTACTACTTATTTGCTGAAATGGGTGCTAGAGGGCAAAGTTCGTAAGGTGTCTTGAGCACTTTAACGAGGTGTTTAAACCCCTTATTCTTCTCAACCACCGAGAATGGGTGCATATCCGTGGCTATAAACATACCTATTGCTCTTGTAATTTCTTTAGCCTGGTCAGAATCAGCCTCAAAGTGCTGCTTGAATGCAGACGGGAGACAAAGTTGTGCTATTTTCATTGAGCAGTGGTGACATACTCTCTATGTCCATCGTCGTTGTAATCTACTGGGAAGCCGAAATGTTCTCAAACTGAAGATTTAAACGATGATGGAGAATCCTCCTGGTTTATCGACCCTACCGCTCGACATCGTTCAGAACTAGTTCCTGTCTGCGGCTCACAAAAGCAGAGTTTGAAATGCGTTCATTAAGATTAGAATTTTGATTACATTGTGCACATGGGCTATAGTTGTTTTTTATTCGGAATAGGTAGAAGAAAGAACAGGCATGCAACGCAGTGTAGGCATAGCCTATAGGCCTAGTTAAAAAAAATATATTAATTTGGGTTCACCGTGTGGACCGAACTGAGATCCCCTACTGAGAGAAAGTATGCGAGAGAGAGAAAGTATGCCAGAGAGAGAAAGTATGCCAGAGAGAGAAAGTATGCGAGAGAGAGAAAGTATGCGAGAGAGAGAGAGCACTGAAGGGTATTTAGAGGGTATAGTATGGTGGGGGAGCGGGGAACCGGAGAATAAGATGTGATATTGTTAATGTTACAGAACATTAATATTCGTGTGAGGTCATCTATTACAGGGGAACAGGCGAGCCATGAGAGACATCCTAATGGATCCTGTCACAGAGAGAGAGGACGAGGGAGGGAGATGGAGAGCGAGAGAGATGAGAGGGAGGGAGAGCGAGAGGGAGGTATAAAGGAAAGGAGAGGGAATGGGAGATAGAAGGAAAGAGAGCGAGTCAGAAGGGTAGGAAGGGAGAGACAAGGGGGAGAGTTAAGGAGCCGTGCAGAATTAATCAACAAATTAGAATTAATAATTAATGCATGGGATCCCATAAGGGTAGGATGGAATAAGGGACTGAGAGCGGAGGAGGGGAGGAGGGGGGATTAATAAAGATGCTACCACAGCCAGCTCTCCACACCAGAACCACACTGCTCAAATGGATTCTTTTACCCAACTAGCTCTCACAGTCTCATGTCAGAATTAGATGTTCATCCATGTTTTTCAAACATCAAATTTGTTGCAAATGTCACATTTCTAAGTGTTTAAAGTTAAGTTTTGTCATTAAATCTATATTTTCAAGGTTAGGGTTAAGTTTAGGAATTAACACTGAATGGTTAAAGTAAGAGTTAAGGATAGGGATAGGCTTAAAACCAAAATCTCAAAAACAACTTTTGATCGCTGGATTTGAATTTACAACCTTTGGAATCAGAGGCAGATGCTTATGCCCATCCACAATGCCGTAGCGAAAACCAAAACCTACTTGAAGGTAACAGTGCTCACTGTTGCCCCTAGTGGTTGGTTTCCATGTCCTCTCCCGACGTCCTCAGACGTGGATGGAAGTCGAATACTGACTTTTATCATGGGTGACCTGACTGCTTTTACCACCACTGTGACTCTGTTAGGGATGTAAGGGAGGTGAGCACAGATCACTGATTACCTGACCTGATCTTCTCTCTACTGTGTCCACTGGACTTTATCTATCTAATAGGCTTTTCTTCTCAGTGACTGGGACATACACACGTTGTCCCAAATGGCACCCTATTCCCTTTATAGTGCCCTATGGACACTGGTCAAAGTAGGGCACTATAAAGGGAATAGGATGCCATTTGGGAAGCAGAACGTGTCCGTAGTATGAATGGCCCATCATTGATTATGCTCAAAGACACATTTTAATCTCAGAGTGGTCGTCAATACGGGCAGCTGTAGGGCAAGGCAATAAAACAGACAGAAACACATTCACACGCACACACCCACAGACACTGTACAGAGTGTATGCATTTCTCAAGTTCTCCTCTCCCTTTAGGTATCAAAATAAATAAATCACAAGGAATAACATTTTGAAGTATCTGTCCTATAACTAGAAGATATAAGAAAGCTCAGGAAATATATATATTTTTTACACATATTTAACACCTTATTTTTGTTGGCACAAAACTACCTCCATACTTCCATTCATTTGTATTGGTTACCCTTAGACGAGTCCTGTGAGAGTCTCCCCTTTCTATATTGTGGTCATATTAGTTTGTAGGCCAAACCAGTCGGATGCTACCGTCGTTTTCGTGAGAAGACCAATTTTTCGGGATGTCTCCTGTTCTGATGAACAGCGCTGTAGCTCTGCCACTTTCTACCGCAGACGCAAAAGGGCGACGTAGGCGGATGTGGTGGATTGAGACGCAGCCCGTGCAAAAAAAGCCCAGCAGATCTCTAGCTTAAACTGACGGATTCTGATGGGGATCTTTCTCTTATGTTACTTAGATTGACATACCGGTGCGTCAATAGACTCTAGGGGTTTAAATGGAGGCTTGAATCATTCTATAATAGCTAACATTCAGTAAAGCCAAATGCTCTTACATACACGCATACACACACATATGCAGGTACACTTTTTCACGCCAGCATGCACGCACACACAAAATATTTTTATTTGAATCCACAAATCACATTACAGTCGAGAAGTATTCGAACATGTCAAGTGACACAAATATTTGGACTGTCACACCCTGATCTGGTTCACCTGTCCTTGTGATTGTCTCCACCCCCTCCAAGTGTCGCTTAATATCCCCGGTGTATATATCAATGTGTTTCCTGTCTCTCTGTGCCAGTTTGTCTTGTTTGCCAAGTCAACCAGCGGTTTTCCTTGCTCCTTCCTCCCCCCCAGTCTCTGTTTCTAGTCCTCCTGGTTTTGACCCTTGCCTGTCCTGACTCCAAACTCACCTGCCTGACCCCTCTGCCTGTTCTGAGTACCAGCCTGCCTATCTCCTTGTACTGTTTTGGACTCGGATCTGGTTTCTGACCCCTGCCTGGCATGACCTCGAGACTGCCCATCGTCTGGTACTGTTTGGACTCTGACCTGGTTTATGAACTCTCGGCTGTCCCCGACCTGCTTTTGCCTACTCCCTTTGTTATAATAAATATCAGAGCTCTACCATCTGCCTCCTGTGTCTGGATTTTGGTCTCGCCTTGTGTCCTTACATGGACACTACAGATGGCACCTCCTTCTCCACACAGCAAGGCTGCCCATGACCGCTAACACGGAGCAGTGCCTTTCTAGCTACTTTGACATTGTCATCACAGTAATGCAGGCCTGCAATCTGAAGGCCACGTACTGTCAGCCTATTTACATGGCCGAGACTCCAGAATATCAGCAACACAAGCTTGCACTGATAACTAAGGCTGTTCAGGCATGACATGAAGGTCTGGTACTTGTCAGCAAAGGTCTGCACAAGGGTCAAAGAGCAACCCACTTCCAAAATGAGCACTTCCCTCTGGCCCCCCCCCCCCCCCCCCCACTACAATATCTGGCATACAAGAAAACACATCATCAACACCAAACCAGCCTCCTCTGACAAGAGAATGTTTGTGAATGTCTACACACAGGTATCTAGCCACAGGGTAAATCATGCATTCTCTTCTTCCACTTGACTGCTTCCTGCACGCTTCTCTGGCAGGAAAGTGTGATGCCACTTCCATGCCCGCTCCTTCCACCCACCCACCCTCCCAACACAACAACAGAAGGTGGCTTGGCGTTGCCAACGGTGATAAACATGGGCCTTATTAAAAGACTGATAGTTCTCTGCTGCCTTTTTAATTTCCCCTCAATTAGACTTGTCATTTACCCACCTCTCCCTCTTCTCTCCTGCAGGCAACCGCTATCACAACTACCCAGCAAACAAAACCCAAAGGGAGACCTTTCAACAACAAAATAGGAGCGAGACAGAAGAGGAGAGAGAAAGGGGGAACCAGTGCCAAGATGGAGCAAGTCACTAATCGCATGCCATGTTTGACGAGTGTCGTTTTGGCTGATGCCGAATGGGGGCCGGGGGAATTGGGTGAGCTCATCTAATGGTCTGTATATAGATAGATAGATAGATAGATAGAGAGAGAGTCAACGAATTGCGAGGGCACTAGAACAGTCTGCAGCACCCAGCCTCACCCTGCTAGAATCTGAAGTCAAATGTCTACTGTTTGCTGATGATCTGGTGCTTCTGTCCCCAACCAAGGGGGACCTACAGCAGAATCTAGATTTTCTGCACAGATTCTGTCAGACCTGGAATCTGACAGTAAATCTCAGCAAGACAAAAATAATGTTTAAAAAAAGGTCGTTGCCAGAACCAGAAATTTCATTGCACTAGACACCGTTGCCCTAGAACACACAAAAACCAATATATACCGCGGCCTAAACATCAGCGACACAGGTAACTTCCACAAAGCTGTGAAGGATCCGAGAGACAAGGCAAGAAGGGCCTCAAAAGGAGCATAAAATGTGACATACCAATTAGGATTTGGCTAAGAATACAGATGAAGTCGAAAGTTTACATACACTTAGGTTGGAGTCATTAAAACTTGTTTTTCAACCACTCCACAAATTTCTTGTTAATACACTATAGTGTTGGCAAGTCGGATAAGACTTCTACTTTGTGCAAGAAACAAGTAATTTTTCCAACAATTGTTTACAGACAGATTATTTCACTGAATCAATTCCAGTGGTCAGAAGTTTACATACACTAAGTTGACTGTGCCTTTAAATAGCTTGGAAAATTCCTGAAAATGATGTCATGGCGTTAGAAGCATCTGATAGGCTAATTGACATCGTTTGAGTCAATTGGAGGTGTACCTGTGGATGTATTTCAAGGCCTACCTTCAAACTCAGTGCCTCTTTGCTTGACATCATAGGGAAATCAAAAGAAATCAGCCAAGACCTCCACAAATCTGGTTCATCCTTGGGAGCAATTTCTAAATGCCTGAAGGTACCACGTTCATCTGTACAAACAATTGGATGCAAGTATAAACACCATGGGACCACGCAGTCTCATACCACTTAGGAAGGAGACGCGTTCTGTTTCCTAGAGATGAACATACTTTGGTTTTAAAAGTGCAAATCAATCCCAGAACAACAGCAAAGGACCATGAGAACATGCTGGAGGAAACAGGTACAAAAGTATCTATATCCACAGTAAAACAAGCCATATATCGACAACCTGAAAGGCCGCTCAGCAAGAGAGAAGCCACTGCTCCAAAACCGCCATAAAAAAGCCAGACCACGGTTTGCAACTGCACATGGGGACAAAGAGCGTACTTTTTGGAGAAATGTCCTCTGGTCTGATGAAACAAAAATAGAACTGTTTGACCATAATGACCATCGTTATGTTTGGAGGAAAAAGGGGAATGCTTGCAAGCTGAAGAACACCATCCAACCATGAGGAACGGGGGTGGCAGCATCATGTTGTGGGGGTGCTTTGCTGCAGGAGGGACTGGTGCACTTCACAAAATAGATGGCATCATAAGGTAGGAAAATGATGTGGATATATTGAAGCAACATCTCAAGACATGTCAGGAAGTTAAAGCTTGGTCGCAAATGCGTCTTCCAAATGGACAATGACCCTAAGCATACTTCCAAAGTTGTGGCAAAATGGCTTCAGGACAACAAAGTCAAGGTATTGGAGTGGCCATCACAAAGCCCTGACCTCAAGCCTATAGAAAATGTGTGGGCAGAAATGAAAAAGAGTGCGTGCAAGCCAGGAGGCATACAAACCTGACTCAGATACACCAGCTCTCTCAGGAAGAATTGGCCAAAATTCACCCAACTTATTGTGGGAAGCCTGTGGAAGGCTACCCAAAACATTTTACCCAAGTTAAACAATTTAAAGGCAATGCTGCCAAATACTAATTGAGTGTATGTAAACTTCTGACCCACTGGGAATGTAATGAAAGAAATAAAAGCTGAAATAAAATCTCTCTACTATTATTCTGACATTTCACATTCTTACAATAAAGTGGTGATCCTAACTAACCTAAGACAATTTTGACTAAGATTGAATGTCAGGAATTGTGATAAACTGAGTTTAACTTCTCTAGGGTAGGGGGCAGTATTTTGACTTCCAGATGAAAGGCGTGCCCAAATTAAACTGCCTGCTACTCAGGCTCAGAAGGTAGGATATGCATATTATTAGTAGATTTGGATAGAAAAACACTCTGAAGTTTCTAAAACTGTTTGAATGATGTCTGTGAGTATAACAGAACTCATATGGCAGGCAAAAACATGAGAAAAATCCAAGCAGGAAGTGGAAAGTCAGAATTGTAGTTCTTCTTTTGATTCTCTATCGAAGCTACAGTGTCTGTGGGGGACGTTACACTTCCTTGGCTGTCTAAAGCCTTCAGAAAGTGGTTTGAGCCTTCTCCTGTCACTGGGCACATTATAGGAGCTCAGTTACTGAGTGGTCTGCCTGGCAACAAAGGGATTGGATATGCTCGGTCCCGCGAGCGCGCCCCTCCTTCTTTTTCTTCTTGAATGAATACGCTATTGTCCGGTTGGAATATTATTGCAATTTTACGTTAAAAATACCATAAAGATTGATTTTAAACAGCGTTTGACATGCTTATAAGTACGGTAATGGAACATTTTGACTTTTCGTCTCTCGTTCCGCTCTCACGCGTTATGCCTTTGGATAAATGATCTGTACGCATGAACAAAATGGAGGTATTTGTACATAAATATGGATTATTTCGAACAAAAACAACATCTCTTGTCGAAGTAGCAGTCCTGGGAGTGCATTCTGATGAAGATCAGCAAAGGTAAGAGAATATTTCTAATACTAATTCTGAGTTTAGGTTGCCCCGAACTTGGCGGGTGTCTGAATAGCTCACCGTGATGGCTGAGCTATGTACTCAGAATATTGAAAAATGTGCTTTCTCCGTAAAGCTATTTTAAAATCTGACACAGCGGTTGCATCCAGGCGTAGTCTATCTATAATTCTTTAAATAATTGTTATATATTTTGTCAATGTTTATGATGAGTATTTTTGTAAATTGATGTGCACATTCACCGGATGTTTTGGTGGGAATACATTTTCTGAACATCACGCGCCAATGTTAAATGCTGTTTTTGGATATAAATATGAACTTTATTATAATAATAAAATGAATTAATTTAATTGATTAACCATGGTTAAATAATGGACTCTTTATTTTCACTAGACTTCAAAGAATTATAAAGTATCGGGTTTTAGCAGGTGTCGTGTCTTTGGCTATGCCGGATTAAGTGATATGACATGCTATTCTATAAAATCCTTTCTCTGTAATTAATATTACCTGATTAAGCTAATCATGTAAATGTAATTAACTAGAAAGTCGGGACACCACGGAAGAACGTTTATAGAGCCGTTATCTTCCGAATAAACTCTTAAGATTTAGTAATATTTTACATCGATAGCCGTCATCTTAATCCTCACCTTATTTCAGTCTCATAATGAAAGTTGTAAATTCTTGGTTATCTTCACGAACCCTGGCTAACAAGATGAATCAGCAATACAAAATTGGGTTTAATTATTTATTTACTAAATACCTAACTAATCACACAGAATTACATATACACAGAATACAAATGATGTCATACAGAAAACGTCCCTGGTGGACGGAGCCGACATGGGGGCTTGTTACACAAAGAAAGGGGGTTGGGCTTGAATGAAAGAGCGGGAAGACTGAGGAACAAAGAAACAGCTATGCTATCGTAAATACAGAATCTTATGCATTCTAAATTACCGCCCATTTGGAAAAGGAAAATGCAATAAATATTTACTCTGAGCTGCGCTTCGGTAGATTGGTCATAGATAGTAGGCCGGGTTGGCCAAGAGAGATCTTCCTGTCCTCGGAAGAATGTCTCTGGTGGTAAATTGGATACGTTGTGGTATCTTCGTCTGTGTTAGACTGGATCTGCCGTCTGTCCTTTCCTAGCCCACATTTACAGCGGCCGCTGCTAACTCAACGGCTAGGAAGTATCACTTCTGTAGTGAATAAGCGTTCAAAGTTCATTCCATTCACAACCAAAGCTCACGCCGAGGTTGGCTTAGTTCTGTACATGTGTGTCCCTTTAACGCAGAGGCTGCAGGCCTCACGTAGTGGAACTAACGTTACATTGTGTCATTGTCTTATATAGTGGCGAGGGGAGAAGGGTGTGTCTCATTGTTTATAACCCCTGTCTCTTCACAGGGGTGGGCCACTGATTAAGCAGGGCACTTTTATTATGAAAACCCAATTCTCTCATTTGGAAGCTAAAATTACATTTAATCTCCTAACAAACAATTTCAATATCAAACATTTCAATTGCATAACAATTCCATGTGACTCTGATAACTAGAGGGTGCATACTTTCCCAGGTACAGTTTATGTCGTCCTGTCATCAGTCATAATGTCTCAGATGACAACCGAACTAACATCCATACTCATTAAGTTCCAAAGCATATTTCCAACTGGTTTTATTACCAAAATATGGTTCCTTTTCCCCATTTGTTTGATGTTCCCAGACTCTCTATATTTAACAAAGGCTATTCAACAGTCCTTCAGTAGGGTCAGAAAGAGAGGGGAAGGGAGAAAGGTATTTATGGGGGGGGTCATAAACCTTACCCACAGGCCAACGTCATGACACAGGGGTGGAACTAATGAATTACAAATACTCATTAGTGTAATTGAGTACCTGTACTTTTTAGAGTATTTTTCAAAGTCAGTTATTTAACTTAAGTATGTTTTTAATGAAGTATTGTACTTCACTACCTTTATGGAGTACAATTTTGTAATTTATCCAGTATAGTAGATCATGATGGCACAGGAAGTTCGCAGGCGGGATACCTCAGAGCCAGAAAAAAAACTGCTCATCGTTGTTAAGTCAGTGACCAATCAAATAAAATTTCACGCATCACGCACATAACAGGCCAAACAAATCAAGCAGTGCACACAAACTCAACGATGGTCAGAAGATTTTCAAAAAGGCAAAAATAACAATGAGACTGAGGAGACACAGACAGTGTCTGCATCTTCTGAAGAAGACAAGGAGGAGAATGACTGGCTGCATTTCAGTGACCAGTTCTCCTTCAAGCACAGGAGAGGCGACTGTGTAATCATGCATTGAAGTTGCTTACCCAGGATGCCTTGAACTTGAGGAAACGTATAGAGCAGAGGCGGTCACTGCTCTAGAGGAGATCTGCATGGAGGAATGGGCCAAAATACCAGCAACAGTGTGTGAAAACCTTGTGAAGACTTACAGAAAACGTTTGACCTGTGTCATTGCCAACAAAGGGTATATAACAAAGTATTGAGAAACTTTTGTTATTGACCAAATACTTATTTTCCACCGTAATTTGCAAATAAATTCATAAAAAATCCTACAATGGGATTTTCTGGATTTTTTTTCTCATTCTGTCTGTCATAGTTGAAGTGTACCTATGATGAAAATTACAGGCCTCTCTCATCTTTTTAAGTGGGAGAACTTGCACAATTGGTGGCTGACTAAATACTTTTTTGCCCCACTGTATCTACATAGGCGTACAGAGGCCCTTTATCAGCAACCATCGCTCCTGTGTTCCAGTGGAACGTTGTGTTAGCTAATCCAAGTTTATCATTTTAAAAGGCTAATTAATCATTAGAAAACCCCTTTGCAATTATGTTAGCACAGCTGAAAACTATTGTACTGGTTAAAGAAGCAATAAAACTGGCCTTCTTTAGAGTATCTGGAGCATCAGCATTTATGAGTTTGATTACAGGCTCAAAATGGCCAGAAACAAAGACCTTTCTTCTGAAACTCGTCAGTCTATTCTTGTTCTGAGAAATGAAGGCTATTCCATGCAGGAAATTGCCAAGAAACTGAAGATCTCGTACAACGCTGTGTACTACTCCCTTCACAGAACAGCGCAAACTGACTCTAACCAGAATAGAAAGAGGAGTGGGAGGCCCCGGTGCACAACTGAGCAAGAGTTCAAGTACATTAGAGTGTCTAGTTTGAGAAACAGACGCCTCACAAGTCCTCAAATGGCAGCTTCATTAAATGGTACCCACAAAACACTAGTCTCAATGTCAACAGTGAAGAGGCGACTCCGGGATGCTGGCCTTCTAGGCAGAGTTGCAAAGAAAAATCCATCTCTCAGTCTGGCCAATAGAAATAATAGATTAAGATGGGCAAAAGAACACAGACACTAGACAGAGAAAGATTGGAAAAAAGTTTTATGGACAGATGAATATAAGTTTGAGGTGTTCAGATCACCAAGAAGAACATTCGTGGGACACAGAAAAAAATGCAAAGATGCTGGAGGAGTGCTTGATGCCATCTGTCAAGCATGGTGGAGGCAATGTGATGGTCTGGGGGTGCTTTGGTTGTGGTAAAGTGGGAGATTTGTACAGGGTAAAAGGGATCTTGAAGGAGGAAGGCTATCACTCCATTTTGCAACGCCATGCCATACCCTGTAGACGGTGCTTAATTGAAGCCAATTTCCTCCTACAACAGGACAATGACCCAAAACACAGCTCCAAACTATGCAATAACTATTTAGGGAAGCTGGTATTCTGTCTATAATGGAGTGGCCAGCACAGTCACCGGATCTCAACCCTATTGAGCTGTTATGGGAGCAGCTTGACTGTATGGTACGTAAGAAGTGCCCATCAAGCCAATCCAATTTGTGGGAGGTGCTTCAGGAAGCATGGGGTGAAATCTCTACATACATTTCATGTATGTTTTCATGGAAAACAAGGACATTTCTGAGTGACCCCAAACTTTTCTGAGCCGTTGAATTGCGACTCCACTTTGTCCCTGTACCAACATTTCACTTGTTTGATTGCCTTGCGGAGGGAATAACTACTATGTTTATATTTCAGCCATATTCCCAGTCATCTTTCCATGGTTAAATGCGATGGTTCGCATTTTCAGTTTTTCGCAAATTCCGCCATCTTTCCACCGTTTCTGGTTAGGGTACGTTTTATTCACAGTGGGTACAACATCTCCAATGCACTTCCTTATAAACTCACTGACCGAGTCAGCGTATAAATCAATGTTATTCTCTGAACAATTCACAGACCGCGTGATCAAAACAATCTTGAAGTGTGGATTCCGATTGGTCAGACCAGCGTTGAATAGTTCTAGTCACGGGTGCATCCTGTTTGAGTTTCTGCCTATAGAACGGCAGGAGGAAAATAGAGTCGTGGTCGGTTTTGCCAAAGGGAGGGCGGGGGAGGGCCTTGTATGTATCGCCGAAGTTAGAGTAGCAGTGGTCCAGTGTATTGCCTGCACAAGTGCTGCAATCGATATGTTGATAGGATTTAGGTAGCCTTGTTCTCAAATTTGCTTTGTTAAAACCCCCAGCTACAATAAATGCAGCCTCCGGATATATGGTTTCCAGTTTACATAGAGTCCAGTGAATTTCCTTGAGGGCCATTGTGGTATCTGCTTGAGGGGGGATATACACAACTGTGACGATAACTGACGAGAATTCTCGTGGGAGATAATATGGTTGGCATTTGATTGTAAGGAATTATAGGTCAGGTGAACAGAAGGACTGTCAAGAGGTGAGTGTAGCTGGTGCATCGAAGTCAGACGCAGGAGAGCAGAGATGAGTAGACAAAGCACTTTACTAAGGCAATCATTTGCACAGACCGCAACTGCGTCACAAAACAAATGCCCAACGATCCAGTGAGGCAGCACAAAGTACAAAGTACAGGCTGCCACAAAGCACGGGAAATAAAATAACCCAGCGCAAACCAGCCGGAAGCGTGCCAACCTCAACAATAAACAATTACACACACAGACATGGGGGGAACAGAGGGTTAAATACACGACATGTAATGAGGGAATGAATACCATGTGTGGGTGAAAACAAGACAAAACAAATAGAAAATGAAAGGTGGATCGGCGATGGCTAGAAGACCGGTGACATCGACCGCCGAAAGCCACCCGAACAAGGAGAGGGACCGACTTCGGCGGAAGTCGTGACAAGGACTTGAGTTCCTGTATGTTGTTATGAGTACACTATGAGTCATTAATCATGAAGCATACACCCTCGCCCTTCTTCCCAGAGAGATGTTTATTTCTGTCGGCGCGACGCATGAAGAAACCCGGTGGCTGTACCAACTCCGACAACATATCCCGAGAGAGACAGGTTTCCGTGAAACAGAGAATGTTACTATCTCTGATGTCTGTCTGGAAGGCAACTCTAATTTTGTCCACCTTGTTGTCTAGAGACTGGACATTGGCGAGTAATATACTCGGAAGCCGTGGGTGGCGTGCACGCCTTCGAAGTCTGACCAGGAGGCCGCTCCGTCTACCTCTTCTGAGGTGATGTTGTTTTGGGTTGGCCTCTGGGATTGGATCCAATGTCCTGGGTGGTGGTCCGAACAAAGGATCCGCTTTAGGAAAGTCGTATTCCTGGTCGTAATGTAAGTTGACATTGCTCTGATATCCAATAGTTCTTCCCAGCTGGATGTAAAAACACTTAAGATTTTCTGGGCTAACAATGTAAGAAATAATACATAAAAAAACTAAATACTGCATAGTTTCCTAAGGACTCGAAGCGAGGTGACCATCTCTGTCAGCGCCATCTTGCTAGGTTTTAGCAGTTACACCGGTGGGCCCTAGTGGCAATACGTTTGTAAAACCTAAAGCTTACCTTGACTTGGAAGAATTCCAGTGTTGGATAGTCATTGCCAGCTAGCTAACATAGCATCTGTCTGATTGAGCCAGGTGTTTGAGTAGGTTAAACTAGCTAGCTGCACTCGCTAGCTAAGTAAGTAAAAAAATTAAAAAATCTCTCTCTCTATCTCTCTCTCTCTCTCTCTCTCTCTCCGCCTTCATTTAAGAAATGAATTTGTTCAAAACTGTTCGACTATTGTCTTTCTCTCTCTTTGAGACAACTCGTCAACTACTCACCACATTGTATGCTCTGCAGTGCTAGTTAACTGTAGCTTATGCTTTCGGTGCTAGATTCATTCGCATGCTGCAAGAGCTCTGATAGGTTGGAGGACGTCTTCTGGAAGTTATAATTACTGTGTAAGTCTATGGAAGAGGGTGAGAACCATGAGCCACCTAGGTTTTGTTTTGAAGTCAATGTACCCAGAGAAGGACGGAAGCTAGCTGTCCTCTGGCTACTCCATGGTGCTACCCTACAGAGTGCTGTTGAGGCAACTGTAGACCTTCATTGCAAATAGCGTTTTAATCAATTTGGTTTTTAGTTTGATCTCAAAAGGATAACTTTTTAAATGTTTTACTATTTTTATTTTTATGAAATCCACTGATGAGGATGGTCCTCCCCTTCCTCCTCTCAGGAGCCTCCACTGATATAGGAGGTAAGATAACTAGATATGAATGACCAAAATTGTGATATAGATGGCTTTAGCAGCTTTTAGCCTAAGTTAACTAGCTAGATACATGGCTTACCACCACTCGATGATAGCCGTTATTGTGGCAAGCACATCATTGTCACTATGTGTTGTGGTGGCTAGCCAGCAAGCTAACGCTAGCCATGTAAGTTAAGTTGGTTAGCTAACAACATTAGCTAGGCTAACATCAGCAAGTGAACTAGCTAGCTAGTTAGCTAACGTTAGCTTGTTTGGTCATGACATAAGTGGAAAGTCCTACAATTTTTAGCTATGTACTTTGTCTGTGTAAATTAGGACAGGGTAAAATTGTATTCTTTTTTAAGCTAACTATATTTGGTTAGATTTCTCAGATGTATGAATTACTCAGATGATGTATGCATGCATAGATGAATAACCAAATATCACATTATTCCATCACATAGATGGAATTAACTTGACTATAACTAGGGCCTGGGGCCTTTAATGTATCTAAGCTTTCATAACACCTTTATGATGCCGTTCATGACACATTGAGAGCTGATGTAGGCCTATCTTTCATTACATTAACCTTCATGATTGATGTATTCATTCAACATCAGTGTCGTTCGCAAGTAAAGTTTTGTCTATATCATTCTTTTTTTTTATTGAGTGGGTGTGTATGTGAAGTGAAAGAGAACAATAAATGGGTTGGTTTAACTGTGTGATTCTACACAATAGGTACAGATAGACATGGACTTTGTAGGTCTGAGGACATCTGACAAAACTCACTTCAGTCTCTGAGAATAACAAGTATGGAAAGTCTGTGTTTGGGCTATTGTATTGTCAGTGATTTGATAAAATAAGTTGCCACATAAAGCAGAATTTGCAGAAATATTCAATATGCACTGTATATGTTTTGTATTTACCACTATACAGGTTTGGTCTACATGAAGCATCATCTTGACAGAGAATGAGACAGAGCAACAGAGACAGCATTCATCTGATTTCATCTCATCACTGTTGCCCAAAAGGTCACAAGGTACAGGGGAGCTGGATGGGGTACCTTGCCCGTGTGTCAGACAAGATGGACTTGCTTCATTCCTTTCCATACATAAAGAAGCTGTCTCAAGCTCAACACATGCCTGCCTGCCTTTGACGCCTGTGAGCGTCTTTTTACCTGTGCTGGACTACTCTTCACTGCAAAGCGAGCCAGGAAAGACTATAATCACTTTGAAAATCAGCTCCTGCTAAAACAGAACAGAAAGTTCAGAGAGAAGGGAAGGCGTCAGCCCAACATCAACATATATGAAAATGGCGAGTTTCTATGTTTTGTAGAATAAAAGATAAAGGTAAGCGTTCCCAATGACATCATCAAACAATTAGTAGACAATTTGTAGGCAATGCCTACTCACAATTGGTCAAAATCATACGACGCACACCATTGGAAAGGCATTGATGTTGGGGTGGTGCTGAAGATGATGAATATGAAGCTTAAGATGTGAAGTTTCCCTTTAAGGAACACTAATAACCTAATGGACTCTGTATATGTAGCCTGTAGTTTATCAATCTCTTGCAACATCTATAGCCCCTTTTCTATTTCGGGAGTCTCAAAGGTTTGCTAATTCCTTTTACATTTCCATGAGGTTCTGTTGTTTCCTCTAGAGCTAATTTGACATCAAATTCTTTAGGCATGTCCAGTGTGTCCTGACACTCCCTATTTGGCCCTGTATGGGTCATTGACTGAGTGAGTGAGTGTGAATTATTGTTTATGCACTTTATTTTATATTGCATTTAGTTTATCAATATATTTGAATTGCTTTGAATGTTACATTTATTTAAAATGTCAATAGTATATATATATTTTTACATACAGATGTGCCTTGTTGCAACTCACAATCAAGGTCAATGTTTTGATAATAACTAAATTACTTTTAGAATACTTTTTCAAATGACCTATTTTTACTTTTACTTGAGTAGTTTTAAAATGTCATCATAGTAACAGTTCTTCTACTTGAGTAGGATATTTCAGTATTCTTTCCACCTCTGGGTTTCAGTCCTCCAATCCAGCACCAATGTAGGGAACCCACCTGGAACAAAGGTAGGCTAGGGTTTAAGTGGGCCTGGGGTGGGGAGTTAGAGGGGCCGTACCGTGAGGGACTGCTGGTTCAAAGAGATCTGACACTGGGCAGCTGAACAGATGGTGTGTGTGTGTGTGTGTGTGTGTGTGTGTGTGTGTGTGTGTGTGTGTGTGTGTGTGTGTGTGTGTGTGTGTGTGTGTGTGTGTGTGTGCCTGCGCCTGAGTGCAAGTGTGAGCAGAAGCTCTATACCTCAGCACCTTAGGTAACAGCATCAGCCCACTGAGATGTGATGTGAGGTGAGCTGATGATGCTTTGTTCTCATTACGAACTCCCAACCTCACACTCTCGCCCTCTTTTCCTGCCTCTCTCTCTCTGCCAGCCCTCCCCCTTGGCTCGCCCCAGAAGTGTTGGTTGGTCCTCAGCGAACAGGATTACCTCCAGGCCAGCAAGACACAAAAACAGCCTTGACTCAGGCCTCGCTCTTTCAGTGATTGGGTCGCTTCTGTGGGAATGGAGCACACAGAGAGAGAGAGACAGACGGATGGACAGACAGACTCACACATGCACGCACGTACGTATGGAACGCGCACACACGAACACACACACTCACATAATATAAAATACACCCACAGTCTCTCAGTGTGTGTCTGTGCCTCCCTCCTCCGCTCCTACCCTCCCTTTCTTTCTTCCAGCTGCACCAGCCAGCCTCCTTATCCTCACACAGCTCCTATCACCACTGCAGTGCTGACCCAGTACCCCTCTCCTCTTCCCTCCCTCCCTCCTCCTCCTCCCTCTCCGTTCTCTCATCACATTACATGTCTCTCTGCTGCCGATTGTGGTCCCAGGGTACCGTCATTGCCGGAGGACGGAAGAGCGAGAGAACAAGAGAGATAGTTTGGGTCAAAACAGTACATCCTTACAGCATCTCTCCACCAGCCCACTGCATATCACTAGAGGAAGGGACAGTGTTAATGGGATGAGTTTTAATAAAACATTTAAATTTCACTGTGTCAGGGGACAAGAGAGGCAGCGAGAAGAGGAGAAGAGATCATCAGGAGAGCGGAGAGAAGAGAGGATAGCAGGGTAGACAGTTTGGCTCAGTGCTTCTGTGGCTAGTGAGAATAAGTCCGACCCACCCCAATCCGACCTGATCCAACCAAGGCCTTTCCAGGGTCATCCAGAACCCAGACATTGTCCTCTATGGACCTATAGCAGTCAAACGCACCCTAACTGTACAACTGCTGTCACTGCCATCAGTGCCCTGTGCTAAAGGGTGAGCAGCTTGCTCTAATTTCACAGTTTTATAATTATAACTTTCCCTGATATTGCTCTCACGTGCATTCATGGACAGTAGCTCAGTAGTTTAAATTGTACCAATTGGGTAAACGTACTTTAACAATAATGGTGTTATGCATTTACACACATTTACATAATTTTTTTCGGACTCAACTAAAGCCTGATTTCACAGGAAGGGTGTGTACGGTACAGTATACACTGTATGACTATGACATATTTACTTTGGGCTACTTCTCATTAATTATACATGTCAGTGTGGCCATGAAGGCATTGTATAATTCATGTTTACTTCTGTGCATCGTCTCAGAGAGGGGGTTAATATTGACCTCCTGATGCAGGGTCGTCTTTTAATTGTTTGACAGCGGCAGTTAGACATGAGAAGGAATGCGGGCAAGAATAAATTAGGTTTTAATTAGGAACATCTTGTTCTAATTCTCTCTCCCTTGTTAACTTGCTATTGTTTGTTCTTTTGTCTTTTTATAGAAGAGAGATTGTTGAAGAAAATTGAGTGTGGCAGCAAGATGCCGCCATAGAGAACTCTCCAAGGCTATCTGTCTGTAGTTTTTAGTTTCAGACAGAGGTTTAACTCTGATACACAAAGGGATTTATTACAGATCTGTATGCATATATTTGTTATGCATATATCTTTTTGCAAAAGCTTCACACGGTGATGCTTAGCAATGATACTGCGTTGATCTATCAGCTACCGTTTAGGGGTGAAGGTGAATATATGTGAAATCTATTGGGCTTGAAAATGCACGGTTTGATAGCAAAGTCAGTTTAACAACATCCCAGATAATTGGAAACACTCCCAGGGCGCGTCTCCAGTTCCACTGTGTTTCATCAATTGATTAAAAGCACCACTTTAGCTACACTGCTCAGGCAAAGTAGTAGGATAAAGGGTGAAATCTTTTGCTGTGTCTCAAACCATTAATATTGACATGACTATCCTACTTCCTTCCATTCTTCCTTTGATGAGGTAGATCCACAACGCTTTTAAATATAACACAGTATTTGTGGGTTGTGGGGTTGTGAGTGGCGCCTCATCCCTCAACTGTTAATATTTTAAATATTGATCGTGTTGAAAGGTGCACAAAGTCCACCCCGTATCCTCTTAAGGTAAAGTCTCTGCAAACACACTTCCAACTCTTGGCCCGGTTGAAAAACATCTTAAGTGTTCGAGTTAAGGATTTATCTTAAGGAATAATTTCCCCTTACCCAAGGGAATTGTTTAAGGGCGTTGCATAGAGCCCCTCCATCGTTTTCCTTAGGTAAGGGCATACTTAAGGGGTTTTAAGGTAGTTTGAAGGCATGTATGGCAGAAATAGTATCTGGCTACCATGGAGACGACCTGATTCGCTGTCTAAAGGTGATCTCGTCAAATACATTTTATTTATTATGGGAGATCGTAAAATAGAACTTCCACATTCAAGAAAGGAGAAACAAATCGATTCAGAAGATAATAAAACACGTTTCTTGTAGCTACTTTTTTCTCAACTTGTTTATATTACTTTCTAGCGCGTCAAGTTAACTTACATAGTAGGTAGCTTGCAAGCTAGCCAGGTAGCTTTGTAGCCATGAATTGTGCACCTTCCATTGTTTAGCTAAGTAGCTAGCTATACACCTAGCTAGCTAGCTATACACCTAGCTAGCTAGCTAGCTATACACCTAGCTATACACCTAGCTAGCTAGCTAGCTACCTAGCTATACACCTAGCTATACACCTAGCTAGCTAGCTATACACCTAAAAGCTGTTTACATTGATATCCATACTGAATGAAGCACTTAAGGGACCTCATGGACACCCTCACTTAATTTAAGGGGGAAATTCACCTTAAAATGTTTTGTGCAACTTACTAAAGTTAAGGAAACTTAAAGGGAAAAGATAAGGGGAAAATTAACTTAAGATGTTTTATGCAACTGTGCCCTGCTCCCCTGCGACCCATAATAAAAGGAAGCAGCTCCTAGAAACACAGGACCTTGAATGGGGCCTTTTTAATGGTGCTTTGACTAAAAGGCTCTTAGATGGCACTACTCCTCAAGACTGTGCCCCAAATAGTATTTTATAGACTCCGCAAAGATATGGTGGAGATACATCTAGTTTTTTCATAGACGGTCAAGATGTAGTCAACAAGGAAAGGAGACGATGTCAAAGAAGTCTCCTCTTTTGTGAATGCTCATTTTAAAAGGCGTATCCTTTGACATTTGTGTTCATCATGCAACGGGAAATTTCGACATCACATTTATCCAGTCAATTCAAATCTACATGGTTGGCGAGGGTCTAGGGGATCATTTGGAATTCTACAATACATTAGATGCATTTGTGCAAAAGTTCTCTCCTCCTTCTCCTGAGATCAGTGGCCACATGTAGGCACAGCCTGTGACTACAGGTTAGAGAAGAAGTCTCTTTGGAGACAACATCCTCCTCCTAAATTTAGAGTCCAACGTAGGTGATTAGCCATTTCCAATAGCCCCTAGTACAGGGATCATCAACTAGATTCAGCTGCAGGACAATTTATTTATTGAGCGGATGGTCAGGAGGCCGGAACATAATTACAAATAATTTGGAGACTGCAAATTGACCATAAGAAGCCCAAACAGATATAACTTTTGACTAAAACAATCATTTCAAATATTGCTTACATTTGTATACATACTGTATATCTCTCTAATATGCATGGGAATACTTTGGAACAGATTTCCTAAAGTAAAATCACTTGGAGCTGATTTGCTAGTGTTTTATAGTCTTATGTTCAACAATCAAAATATTATTATTTTTGGTTCAGAAAACTTGGGGGCCAAATAAAATCCCGGCCTCCAGTTGGGGAACCCTACCCTAGTACATCATGTGGATGGACTCCGTCTCTGTAGGAGCCCGTGGGAGCTGGAACCGGAGCTGTGTCTCTGGCTCCTATCTTCAGGGTCATTGCCGGGTAATTAGTTTTGCTTTAATGGCTGCTCGCTAGGTCAAGTGATTCCTGTAATCCCCCTATCTGTTCACCTCTTACGGGTAATCTCTCTAACATATCTTCTGCCTTCTCTCTCTACCTCTCCCTACCTCTTTTTCCAGGAGGACAGGAAAAGATGAGGCACCATCTCTCCCACATTTTTTTTTCTCTCTCTCTCTCTCTCTCTCTCTCTTTCTCTCTCTCTCTCTCTTTCTCTCTCTCTCACACACAAATACAGAGAAGCACGCAGGCACAAAGGTGCACCTTCGCTCACTCACCTACATACATTTTGTAAGCCTTTGTTCTGGGATTATTCTGTTACAACTCCAACACTTTCTCAACCATCCAAACTACATCAGATAAACTGGAGGAAGACACCATCTGTGTAGATCCAAAACACCCAGATGGAACCAGAGTACACACAGCCCACAAAACAAACATCAACAGCCTATTGGAACTTGTACAGCCTAAATAAACTCTTCCCAGCAGCAACCCGTAATGGTCAAGTAATTAAGCGCAGCGGCAACAGAAACACGTGATCCCTGGCACACCTGGATCGTTAAGAAGTCGGGGATTAGGCCTAATTAGTGTGTAATTAGTGACAGCCAGAGCTCCACCCTCCGCAGGTGCTGACACTAAAGAGGCTCATTAATATTGGCCTGGCGAGAGAGGAGATCAAACAAGCCTTAATTGACGGCAGCTTAACTTCATAAAAGCAAATCATTTGCGAGGACGGAGCTCGAAATAATCTTTCAAAAACAATGAGATAAACGTGCAGATATCAAATTGAGACGTCAAGCCAAAAAGGAATATTGTGGAGACTAATTTGGGTATGTTAATTCATCCAGTGAATTCTGCTATCAAATGGATGGAGAGAGAGACAGGGAGGTTGCATGGATGGACTGTATTTAATTTTTTTTGTAAAAAATTGATCTCCATTAGCTGTTGCTGAAGCAGCAGCTACTCTTCCTGGGGGCCAACCTGTATTGCAGTTTTATGGCCCATTTTGAAAGGCATAATGGCTTTGAAATTGATATAGTCTGGACTGTCTGGTGCATGTTAACTCTATTCATGTCTGGGTCTGGTCTAAACCTTGTCTCTCAGACACAGTGACTGGAATCAGACTTGCCCTGGGACAACAAAAACACGTGATTTAAAAAATGTTATTGGACCATAAACAGATATGGCTCATTAACCTGTACGGTCCAAATAATGATGATCCAAGCTTCTTTGAAAATATAGATAGTAATTTACCAACCCTACAAGCAGTACAGTACTATTATTATGGTGGGAGATTATAATACGGTATTAAATACCTCTATGGACCACAAAGGAAATCACCCTCATGCACTTAAGGAAATCACGAATGTCATGGATATATTGGATCTAGTGGATATACGGAGGCTTAAATATCCTGACCTAGTGTAACGGCTGTCTGAGGAAGAAGTGGACCAAAATGCGGCGGAGTTAGGGTTCGTCATATTTAATTAAACGAACACTATGCAATTTACAAAACAACAAAAACTGACAGTCAACACAGTCCTGTCAGGTACAAGCACAATGACAAGAACAATTACCCACAAACCCACAAGGCAAAGTAGGCAACTTATGTGTGACTCCCAATCAGCCACAACCCTCTACAGCTGTGCCTGATTGGAAGTCACACGGCCAAAATTAATGAAACAATAAAAAACACAGACTCTTCTGCCACGTCCTGACCCAACTACACCCTCTACTGGTCAGGACGTGACAGTACCCCCCCCTCAAAGGTGCATACCCCGAAATGCACCGACACAAAACACAGAAAATCCCCAACAAAAAAAACCACCTAAACAATAAGGGAGGGAAGGGAGGGTGGCTGCCGTCACCAACGGCACTGTGCTACACCCCCCCTCCCCAACCCACCTATATCAGGAGGTGGCTCCGGTTCTGGCCGTTCCGGGCAGTCGGGCCACTCTGGCAGTTCGGGGCAGTTTGGGCAGTCTGGCAGTTCGGGGCAGTCTGGGAGCTTGGGACAGTCTGGGCAGTCTGGCAGCTCGGGACAGTCTGGGCAGTCTGGCAGCTCGGGACAGTCTGGGCAGTCTGGCCGCTCCGGCAGTTCAGGGCAGTCTGGCCGCTCCGGCAGTTCAGGGCAGTCTGGCCGCTCCGGCAGTTCAGGGCAGTCTGGCCACTCCGGCAGTTCAGGGCAGTCTGGCCACTCCGGCAGTTCAGGGCAGTCTGGCCACTCCGGCAGTTCAGGGCAGTCTGGCCACTCCGGCAGTTCAGCGCAGTCTGGCCACTCCGGCAGTTCAGCGCAGTCTGGCCACTCCGGCAGTTCAGCGCAGTCTGGCCACTCCGGCAGTTCAGCGCAGTCTGACCTCTCTGGCGACTGTTGACTGGCGGGCAGCTCTGACGACTGTTGACTGGCGGGCAGCTCTGACGACTGTTGACTGGCGGGCAGCTCTGACGACTGTTGACTGGCGGGCAGCTCTGACGACTGTTAACTGGCGGGCAGCTCTGGTGATGGTTGACTGGCGGGCAGCTCTGACGACTGTTGACTGGCAGGCAGCTCTGACGACTGTTGACTGGCGGGCAGCTCTGACGACTGTTGACTGGCGGGCAGCTCTGACGACTGTTGACTGGCGGGCAGCTCTGACGACTGTTGACTGGCGGGCAGCTCTGACGACTGTTGACTGGCGGGCAGCTCTGGTGACTGTTGACTGGCGAGGCTGGGCTGACGCACTAGACTCCTGATGCGTGGGGCTGGTATTGGACTTGCCAGCCTGGAGACACGCACCTCCATGCTAGTGCGTCTAGCGGGAAACACCGGACCGAAAGGGCGCACTGGCGGTCTTGAGTACAGGGTTGGCATCACCCCTTCCGGCTCGATGCTCCCCTTGCCCTGGCACCTGCGGGGCGCTGGTACTGGGCGAACTGGGCTGTGCGTCCATATAGGCGAGATAGTGCGTACCATGGCGTAACATGGCGCCCTCCACCTCATACGCACCTCCCTGTAGTCACGGGTAGCTGGCTTACGGCTCTTTCCTGGCCTGGCCAAACTACCCGTGTGCCCCCCCCAAAAAAAATCTTGGGGCTGCCTCTCGGGTTTGAACGCTAGTCGTGTACCTCAGAAACGTTCCCGGTGGTTCCTCTGTCCAGCTGCCTCCGCTCTCCTGAGTGCCTCCACCTGTTCCCATGGGAGGTGATCCCTTCCGGCCAGGATCTCTTCCCAGGTGTAGGCTCCCTTGCCATCCAGGACGTCCTCCCATGTCCATTCCTCCTTTTTTCTCATCCGCCGCTTGGTCCTGGTTTGGTGGTGGGTAATTCTGTAACGGCTGTCTGAGGAAGAAGTGGACCAAAATGCGGCGGAGTTAGGGTTCGTCATATTTAATTAAACGAACACTATGCAATTTACAAAACAACAAAAACTGACAGCCAACACAGTCCTGTCAGGTACAAGCACAATGACAAGAACAATTACCCACAAACCCACAAGGCAAAGTAGGCAACTTATGTGTGACTCCCAATCAGCCACAACCCTCTACAGCTGTGCCTGATTGGAAGCCACACGGCCAAAATTAATGAAACAATAAAAAACACAGACTCTTCTGCCACGTCCTGACCCAACTACACCCTCTACTGGTCAGGACGTGACACCTAGTGACATTACATGGCGGAGGCTCAACAAAGCTAGTCGTCTTGATTACTTTCTTATGTCACTCTCTGGTACCAAAAGTTTTTTAAAAAGTGTTGATAGGGGACATAATGCGGTCAGACCATCACATAATTGGCATAATTGGCATAATTCTGTAAGACTAATATATATTAGTCTTACAGAATTTCCACGTGGGCGAGGATATTGGAAATTTAATCAAAGCCTATTAGATGATAACTTACTTTTTATGACATAACATACTGTAGGTACAGCAGATCCCCTTATTGTATGGGACACTTTTAATGTGTCTTTAGAGGCCATGCAGTTCAGTACTCATCTCTAAAACAAAAGCAATTTAGATCAAAAGAGTCCATATTAACAAAGGAAATGGTACAATAAAAACGGTACCATAGAGCCTCAGAATAGGTTGGAAGAAAAACAAAAAGAAATGGAGGAACTTAATTCAAGGAAGATCCAGTGTAATATATTATAAAAATAAAGCGAACTGGATGGAATATGAGAATAAATGCACCAAATTATTTTTTAATCTTCAACATAGAAATTCTACCAAAAATAATTTACTGAAACTTGTTACAAATGATGTAGTCACTCATGATTCACCAAAATATATTTTGAAAGAGGAAGTAAAGTACTTTAAGTATATGTTTTCATTTCAGTCTCCTCCATCTCCACTAACCGACGCTAATTGTATGGATTTCCTATTAATAAGTCAAATTAACAGCTGTACAGAAAGACTCATGTGAAAGCCAAATTACAGAGGAGGGACTTTTTGATGCAATTAAAGCCTTTAAGTCCAGGAAACCTCCAGGGCTGGATGGCATACCAGTGGAGGTATACCAATTTTTTGGGGATATTAGCATGTTTTAACCACTCCTATATAAATGGTAGATTATCAGAACCTCAACAAGAAGGTCTGATTTCATTATTACCGAAACAGGATCCAAGTGGTAAATATAAAGATCGGATCAATTTAAAAAAAACGGAGGCCTAGTACACTTTAGTGTTGTGATGCAAAAAATTCTAGCAAAATGCTTAGCGCATGGAATTAAAAAGTTAATGTCAGATATTATTCATCATAATCAGACAGGTTTTTTAAATGGACGATACAATGGAGATAATATAAGACAAGTACTTTAAACAATAGAACACTATGAAAAAATTGGGAAACCAGGCCTGGTATTCCTAGCTGACTTTGAAAAGGCCTTTGATAAGGTACGACTGGAGTTTATATCTAAATGCCTCTAATATTTCAATTTTGGATAATCTCTTATAAAATGGGTTAGAAATAATGAGTAGTAACCCTATATGTAAAATAGTAAACACTACTTCTCAAGGTTTTAAACTGTCAAGAGGAGTAAAACAAGGTTGTCCACTATCGGCTTATCTATTTATTATTGCCATCAAAATGTTAGCTGTTAAAATCAGATCCAACAATAATATAAAGGGATTAGAAATCCAGGCTTAAAACAAAGGTGTCATTGTACGCTGAAGATTCATGTTTTCTTTAAATCAAATGTCTGCTCTACCCAAAATTACAACCAACTAATTGCAGCATTACCGCAAAAATGGAAGACGAAAGTGGAAGGGGGAAAAAGTAAGGGACTTGTCTTTCGGCCCTGCATTAAAGACCAAAATTGGTTAAAGAAAATTGTGATAAATCAAAATATATACCAGTTTCATTTAAGGACCCAAAAATGGACAGCTGTGCCATTTAGATTGTAAAATAGTTGGGATGAGATTTGCGATGCACAGATTCCATGCAGTGGCGGATTTAGGTATAGGCGACATGGGCAGCCGCCCAGGGCGGCATCTTGCCGGGGGCAGCTCGGGGCACCCGCACAAAAAAATAAAAATAATAATAATAATTTGGTGTGGTGACATTTGCGGGATCGGTTTTCTATCGCTCATTTACACATCATGCCAATGATATCATGTCACCGTGTGGGACTGTGGGTCAATTAACCTTGTCGGAGTGGGTGCCCTGATTCTAGTTTGTGAGCTTGGCAGGCTACTGCCTGGGATGGTCTCTCACTCAGAAGTACGAGATGGGGAGGGGGCGGGGATAGGTTGACTTCAGGTCTCCCCAAGTGAAAGCCCGAGGTAGGGGGAGCAGGGAAATATATCAAATAGAGCACCTCTAACTTTGTACAGTACTAATGCAATTAGTAATGCAAAGTGTAATAATCAGGTTCTCTTCTTTATAAGTGTGTTATTCTATTTGTGTATGCGTGAGATATAGGATTTGTGCAATTTAGTTTTATGTGTTTTTTTAGCAATAGGGTAATAGTTTAATAATTAGATTATTTTTATTTGTATTTATATACTCCAATTTGTTTCTATTTGTCTTTGTTACATATTTTTGATATTTATGAGTCTTATTTTGTATATATTTTTATATTTATATAGTTTTATATGTTCTGATTATTTATTTGTGTTGTTCCAAATGTCTGAATAAAATGGACAGTTTTGTTGGCGGGGGGAGGGGCGCTGAAGGGGGGGTTCGCCCAGGGAGCTATAGTTTATGAATTGACATGCAAAACGACGCTGGACTTAAAACTTCGAATTTTTCAATTTAAATTATTATACAAAATTCTTGCAACCAGTAGAATGTTATATATATGGGGGATACAACCTTCCCAGCTCTGCAGATTTTGCTGCAAGGAGGCAGTCATTAGATTAGAAAAGTCATAGTCAATCGATCAAAAATGTTTATCTTTAATTTACGATCTGTAGAAACTATGAGAATAGAAAGTGTGAG
Organism: Salmo trutta; assembly: GCF_901001165.1. Classification (NCBI taxonomy): domain Eukaryota; kingdom Metazoa; phylum Chordata; class Actinopteri; order Salmoniformes; family Salmonidae; genus Salmo; species Salmo trutta. The sequence continues at coordinate 7,648,906 of NC_042990.1, read as the reverse complement.
AGTTCAGTGACCAGCTGGGAGGAAGACGACACGACAGCATACTCCTCAGGGGATAGGTACTCCGTGTAAAGCCAATTAGTACACACCTGGGCCCACTAATTGCTTTGTGTCTTCCTCTGTATAGGTGTGCCAGGAGAGGAGCTGGGGGAGAATGGGGAATAGAGACAGGGACCTGGGAGGACATCGGATTACATTAGAGTGTCTAGTTTGAGAAACAGACGCCTCACAAGTCCTCAACTGGCAGCTTCAATAAATAGTATCCGTAAAACACCAGTTCCAACGTCAACAGTGAAGAGGCGACTCCGGGATGCTGGCCTTCTAGGCAGAGTTCCTCTGTCCAGTGTCTGTGTTCTTTTGCCCATTTTAATCTTTTAGTTTTATTGGCCAGTCTGAGATATGGCTTTTTCTTTGCAGCTCTGCCTAGAAGGCCAGCATCCCGGAGTCGCCTCTTCACTGTTGACGTTGAGACTGGTGTTTGTGGGTACTATTTAATAAACCTGCCAGTTGAGGACTTGTGAGACGTCTGTTTCTCAAACTAGACACTCTAATGTACTTGTCCTCTTGCTCAGTTGTGCTCCGGGGCCTCTCACTCCTCTTTCTATTTTGGTTAGAGACAGTTTGCGTTGTTCTGTGAAGGGATTAGTACACAGCGTTGTACGAGATCTTCAGTTTCTTGGCAATTTATCAACTTGAACTTGTTAACGCAACGTGCCATTGGAACACAGGAGTGATGGTTGCTGATAATGGGGCTCTGTACGCCTATGTAGTTATATTCCATAAAAAATCTGCTGTTTCCAACTACAATAGTCATTTAAAATATTAACAATGTCTACACTGTATTTCTGATCAATTTGATGTTATTTTAATGGACAATTTTTTTGTTGCTTTTCTTTCAAAAACAAGGACATTTCTAAGTGACCCCAAACTTTTGAACCGTAGTGTATGTACAGTATATGTATGTATATTTATAAAAATGTGTATGTACACTGCTCCAAAAAATAAAGGGAACACTAAAATAACACATCCTAGATCTGAATGAATGAAATAATCTTATTAAATACTTTTTTCTTTACATAGAATGTGCTGACAACAAAATCACACAAAAATAATCAATGGAAATCCAATTTATCAACCCATGGAGGTCTGGATTTGGAGTCACACTCAAAATTAAAGTGGAAAACCACACTACAGGCTGATCCAACTTTGATGTAATGTCCTTAAAACAAGTCAAAATGAGGCTCAGTAGTGTGTGTGCCCTCCACGTGCCTGTATGACCTCCCTACAACGCCTGGGCATGCTCCTGATGAGATGACGGATGGTCTCCTGAGGGATCTCCTCCCAGACCTGGACGAAAGCATCCGCCAACTCCTGGACAGTCTGTGGTGCAACGTGGCGTTGGTGGATGGAGTGAGACATGATGTCCCAGATGTGCTCAATTGGATTCAGGTCTGGGGAACGGGCGGGCCAGTCCATAGCATCAATGCCTTCCTCTTGCAGGAACTGCTGACACACTCCAGCCACATGAGGTCTAGCATTGTCTTGCATTAGGAGGAACCCAGGGCCAATCGCACCAGCATATGGTCTCACAAGGGGTCTGAGGATCTCATCTCGGTACCTAATGGCAGTCAGGCTACCTCTGGCGAGCACATGGAGGGCTGTGCGGCTCCCCAAAGAAATGCCACCCCACACCATGACTGACCCACCGCCAAACCGGTCATGCTGGAGGATGTCGCAGGCAGCAGAACGTTCTCCACAGCGTCTCCAGACTCTGTCACGTCTGTCACATGTGCTCAGTGTGAACCTGCTTTCATCTGTGAAGAGCACAGGGCGCCAGTGGTGAATTTGCCAATCTTGGTGTTCTCTGGCAAATGCCAAACGTCCTGCACGGTGTTGGGCTGTAAGCACAACCCCCACCTGTGGACATCGGGTCCTCATACCACCCTCATGGAGTCTGTTTCTGACCATTTGAGCAGACACATGCACATTTGTGGCCTGCTGGAGGTCATTTTGCAGGGCTCTGGCAGTGCTCCTCCTGCTCCTCTTTGCACAAAGGCGGAGGTAGCGGTCCTGCTGCTGGGTTGTTGCCCTCCTACGGCCTCCTCCACGTCTCCTGATGTACTGGCCTGTCTCCTGGTAGCGCCTCCGTGCTCTGGACACTACGCTGACAGAAACAGCAAACCTTCTTGCCACAGCTCGCTTTGATGTGCCATCCTGGATGAGCTGCACTACCTGAGCCAGACTCCGTCTCATGCTACCACTAGAGTGAAAGCACCGCCAGCATTCAAAAGTGACCAAAGCATCAGCCAGGAAGCATAGGAACTGAGAAGTGGTCTGTGGTCACCAACTGCAGAACCACTCCTTTATTGGGGGTGTCTTGCTAATTGCCTATAACCTCCACCTGTTGTCTATTCCATTTGCACAACAGCATGTGAAATTTATTGTCAATCAGTGTTGCTTCCTAAGTGGACAGTTTGATTTCACAGAAGTGTGATTGACTTGGAGTTACATTGTGTTGTTTAAGTGTTCCCTTTATTTTTTTGAGCAGTGTATATAAATAAATATATTTACCCCAAAATATATGGGGGATTGAAAATGATGCAGACAATTACATTGATGGAAGCAATCTATCTGCAGTATTAAAGCTGATCTACGCCCTAAGAAATAAAATAATAAAAAATGTAAAACACGTGTCCGGGTAGGCTTTGTAGTGATGCTGGAGCGGAGCTTCTTTTTGACCCAGTGACTCCATGTTAGGCTGAGGGTTGAAGTGCTGATTTTACCAGCAGAGCTTGCGATACGGTAAATGAGGATGAAGGGAGATCCTTCACACACAGGGAGGGGGGATGTTTCACTTACCGTGTGAGAACAGCTACACCACAACCCACAGACCCCCCCCCCATTTTTTTTTGTATAAGAAAAAAGACTGTTCAATTCCCATGAATTCAGCAGAAAATGTCTTTAATTGAGGACATCCGCTCCCTAGTTCTCCCATGAATAAAAGAAGAAACATGATCATGTTTCAATGTAATCAAGGTATGAAATTATTGTTATTGTTCAAATGCAATCTCTTTTTCTGGGTTAGTTGTGGTCAATTTACAGTGTACCAATTATTATAATTATGTATTGGGCCACCGACCATCTGCTCCGACAAAAATCGTCCCACAGCTAGTATCTAGTTGCCTACCCCTGGTGTAGTATAAGCATATTCACTTTACTCCTCCTCTGCGTTGCTATTCTCTCCTTCCCTGCTCTAACACCTAACCCTTAGCTCAGTTTCCCTCTCCTTCTTGACCTCTTAATAGAAAAAGCTGAGATGGAGAGACAAGAGCGATAGAGAGAGAGAGGAAAAGGAAAGAGAACAACAGAGATACAACAAATAAACCAGAGGAGTGAGAGAGGAGGACAGGAGGAATGTGGGAAAGGAGAGATCAGAGAAAGCAGAGAGTTTAGGGACACTCCCATTAATCCTCTGCAGAGCTGACGGTGAGAAGTGTCTGTGAGAGCAAACAACCAAGAGGGGTTAAAGCACCACAGCAGGCAGCTGGCCTCTCAATGACCAGCCAGCAGAGAGCACAGAACACAGAGATGCCAGACACAGGGGCACATGAGGGGTGATACTGTGGCTGATTGACTGGGCAATATACTTAAGTATGATTCTGTCCTTCATGAATACGGATCAGTGAAACGACTGGACAGGTTGTCACTATAATGTCTTTGGTGTGTACTGGAATAACTCTTACCTTGCCTTCTGCTCATCATGGCAACAAGAACACTCTACATTCCATACGTCCCCTTCAAAGTCCCTCAGTTCAGCTGGAATGTCACGCCCTGACCAGGTGAACTCTTCTATTTTGGTCAGGGTGTGGCATTTCTATAGTTTATTTTCTATGTTTTTGGTATAGCCTTGCTTTGGGGCTTATTTCTATGTTGGGTTCTGTCGATTCCCAATCAGAGACAGCTGTCGCTAGTTGCCTCTGATTGGGGAATCACATTTAAGTTCCTTTTCCCCCACGATGTTTGTGGGTTGTTGTCTCTTTTTGTTGGAGCAGTAGCGATACGTTTATTCTCTGTTTTGACCGTGTTATTTCAGTCTGTAATAAATAACGTGTTCGCTCCCAGCTGCGCCTTGGTCCACTTCTTCCTTCCTGCACGGCGATCGTTACAGAACACCCCACCGTACCAGGACCAAGCAGCGGGAGGATAGGGAGCGCGAGAGATGGGCTCGCGAGGGGAAGGAGTTCTGGACCTGGGAGGAGATCATGTCGGGGAAAGGACCCTGGCGGAAGGATTCCCAGGTCGAGGAGGTGATGCCAGCCGGTGGAAGGAGTCGCAGGCGGCGATCGAGGAGGCCCGGAAGACACCCCCAAGAAATTTTTTGGGGGGGGCTAATGGGGTGGTCCGGAAGGGCAGAGGAAGAGCCCAGACCACTGCTCTCGTGGGGGATAACGGCGAAGGAGGAGGCAGAGATGTGGCAGGTCCTGGAGGACCTGCGTAGGGACAGTGTGGAGGAAGAGCCTTGGGTGGCAGAGGTGCGCACGGTATCGCCAGTGCGCCTGCACAGCCCAGTGCGCTCTGTGCCAGCGCCCCGCATTTGCCGGGCTAGGGGGAGTGTTCAGCGAGGACGTGTTGTGCCGGCTCAGCGCTCCTGGCCTCCGGTGCCCCTTCTCGGTCCGATGTATCCTGCGCCGAGGACGCGCACTGTGTCTCCGGTACGGCTGCACAGCCCAGTGCGTTCTGTGCCAGCGCTCCACACTTGCCAGGCTAAGGTGGGCGTTGAGCCAGAACGGGTGATGTCAGCTGTGCACTCCAGACCTCCAGTGCGCCTCCTCGGTCCAGGATATCCGGCGCCGCTTATGCGCACTGTGTCGCCGGTGTGCGGTCACGGTCCAGCACGTCCTGTGCCAGCACCTCGCCCTTGCCGGGCGAATGTGGTGCGTGTCCACAGTCCAGTCCGGCCCATCCCTGCTCCCCGCACCAAGCCAGTGGTGCGTGTCCCCAGTCCTGTCCGGCCCATCCCTGCTCCCCGCACCAAGCCAGTGGTGCGTGTCCCCAGTCCAGTCCGGCCCGTCCCTGCTCCCCGCACCAGGTTAGTGGTGCGTGTCCCCAGTCCTGTCCGGCCCATCCCTGCTCCCCGCACCAAGTTAGTGGTGCGTGTCCACAGTCCTGTCCGGCCCATCCCTGCTCCCCGCACCAAGCCAGTGGTGCGTGTCCACAGTCCAGTCCGGCCCATCCCTGCTCCCCGCACCAAGCCAGTGGTGCGTGTCCCCAGTCCTGTCCGGCCCATCCCTGCTCCCCGCACCAAGCCAGTGGTGCGTGTCCCCAGTCCAGTCCGGCCCGTCCCTGCTCCCCGCACCAGGTTAGTGGTGCGTGTCCCCAGTCCTGTCCGGCCCATCCCTGCTCCCCGCACCAAGTTAGTGGTGCGTGTCCACAGTCCTGTCCGGCCCATCCCTGCTCCCCGCACCAAGCCAGTGGTGCGTGTCCCCAGTCCTGTCCGGCCCATCCCTGCTCCCCGCACCAAGCCAGTGGTGCTTGTCCCCAGTCCTGTCCGGCCCATCCCTGCTCCCCGCACCAAGCCAGTGGTGCGTGTCCCCAGTCCAGTCCGTCCCGTCCCTGCTCCCCGCACCAGGTTAGTGGTGCGTGTCCCCAGTCCTGTCCGGCCCATCCCTGCTCCCCACACCAAGCCGGGGGTGAGTGTCCCTAGTCCAGTCCGGCCCGTCCCTGCTACCCGCACCAGGTTGCTGGTGCGTGTCCCCAGTCCAGTCCGGCCCATCCCTGCTCCCCGCACCAGGTTGGTGGTGCGTGTCCCCGGTCCTGTCCGGCCCGTCCCTGTTCCCCGCACCAGGCCCACGGTGCGTGTCCACAGTCCGGCACGGCCTGTGTCCGGTCCACCGGTGACCAGTCCTGTTCCGGTCGGCGGCTCCGCTCCGGAGCCTGAGCATGCCGCTCCACCGTGGTCCAGTCCGGGCCAGAGGGGTAGGGCTAGGGTGGAGGCAGGGGGAGAAACATGCCCGGGGCCAGAGCCTCCACCGAGGGTGAGGCGCCCACCCGGTCCCCCCCCCCTAATAGACTTTAGGTTGGTGCGCCGGGAGTACGCACCGTTGGAGGGGGGGTACTGTCACGCCCTGACCAGGTGAACTCTTCTATTTTGGTCAGGGTGTGGCATTTCTATAGTTTATTTTCTATGTTTTTGGTATAGCCTTGCTTTGGGGCTTATTTCTATGTTGGGTTCTGTCGATTCCCAATCAGAGACAGCTGTCGCTAGTTGCCTCTGATTGGGGAATCACATTTAAGTTCCTTTTCCCCCACGATGTTTGTGGGTTGTTGTCTCTTTTGTTTGAGCAGTTAATGATCAGGCATTTTCTTGGTTTTGTGTACGTGTTTAATTCAGTGTAAGAATAAACATGTGTTCGCTCCCAGCTGCGTTTTGGTCCGCTTCCTCATCACCCGACGCCAATCGTTACATGGAAGAAAAAGGAAACAAGGAGGTGTGTTAGACAGTACTTGCCTTTCTTGCCCATAAACTTGTCTTTTCTTACTAGCGCTGACTTTGCTAATAGCTGCTTTATTGAGGAAAAGTGGACTTACTTTGACTGTTATATGTGGTTGTCTCAGTTCAATCACCACTCCACTCCTCTATTCCCTCTCTACACCACCTCAACACTAGTGCACACTCCCCTCACTTTGTTTTTATCAAATACATTTCCATCTCCATATCATTCCCTCTCAATATCACTTTGTGCTAGACCGGGTGTATTGCGATCAATTTTGAAAAGAGATCAGGAGATGAAATTGGAATTGAATGACACCTTCATTCAGAGCTCGGCCGGGGGAGGGGGAAATCAATGGACAAAAGCAGGAATGTGCTCATCAGATTAATTAACAAATTAATTGATTGCTTAAGAGGTGGGTGATGAAGGGCGTTGGGGAGGGTTTTTTTGACGAGAAGGGTTTAATCAAGTTGTGAAGTCCGTGGCTGTACGTCTCAAGGGTGTATGGTAGATACAGGTTCCTAAACACAGGACAGTAGAGGAGAGAGGAAGTGTGTGTGCATGCTTGGGTGAAAGAGCTGGAACAGGTAGGGACCATTTTGAATGTACAGTATTGCAGCCAATGAAGACAGTTTTGGTGCAGTGAAACTATTTGGTATAAGACACATGGGTGATGGATTTTAAGAGTCGGATAGTTAATGTGACTTGCTTCAGCAAGACCACTCTAGCTCTTTCACATACTTCTGACTTATTATTATAGTTATTATTATTTGGACCACTGCTCCTTTTCAACTGTTTAAGCTAGAAACGCCATCAATCTTTAAAGTGTGCAGACTGGATGGAAATAATGTATTTTGTTAACATAAAAATATTTTTTGGACAGCTGAAGCGAGGCATAACATTTTTCAAAAAAATGACCCTTTCTAGTTGGTATTAAAGTGTGGGATAATCATGTTCTGTACTACAGTATGAGGAAGTCTGTGTCAGCAGTCTAGTCTTGGTGGTCTGGTATTGTACAGTATAAAACAGTTTGGTTGGACAGTTTGTAGGAGCCATAGCCTAAATGTGGGAGGACAGGTTTTTGGGGTAGAGTATGAGGCCCGTTGGACTCATTTCAGAGGCTTTGAGGTGCGTGCCCTATTTATCCACAATCCCTAACTGTATTTGAATTCATCCCATAAACACGTTTTCACACCACACATCAGATACAGTACACATATGCTGTACTGTATCTTCTGAGCCCTCTAACCTACTGTACCCAATCCACTCACTCACCTAAGGGACAGATGGATAGAACAACAGGTTTGTGGTCATAGGGGGTGTGTGGTGTGTCATCTAGCCTAAGGTACATCTGTCATCTAAGGTCACTATTGAGAGTCTGATTTATGCCTAGATTTATATCTTAATCCCGGATTAATTTGGGAAACGTGTCTTCATCCACAGGTCTCAGTAAAACTCCAAACTATCAGCCATCGGTCTGGATGTCTCCTGTCTCTTATACACACTGGCTGGCTGGGTGGATGGATGAAAAGTCCCTGGCGATGCTGCCACGGCCACATGTGCTCCCACCTGATGGTGCGGAGAACTAGGGATGTCAAAATGGAAGGAGAGAGGTGGGGATGGGAGAGAGATGGACCAGAGCAGGGAGTGAGAGAGAGGGAGAAGAGAATAGAGAGTAGGAAGCGAGAGAGGGAGGGTGGGTGACAGGAGAGGGGAAGAGAGGAAAGATGAACTGTTGAAGACATGTAGGTGGGGGTGATTTGCATTCGGAACAATCCCACTACGCTACATTAGCGAGCCCATTTTAGAAGACAGCCAGTTCCCCAACACTCTACTGCTACCAGGGTGACACACACACCGGTGGAGGCTCCTCAGAGAAAGGGGACGACCATCCTGCTCAGTGAATTTCATAAAAATAGAAATAGTGAAACATAAACAAGTTTTCCTTTTATAATAAGACTATACGATATAGGCAGAATCTACCGCACACCCAACATAAGATTTGTGAAGGTGCTGGAGGCAAAAGGTAAAACTGGAGGAATAGGAAAAAGTCTCCGCACACTAGAAAAGACTATACTAAATATATTCACGTTACTGATTAAAGCACACTGTTTTTCAATGGTCTGTAGTAGCCTGGTATTTTCTGTCTTCTGCGTACATTGACTTCAATAAAAACCTAGGAGGCTCATGGTTCTCAACCCCCTTCCATAGACTTACACAGTAATTATGACAACTTCCGGAGGACGTCATCCTACCTATCAGAGCTCTTGCAGTATGAACTGGCATGTTGTCCATCCAATCAAAGGTTCAGAGAATGAATCTAGCGGTGAAAGCATAAGCTACAGAAAGCCAGCACAGCAGTGCATAAAATGTGGTGAGTAGTTTAATTGTTTTGAACAAATTAATGAATAAAAAATATGAAGGAGAAGCAGCAGCAGCAGCAGAGAGAAAGAGAGCTAGCTATATTTTGTTGTATTTTTTTTTCTTAGTTTACCTAATGTGGCTAATTTAGCCTACACAACAACCCGACTCAAACAGAGATTAATGTTATTTATGTTAGCTAGCTGCCTAAGGCTATCCAACAATGTAACTCTTTTAAGTCAAGGTAAGCTTTTATTAATTTATTGCCACCGGGCCCCACGGTTTAACTGCTAAACTGCTTGCTGTACTGTACACTGTACTGCACGACTGTACACATTGATTGGATTGTGGGATTACTAATACATTAATTATAGTTTGTTGACTATAACATTATATGGTGACAACGAAGTAGGCTGTGTAGCGCTTAGTGGTTACGATATGAAGGTTTGGCTTGGAGAGGTTTTTGTGACTGTTCACAGATAGCTGTTGTCCACAAGCAAAGGAAAAAGTTGCGAGGAGGAGAGAGCGTAGATGCGAGAAGGAATTACAGTGCATTCGGAAAGTATTTACACATTTTGTTACAAGACAGCCTTAATCTAAAATGTATTAAACTGTTTTCTTCCCTCATCAATCTACACACCATACCCCATAATGACGAAGCAAAAATAGGTTTTTAGAAATGTTTGCAAATGTATATACAGTACCAGTCAAAAGTTACTACTAATTAGTCAAAAGATAATTAGTAGCATGTCTCAAAAGTGAGTCGTAAGACTACATACAATACGTGCGTGAGATGAAAGTGCCTAGGATAGCATATGGTCTGCCTTTTGGTGCCTTTGTGTATCATAATGTGATTGTCTTGTGTGTGTATAGACAGTACCAGTCAAACGTTTGGACACACCTACTCATTGAAGGGTTTTTCTTAATTTTTTACTATTTTCAACATTGTAGAATAATAGTGAAGACATCAAAACTATGAAATAACACATATGGAATCATGTAGTAACCAAAAAAGTGTTAAACAAAATTTTTAATTCTTCAAAATAGTCACCCTTTGCCTTGATGACAGCATTGCACACTCTTGGCATTCTCTCAACCAGCTTCACCTGGAATGCTTTTCCCACAGTCTTGAAGGAGTTCCCACTTATGCTGAGCACTTGTTGGCTGCTTTTTCTTCACGCCGCGGTCCAACTCATCCCAAACCGTCTCAATTGGGTTGAGGTCGGGTGATTGGGGAGGCCAGGTTATCTAATGAAGCACTCCATCACTCTTCTTCTTGGTCAAATAGCCCTTACACAGCCTGGTGGTGTTGGGTCATTGTCCTGTTGAAAAACAATTCACAGTCCCACTGAGCGCAAACCAAATGGGATGCAGTATCGCTGCAGAATGCTGTGGTAGCCGTGCTGGTTAAGTGTGCCTAGAATTCTAAATAAATCAATGATAGTGTGACCAGCAAAGCACCTCCTCCATGCTTCACAGTGGGAACCACACATGCAAAGATCATCCATTCACCTGCTCTGCGTCTCACAAAGACACGGCGGTTGGAACCAAAAATCTAAAATGTGTACTCATCAAACCAAAGGATAGATTTCCATTGGTCTAATGTCCATTGCTTGTGTTTCTTGGCCCAATCAAGTCTCTTCTTCTTGTTGGTGTCCTTTAGTAGTGGTTTCTTTGCAGCAATTCAACCTTGAAGGCCTGATTCACTCAGTCTCCTCTGAACAGTTGATGGTGAGATGTGTCTGTTACTTGAACTCTGTGAAGCATTTATTTGGGCTCCAATTTCTGAGGCTGGTAACTCTAATGAACTTATCCTCTGCAGCAGAGGTAACTCTGGGTCTTCCTTTCCTGTGGCGGTCCTCATGAGAGCCAGTTTCATCATAGCGCTTGATGGTTTTTGTGACTGCACTTGAAGAAACTTTGAAAGTTCTTGAAATGTTCCGCATTGACTGACCTTCATGTCTTAAAGTAATGATGGACTGTCGTTTCTCTTTGCTTCTTTGAGCTGTTCTTGACATAATATGGACAGTCTTTTACCAAATAGGGCTATCTTCTGCATACCACCCCTACCTTGTCACGATACAACTGATTGTCTGAAACACATTAAGAAGGAAATAAATTCCACAAATTAACGTTTAACAAGGCACACCTGTTAATTGAAATGCATTCAAGGTGACTACCTCATGAAGCTGGTTGAGAGAAAGCCAAGAGTGAGCAAAGCTGTCATCAAGGCAAAGGGTGGCTACTTTGAAGAATCTCAAATATAAAATATATTTTGATTTGTTTAACCCTTTTTTGGTTACTACATGATTCCATGTGTGTTATTGCATATGTGTTACTTCATAAAGAATGAGTAGGTGTGTCCAAACTTTTGACTGGTAGGGTATATATATATATACAGAAATATCACATTTACATAAGTATTCAGACCCTTTACTCAATACTTTGCTGAAGCACCTTTGGCAGCGATTACAGGCTTGGCACACCTGTATTTGGGGAGTTTCTTCCATTTTTCTCTGCAGATCCTCTCAAGCTCTGTCAGGTTGGATGGGGAGTGTCGCTGCACAGCTATTTTCAGGTCTCTCCAGCGATGTTCGATCGGGTTCAATTCCGGGCTCTGGCTGGACCACTCAAGGACATTAAGAGACTTGTCCCGAAGGAAGACTCTAGGAAGAGTCTTGGTGATGGAGGCCACTGTGTTCTTGGGGATCTTCAATGCTGCAGACATTTTTTGGTACCCTTCCCCAGATCTGCGCCTCAACACAGTCCTCTGAGCTCTACGGACAATTCCTTCGACCTCACGGCTTGGTTTATGCTCTGACATGCACTGTCAACTGTGAGACCTTATTTAGGCAAGTGTGTGCTTTTCCAAATCATGTCCAATCAATTGAATTTACTACAGGTGGACTCCAATGAAGCTGTGGAAACATCTCAAGGATGATCAATGGAAACAGGAGGCACCTGAGCTCAATTTCGAGTCTCATAGCAAAGGGTCTGAATACTTATGTAAATAAGTTATTTCTGTTTTTATTTTTAATGCATTTCCTACAATTTCTAAAAGCCTGTTTTCGCTTTGTCATTATGGGGTATTGTGTGTAGATTGATGAGGGGAAAAAAGTATTTCATGCATTTTAGAATAAGGCTGTAACATAACAAAACGTGGAAAAAGTCAGTGGGTGTGAATACTTTCCGAATGCACTGTATACAATGAGCAAAGTGATGATGCTGAATGTGGCTGCTGTGAACGTGAACTGTGGTTGCGGGTGGTCAGGGGTTGATTAATTATGCTGATTCTGTTGGAAAACATTTCTGAAACGGAGGCAAAATTAACGGGGAGGGATCTACCTGAATTTGTCCAATAGAAGCTCTCGTCATTAGTTTGGACTTACACGCCTTGATTACTCCAATGTATCTCTCGACCTGTGCACCTACGTTATAAACTTTCATTTGTAGGCTAGGTTGTAGTGACCTCGTGATGGTCATAGGGAAAATTGGAGTATCGTGTTGTAGCTTAAACATATGGATGTTACCTTGAGCTGGATGAATGGAATATGAACGACAGTCATCCAATATGCTGTAATAGAAATAAGGCCAAGCTCATAAATAAAAATTGTCCTCCCTAATGTTAAATGCCACAGACTGCCACTGACGCGCACGCATGCACGCTCGCTCGCACACACACACACACACACACACACACACACACACACACACACACACACACACACACACACACACACACACACACACACACACACACACACACAGACACACACACACACACACACACACACACACACACACACACACACAGGCCTGAGGAGATGCATAGAGGTTGTCTAATGTAGCAAGACCCCTCTCCCCAGAGCATATGTAACTATAGGAGAGTACAGCTAGACCACTCCAGACTGTGTAGATGTTGGACCCAATGCAGCAGGACCACCACAGACCACCACACCAGACTAACTACAGATTGACTGACCCAGTGCATAGAGCACAACCACCCCCAAAGCACACACAATAGACCATGTACTGTAGATACTGATCATTTTACGATACCACAACCTACATAAATACCTGCCAAATGCAGAGGAAGGGACCACCAAGGACCAAAATTAGATATTAAAGTTTATTTTTATTCAACTAGGTTAGTCGCGTTGAGATAAGACATATTTTTTTCAAGAGAGACGTGGACCAAGACAGCAGCATCTGTAAGACATTTTGCAACACAATTACAGTCCATCTTAAGTGCATACAGGCAGAAACACACCTATTGCTGATAGAGAAACCAAAACCATAGTTAAGATACAATGCAGATATGCAATAACGAAAGGTCACTCCAGAGCATAAGGACATAAAAATAACCAATACAGCTAAACCACACACAGATACAGGACTATACGGCAGCCACCCAAGTCCAATCTCAACCACACTTTACAGATGCCTTATGCAGCAAAAGCATCCTGAGAACAAAACCAAGTGTCCGATGCAGCTAGCAGCAAGCACCTGAAGACTATCCTGCTGACACACCAACATCTGCTACTGTCTATATGTGTGTGTGAGAGAGAGAGAGACTAAAAGTTGTCAAAAATATAAATAGTAAAGTAAGGTACAGATACCCCCCAAAACTACTTAAGTAGTACTTTAAACTATGTTTACTTAAGTACTTTAACCCCCTGGTGAGCAAGTGGGTGAATGAGTCAGTAAGATAAAATCCCTCATTCAGTAAAAAGTATAGGGGACAATGAGAGGAAGGTGAAAAAGTGAATCAGCACCATGTCTACCTCCCTTGTCTCCCTCCGCCCTCCACTCTCACAAACCTCTCCATTATGAAACCTTAACAGAGGTTACAAGCATGAAAATAACTTTCCCAGTTCTATAGTACCTAAATAGGAACACATCCACATTATATGGCCTAACTACATAAGAATAGATACACCCAGGGGAACTAGGCTACATTTCACTGTAAACTGATGTCCCTTTCCTTCTATGACACATAGTGTAATTATAGCCATGCAGTCCACTGAGTGCTACAGTAAGAACCCCTGTGTATTGTGTTCTACCGTGGTGTACCATGTTCAACCGTGTTCTACTTAAGTGATAATGCCTGAGAATCATGGAGGATATATTGACACGGGTGTAATTAGGCCCGAGATTAAGTGTTTGGCGATATCCTCCAAACACCGGATTCTCGGGCATTATCACTTTTATACAACGAGTTACCAACATATTCAAATAAGGATTTCAATATTTTTATTAAAAACGTAATTTTGATGAATTTATTCATACTATTTCATCCTAGGCCTCCTGAGTGGCGCAGCAGACCCGGGTTCGATCCCGGGCTGTGTCGCAGCCGTCCGCGACCTAGAGACCCATGAGGCGGTGCACAAAATGTGGATGTCTGTTGAGTTAAAGGCATTGAATGATGATGATACATGTGTGGGTCTGAGAAAAAGAGATAGCATGTGTGCCAGTGTGCTAAACAATTTTCATGGTCTGTAGAAGAGTCCATTACTCCCAGTGAGATTGGTAAGCAGAAGGCATTGACAGAACACAACCCAGCAGCCCCTCCATTCCCGAAGCCCTCACCCTTCTCTCTTTCCAGCACTTCCCTCCTTTTCCTCGAAAACAGGTTCGGAATGCCTAGCCCCTCCCCACCTCCTGCATCCCATAACCAATTTACTGTCTCTGCATGCCCCTTCCATAAACAAACACACTCTCATATCACCCTGGTTCACATCATCAAGATGCTGTTTATTCCCATAAACGAGCTCAGTCACACAGTCGCCCACGCACACAAACACACACACCACACCAAATTCATATGCTGAGCATACAGCCTGGACATCTGAAGCTACATGTACAATTTCTCTGCCTCACATTAACAACCCAGCATACAGGGCGTGGACATGAGAGAGCACAGAGGAGGGGATATAGAGAGAAATATAACACACAGAGTCAGATGGAGAAGGAGAGAGAGACAGAAAGGAGAGGAGAGAGTGAGAGGAGAGAAAGAGACAAAGAAACAGAGAGAAAGAAAGAGAGAGACAGAACAGAGAGAGAGAGAGAGAGATAGAAATAGAGAGCAGAAAGGAGAGGAGAGGCCTAAGATGCAGGCTGTCTCAGGTCTTTTCGTAGAGGCCAGACAGCTGGACAGACTGCTTATGCAGCAATAACCTTCTGTGTCTGGCTCTCTCCCCCGTGCCCCTGCGGGCCCCACCTAATCGCCTGTCTTATTCCCTTTCCCAACGTCTCCCTCTCCCCATGAAAACAGATGCAAGAGACCCCAATGGCCTTCAACAGCACTCACCTGTATGCTGAGCGATTTCAGCGGGAGTCAGGGAGGAAATAAACATCACAACAAAACACACAAGGTCTCAACTGAACTGCTCATATTTTATTTGTATGGCTGTCTGTCCCTCTCGCTTACTCACACACACACAAACATACACACGCACACTCAAACGAACAATCATTTTCTGAAGGATATGTGAGCAACAAAAAAACAGAAGGCCTCATAAACTGTTTTTCACGTACACCTCAAATATTATCTCTCTACATTACAACGTTCAACCTTTGTCTCGTCTCTTCGTCTCCTGAGTCCTGAGATGGGTTTTCTTGAAACTCATATCCCCTCGTTCTTAAACTTTCTTGTCGCCTTGTAAAGACTTGTACTTTAATAAAGTTCTGTACTGACGAAACACAGAGAAAACAGAAAGACCAATACTCTAGGCATACATACAGTACAGTGGCTTCAGAAAGTATTCACACCCCTTGACTTTTTCCACATTTTGTTGTGTTACAAACTGGGAATAACGATCAACGATCTACACAAAATACTTTTTTCTTGGTAAGAAACTCCAGTGTTGATTTGGCCTTGTGTTTTAGCTTATTCTCCTGCTGAAAGATGAATTCATCTCCCAGTGTCTGGTGGAAAGCAGACTTGAACCAGGTTTTTCGCTAGGATTTTGCCTGTGCTTAGCTCCATTCCGCTTATTTTTTATCTTGAAAAACTCCCCAGTCCTTAACGATTACAAGCATACCCAAAACATGATGCAGCCACCACTATGCTTGAAAATATGAAGAGTGGTACTCAGTAATGTGTTGTATTTGCCCCAAACATAACACTTTGTATTCAGGACAAAAAGTTAATTGCTTTGCCACATTTTTTGCAGTATTACTTTAGTTCCTTGTTGCAAACATGATGCATGTTTTGGAATAGTTTTATTCTGTACAAGCTTCCTTCTTTACACTCTGTCAATTAGGTTAATATTGTGGAGTAACTATATTGTTGGTGATTCATTCTCAGTTTTCTCCTATCAAAGTCATTAAACTCTGTAACTGTTTTAAAGTCACCATTGGCCTCATGGTGAAATCCTTGAGCGGTTTCCTTCCTATCCGGCAACTGAGTTAGGAAGGACTGGGTATATTGATACACCATCCAAAATGTAACTAATTAGGGCATGAAGATGGTGGTGCAGCTGGAGGAATTTCAAGGAAGACACAGTGGTGGAAAAAAGTACCCAATTGTCATACTTGAGTAAAAGGAAATATAATTAAATATAATATAAAATGACTCAAGTAAAAGTGAAACGCAGCCAGGAGGGAGGTGCTTCTGCTTCCCTACTTGCTGAAATGTACCACGATATAGTGAGATAGCGTGCTCTACTTATGAATACAATGATAACAAACTACATTCTTATACAATTATACCATGCCCTTCCGTGACACCCTCACCTCTTATTAATGGAAACATGCTTATGGCATGCATTTCACTCCAGCTAGAACATGCAAATGAGTATAGAATCAATAAGTTTGTATTCACTGCTCATAGCAACATTAGTCGTATCCCAGAGCCATTGTGAGCACTCCCCCTCCCAACTGTCTGTAACCCTTTCCTTCGTATGCCGGAAAATATGGTACGTTCAACCTACAAGGTACATCATACTACTGCTGTTGTGTCTGCGCACTTAAGGCGGCTACAAGCTCCACTCTATTGATCGACGTGTGAGCGTGCACATGGGTGGAGTCGTTTTTTTGGTGGGCAGCGGACTCTTTGTGTTCCACTCAGAGAGGAAGTCCGCCTTGTATAGTGTATATCCACTAGGGGGCTTGCGAACAAGAGTAGCTTACCAAGCAAGAGGGGCCGAGCCACTCTATTTGACTCTAGCTAGCGCCGACATTTGAACTTCCGTGTTATGTGCCTGTTTACAAATGCTAGCTACATGTCAGGCTAGTCTGCTGTTCTATGCTTTACGACACTACTTTTTAGCCACAGAAGCAAACTGACCATATCCAGGTAAGATACGCTAAATACATGTGACTATATACATATGATGGGAAAATTATACCAATATAGACATTTTAATGTTATGCCGCACATAAGTGATCAGGCATCCCAATAAGAGGATGGGGGACTATGTCCAAACAGGCTACACAATTGTTACAGTACACATTTGACAGCCTTCATGTTCCTATTCAATACTAATGGAAACACTTATTTTATGTTGACCTTGATGACACCAAGAAGATCTACAACGACCGCCACTCAAGAGGGATCTTTGCAAGATGGGGGATCCTGGGATGAGCCCTTGATGTTGCCCCAGAGAAAGCTGAGAGACCATTGTGAAGGCCTGCATGGCACACCACCACTACCTTTGCACCATAGACACTGACAACACAACACAGATTCATCAACACGGTACATCCACCCCACGTTTGTTGACCACTCCACACCCACTGGGGACCTGCTTCCAGGAGAGTGGAGACAGGTGGTACAAGCTTCCTGGAAACCAAGAAACATGTCGGCAGACAGGGCAACCAGAGTTGCTATAGACGTGCACAACAACCTAAAGGACTACTTCCTCACACCAGCAGGTCAGGTGTCTTTCCAGGATGCTGCTATCACACGTGGCACCCTACTGTAAATGTTGGAGTGTGGTTTAGAAAATAGGTGCACACATACATTCTCTTCTTCTGGTTGATGACGGTTTGACTCATGTTGTGAGCCTCACACTTGGTTTTGCTGTTTTTCTTATTCACACTACACAAAATGACAGTCATTTCATCCTTGTTTTAGTTTTTCATATTTTTGGGGAGGCTAGACCCTTAAGACATTTACCTAACATTGTGTAATGTGTAGTGGCCTTTCAATGAGAACTTTCCTGCTATGGTAAATGGGTGAGAATGGCTGTCCAGCTGTAGACAATAAGGCTAGACCCTCGAAACATTGACCTCATCTACATAACACAAGGTTGAACATGGTCATGTGTAGTGTCCTTTTAATGGAGACCTTCCTGCTTTGGTACATGGGTGAGTGTCCAGCTGTAGACAGTAAAGACCCAAGACATTAACCTCATCTACATGGCTCAGGTACAAAGCAGTACAAGTTTACTGAGTCACTAATTTAAAAAAGTCATAACCAGACAAATACATTTGCAGTCCTTTTAGATATTTATTTACTATCACAAGAGGAAAATAGTACAATGCAATACACAGGTGAAAAGTGTGATGAAAGTCGAAAATAAGAGAAAAAACTAAGTAAAAACCAGTAACATATGAATGAGGAAATAAGTACAAAAAACATGCAACCCCCCAAGTAAGTTACTCGCCACCATAACGTATGAATAAGAAAAAAGCACACAACAGGTTTAGGGGTGAGACAAACGGGAGACGTTGATCAGCAGGAATAGACATCATCCATGGTACCATGACATCGTAGACGGCCTTTGCTGGACACTGCTGCTGTTTCTGTAACTCCTGCTGCCGTTTTTTTTAAGTCATCCACCCGCTGCATAATGTCAGTGTCCAAAGGATTCTCAGCTGTCTTCCTCTTCTGGCCATTGGAGCTGGATCGGGGAGATGGGGTGGAGGTTGATGGAGTTGCAGGGCAGAGAGCACGGGTGCGCCTGGATTGTGGGTTGGGTGTTGGTAAGAAGGGCCTGGGCGTTGGGGAGAGGGGCCGGAGAGGTGATGAACCAGGCCAGGAAGATGATGAATCAAGGGGCGATGAACCACCTGTAGATGGGCCCTCAGGGCTCAGCTCCACCTCTGGACTGTCCAAAACCCTATACTCCTCCAACACCTACAAGCAGATGGCAAATATGTTATAATACAATGCAAACAATCTTACAATTCTCCATGGGCTCCTTTGAGTTTAAATGTTTACCCAAAAGAACTGATTTCTTATACATCTCAATATAATTAACACACACACATTAGCCCTGCTAATCTTATAACACAGTCACTGAAAGTTTTCCACTCACAATTTCTCCCATCCAGAAAAGAGCTGATTTCACATGTTCTAACTAGGTCTGCTAAACATAAGATCTGTCTGACAATGTTTCACGTGAACAAGAAGCCAATCCAATAGTCTGACAATCGGTGGGACACGCACCTGCGGCAGCCCCATTCCTCGTCTCCTTCACCCTTTTCAGATGGCGTACATACCGGTCTTTCTCTATGTTTCTTTGATATCAGTATTGGTGTTCAAATTTCGTGATATATCCTTCTAGCTGTTGTCTTTTCCTTGCTTGTCCGAATGTATCCCCATCGAAGGGTTATACAGGTTATTGTATTGTCTCACCAGATCGCACAGCGCTCCTCCGAACTGGACATAGACATAATTGCGCTTAGAAAATCTCGAAATGAAAAGCACAAAAAAAGAAGCTTGCAAGTAGTAGAAGTGGAGTAGCAGAACGTCCATCTCTTCCGTATTTATACCATACTTTTACATTACCATGTAGTTTACCAATGAAATGGTCCGACAATGAAGTGGACATACTAGGTATTCATGTTTATCCCCCCTCTCCTCCCCTCCCACTGTACAGGCAGACGCAGGCTATATGTCCAGGCAGTAAATTATGACATGATAGCCACACCTCTGAGAGACACACATAAATCCACCTCCTCACAATTAAACCAAGGGTAGGCGAAGGACTGCTGTCCTTAAAATGCAAAAAAAGAGGACGAGAGGGCCGGGTTGACTAGACAAAGTGAAATCATACATAAAAGATGTGGTAACATTTTGAATATAAACATACTATATCATATATAATAAGATAATATAAGATAATATTTAATATATGCTAACAGCTATGAACTAAGATGAACCACTTTCTGAACCCCAGATACGATCCGATATAGAATCAGAATGTAGAGCACATGCCTTCTGAATAAGAATCTTCTCAATCACACTCCATCCCTTCCCATGGATTCCATATCTTGTTCCCAGGGCTCTCTCCCTCTATACGTTCCCCTCAGTGCCGATTAAAGCAGGGTCCTTAATTAAATTTGCACACGTACTCATTCTGTTTTCTCCCCCTCTATAAGTGCCGTTTTAAGTGGGGCCCCTAATGAAACAGAGAGCTGCAAATAAATGAATGTGAATTAGATAGCCAACCATCTCCAGACAGGCCTCCCTGGGGATATTAACATATTATCACATCTAATGTAATTTCTTGCATGTTCCCGCTATCAAAAAGCCCCCGTTTCTAAATGAATTTAGAGAAGTGAAAATGAAATTAAAGCCAAACCAGGAAACACAATTGCTACGTTTCACCATGATGAGATTAGGTTGATTGGTGACTTTAGTGAACTCCGACGCTGGCATTTGTAGGCTGGTGGTGGGTGGTGTGATAACTATGTAAAGTGATTGCAGTCTTATAGGCCATGTGCCGGTGCAGACTATATATAATGATTATATCCATCATGTGACATGAAGAGATAGAGCACGTGAGTTGGTCAGATATGTACTGGCTAGCAGCCAAGACAGATGGACTAGGATTGGTGGACAGGCCGGGTGTCGAGATATACGATTATGGTGTGGAATAGGATGAGTTCACACCCACCCTGCACACACACACACACACACACACATAATGGCGGGCCCTCGACACTGACTCTACACTGTATGCAAGGATTTCCTTTGTGTTGTTTTAGGAATGCTGCATTCTCACCAACCCCCTCTTGTCACATCTGTGTGAAGCAGTAGGTTCTGTTGTGTTAACATCCAGTAGGTCTGCTATCTGATGGGAAGTTAACTCAACAGTAACACTATTGCTCAACAACTCAGATTTGAATCCAAACAGTCAGATGTTATAAAAGGGTCTCAAATGAATTGTGTCTTTCTGTCGGCCCCTGCCGCTTCTAGAGGATGCATCGAGGGGAGGGCCTCATTTGACAAAGTCATTGGTGTGGACTGATTACACATTGATGATGAATGTGTGATAGAATCTCAGCAGGGGAGTGGAGGAGACAGTTAGTGCCATGTCTCGCCCCGACCTTACGCTCCACCTCCGCTCTACCTTGTCTCTCTCTTGTCTCTCTTTCTCTTTCTATGTCTGTCTCTAATTCTCTGTTTCTCTCTCTCTCTCAATTCAATTCAAAGGGCTTTATTGGCATGGGAAACATATGTTTACATTGCTAAAGCAAGTGAAATAGATAATAAACAAAAGTGAAATAAACAATAAAAAATGAACAGTAAACATTACACTCACAAAAGTTCAAAAGGAATAGAGACATTTCAAATATCATTTTATGGCTATATACAGTGTTTTACAGAAGTACAAAAGGGAAAATAAATAAACATATATATATATATATGGGTTGTATTTGCAATGGTGTTTGTTCTTCACCGGTTGCCCTTTTCTTGTGGCAGTAAGTCACAAATCTTGCCTCTGTGATGGCACACTGTGATATTTCACCCAATAGATATGTGACCGACCGGCTCGAATCGGTCTTATGTAGCAAAATTAGAAATTGTGTTTTTTTTTACATTAGATAAAAGTAGAGTCGCAGACCTACAAAATGTAATATCTTACGCTACAGTTGAGGAACAATGGGAAGGTAATTTTGCATTGAAAGTTGATAAACTTGTAAACTAACTTTTGAGAAAATGGCCTTTGAATGTTTTGGTACAACTATAAGAGAGCCCTCATTGTCTATACCATTCATCATCGTTCACACCCTGATAAGCTTTAGCCCCACCCATTTCTTTAAGGGTTGATCCGAATGCACTAACAACAGCAGTCAAGCACCCAAGCTAACTTGCTAGCTACTTCCAGTGAGAGTGAGAGAGAACAGCTAACTGAACATTACTCGCCCTAGCAGAGCTTGTTAGGCTGTTATGTTATCCACAGTGTTGGTGACTGCAACTGTGCTGTCAGATTGTGCTTTGTAAATTTAGAGTGTTTCGCATTCAGAGCGCCCACCGGGCGCTCTGGCCGATGAGTTTACAGACATTTACTGACACCGGCATATTCAACTACAACGAGTGTTGAGCATTCGTAAATCCATCAGTTATTCTGCGCTCTCTGGCACACTCAGACGAAAGTGCTCTGAAATCGATTTTACGAACTCATAATGGAGTCTTTTGTTAAGAAATGTAACTAGCTAGCTAGCTAAGCAAACAATTAACCATAATCACAACTCATGACTTTACTACCCTGCATGAATCTGCAGGTACAGTTGAAGTCGGAAATGTACATACAACTTAGCTAAATACATTTAAACTCAGTTTTTCACAATTCCTGACATTTAATCCTAGTAAAAATTCCCTGTCTTAGGTCAGTTAGGTTGTCATGCTCGTCAAAAGGAGAGGACCAAGGTGCAGCGTATGTGTAGTTCCACATTTTATTTACTCTGTGAAACTGTGCAATACATCAAATAACTGAATAGACAAATCAACCAACCGTGACACACAGGAGAAGCAAACACTACTCAAAAATAATCACCCACAAAACCCAGGAAGAAAAACCCCTATTTAAGTATGATCTCCAATTAGAGACAACGAGGACCAGCTGCCTCTAATTGGAGATCATCCCAAACAAACCCACATAGAAATACAAAAACTAGAACCTAAGAACATAGAAATAGAACACATAGAATAAACCCCTTGTCACGCCCTGACGTACTCTACCATAGAAAATAACAGCTTACCATGGTCAGGACGTGACATAGGGTTACCACTTTATTTAAAAAATGTGAAATGTCAGAATAATAGTAGAGAGAATTATTTATTTCAGCTTTTATTTCTTTCATCACATTCCCAGTGGGTCAAAAGTTTACATACACTCAATTAGTATTTGATATCATTGCCTTTAAATTGTTTAACTTGGGTCAAAGGTTTTGAGTAGCCTTCCACAAGCTTCCCACAATAAGTTGGGTGAATTATGGCCCATTTCACCTGACAGAGCTGGTGTAACTGAGTCAGGTTTGTAGGCCTCCTTGCTCGCACATGCTTTTTCAGTTCTGCCCACAAATGTTCTATAGGATTGAGGTCAGGGCTTTGTGATGGCCACTCCAATACCTTGACTTTGTTGTCCTTAAGCCATTTTGCACTCAACTTTGGAAGTATGCTTGGGGTCATTGTCCATTTGGAAGACCCATTTACGACCAAGCTTTAACTTCCTGACCGATGTCTTGAGGTGTTGCTTCAATATATCCACATAATTTTCCGTCCTCATGATGCCATCTATTTTGTGAAGTGCACCAGTCCCTCCTGCAGCAAAGCACCCTCACAACATGATGCTGCCACCCCCGTGCCTCATGGTTGGGATGGTGCTATTCGGCTTGCAAGCCTCCCCTTTTTTCCTCCAAACATAACGATGGTCATTCTGGCCAAACAGCTCTATTTTTGTTTCATCAGACCAAAGGACATTTCTTCAAAAAGTACGATCTTTGTCCCCATGTGCATTTGCCAACTGTAGTCTGGCTTTTTTATGGCGGTTTTGGAGCAGTTGGCTTCTTCCTTGCTGAGCTGCCTTTCAGGTTTTGTCGATATAGGACTCGTTTTAATGTGGATATAGATACTTTGCACCTGTTTCCTCCAGCATCTTCACAAGGTCCTTTGCTGTTGTTCTGGGATTGATTTGCACCTTTCGCACCATAGTACGTTCATCTCTAGGAGACAGAACGCGTCTCCTTCCTGAGCGGTATGACGGCTGCGTGGTCCCATGGTGTTTATACTTGCGTACTATTGTTTGTACAGATGAATGTGGTACCTTCAGGCGTTTGGAAATTGCTCCCAAGGATGAAGCAGACTTGTGGAGGCATACAATTTTTTTTCTGAGGTCTTGGCTAATTTCTTTTGATTTTCCCATGATGTCAAGCAAAGAGGCACTGAGTTTGAAGGTAGGCCTTGAAAACATCCACAGGTACACTTCAAATTGACTCAAAATTGTCAATTAGCCTATCAGAAGCTTCTAAAGACATGACATTATTTTCTGGAATTTTCCAAGTACAGTCAACTTAGTGTATGTAAACTTCTGACCCACTGGAATTGTAATACAGTGAATTATAAGTGAAATAATCTGTCTGTAAACAATTGTTGGAAAATTACTTGTGTCATGTACAAAGTAGATTTCTTAACCGACTTGCCAAAACTATAGTTTGTTAACAAGAAATTTGTGGAGAGGTTGAAAAATAAGTTTTAATGACTCCAACCTAAGTGTATGTAAACTTCTGACCTCAACTGTATGTGTCTCTAATATGTTCATACATTTTACTGGAAGTGCCGCTAGAGCCCCACCTCGACAACATCCGGTGAAATTGCAGAGTGCGATATTCAAAATACAAAATTCGTAATATTAAACATTCATGAAAATACAAGTGTCTTACATCGTTTAAAATCTTAACTTCTTGTTAATCCAGTCGCTTTGTCAGATTTCAAAAAGGCTTTACGGCGAAAGCACACCATGCGAATATCTGAGGACAGCGCCCCGCATATAAAAGCATTACAAACATTTTCCAAACATGCAGAGGCTTCACGAAAGTCAGAAATAGTGATAAAATAAATAACTTACCTTTGAAGATCTTCCTTTGTTTGCAAACACAAGGGTCCCAGCTACATAACAAATCGTCCTTTTGTTTGATGAAATCCTTCTTTATATCCCAAAAAAGTCAGTGTAGTTGGCGCACTTGACTCAGTAATCCACCGCTTTCCCTCGTTCAATATGCATACTAATGAATCCCAAAAGTTACCAATAAACTTCGTCCAAACAAGTCAAACAATGTTTCTAATCAATCCTCAGGTACCCTAATATGTAAATAAACAATAATATTTAAGACGGAGAATAGTATGTTCATTACCGGAGATAAATAACGAAGTGTGCGCCCTCACCGACGCTCGCCACAATACTACAGCCAAAATGGGAGCAACCTAGAAAAACTACAAATTCTAGCTCATTTTTCAAAAAATAAGCCTGAAACTCTTTCTAAAGACTGTTGACATCTGGAAGCCCTAGGAACTGCAATCTGGGAGGTAATTCCATTGATTTTGCCATAGACAGGCATTTTAAATGGTGTCACCTCCAAAAAAAAACATTTTAAGGATGGATTCTCCTCGGGTTTTCGCCAGCCATATCAGTTATGTTATACTCACAGACATTATTTTAACAGTTTTGGAAACTTTAGAGTGTTGTCTATCCAAATCGACCAATTAATTGCATATCCTAGCTTCTGGGCCTGAGTAACAGCCAGTTTACTTTGGGCACCTCAGTCCTCCAAACTTCCGAATACTGCCCCCTATCCCTAAGAAGTAAGAAGTGCAGCTCAGTTTCCACCTCATTTTGTGTGGAAGTGTGCACATAGCCAATCTTCTCTTGAGAGCCAGGTATGCCTATGGTGACCTCTCTCAATAACAAGGCTATGCTCCCTGAGTCTGTACATTGTCAAAGCTTATTTTAATTTTGGGTCTGTCACAGTGGTCATGTATTTTGCCACTGTGTACTCTCTGTTTAGGGCCAAATTGCATTCTAGTTTGCTCTGTTTTTTTGTTAAATCTTTCTAATGTTCAAAGGAATTATCTTTTTGTTTTCTCATGATTTGGGTGGGTCTAATTGTGTTTTCTTATGGGACTCTTCTCCAGGTTCATCTCTCTGTAGGTGATGGCATTGTTATGGAAGGTTTGGGAATTGCTTCCTTTTAGGTGGTTGTAGAATTTAGAATCTCTTTTCTGGATTTTCAAAATTAGTGGGTATCGGCCTAATTCTGCTCTGCATGTATTATTTTTATTTTTTTTCTGTTGTACACAGAGAATATTTTTGCAGAATTCTGCATGCGGAGTCTCAATTTGGTGTTTGTGCCATTTTGTGAATTCTTGGTTGGTGAGCGGACCCCAGACCTCACAACCATAAAGGGCAATGTGTTCTATTACTGATTCAAGTAGTTTTAGCCAGATCCAAATTGGTACGTCAAATTTTATGTTCCTTTTGATGGCGTAGAAGGCCCTTCTTGCTTTGTCTCTCAGATCGTTCACAGCTTTGTGGAAGTTAACTGTGTCACTGATGTTTAGGCTGAGGTATGTATAGTTTTTGTGTGCTGTAGGGCAACGGTGTCTAGGTGGAATTTGTATTAATGGTCCTGACAACTGGACCTTTTTTGGAACACCATCAAAACCAGGAGGACGAGAAAAAGAGAGACTGGGGAAAAGCAGGAGCTGAGACAAACCGCTGGTTGAATTGAACAAACAAGACGAATTGGCACAGACAGACAGAAAACACAGCTATAAATACCCAGGGGATATTTGGAGACAAGCACAAGGACAGGTGAAACAGATCAGGGCATGACAAAAATATCAGGCCTTTATGGTTTGGAGGGTTTGTATTTTGTCCTGTAGTTCATTCAATGTAATTGGAGAATTCAGTGGGTTCTGGTAGTCTTTAATAGTTGATTCTAAGATTTGTATTTGATCATGTATATCTTTTTTCTGTTTTTTCTTTGTTATAGAGCTAAAAAGGTTGGAGAAGTGGTTTATCCATACATCTCCGTTTTGGATAGATAACACTTTGTGTTGTTTTTTTTGTGTGTTCCAATTTTCCCGTAAGTGGTTAGATTCTATGGATTTTTCAATTACATTATGCTGATTTCTGACGTGCTGTTCCTTCTTTTTCCATAGTGTATTTCTGTATTGTTTTAGTGATTCATCATTGTGAAGGCATAGGTTCAAGTTTTCTGGGTCTATGTTTTTGCTTGGATAGGTTTCTCAATTTCTTTCATAGGTTTTTGCATTCTTCATCAAACCATTTGTCATTGTTGTTAATTTTCTTAGGTTGTCTGCTTGACACTTTTATATTTGATAGGGAAGCTGAAAGGTCAAATATACTGTTTAGGTTTTCTACTGCCAAGTGTACTCCTTTGCTATTACAGTCAAACATTTTGTCCAGGAAGTTGTCTAAACTGATTGAATTTGTTGTTGCCTAATTGTTTTTTGGTAGGTTTCTAAACTACTTTCCTTCCACTATAGGATTTCGTAATGTTATGTAGTTCCTTTGGCTTTGATGCCTCATGATTGAGTATTGCTCAGTTCAAGTAGACTTAGATTTTGCTGTGATCTGATAGGGGTGTCAGTGGGCTGACTGTGAATGCTCTGAGAGACTCTGGGTTGAGGTCAGTGATAAAGTAATCTACAGTACTACTGCCAAGGGATGAGCTGTAGGTGCACCTACTGTAAGAGTCCCTTCGAAGCCTACCATTGACTATGTACAGACCCAGAGCTGCAAAAGTTGTGACCCGTTTTTGTTGGTTTTTGTTGGTTGTGTCTAGGGTAGCATATTTGGGAGGGAACCTCCAGGTAGGTGTTTGTCCCCCTGTGCGCTAAGAGTTTCAGGTTCTTTTTCCAGTTGTGGCATTTAGGTCGCCACAGACTAGTACATGTCCCTGAGCCTGGAAATGGTTGATCTCCCCCTTTCTCTCTCTCTCTCTCTCTCTCTCTCTCTCTCTCTGTCTCTCACTCTCTCTGTCTGTCTCTCAGAGGGCTGGGCATGTGGCGCATGATTGGTCTCTTTATCCCCATTAGTATTAATATGCCTCTTCGGGGGAGAAAGACGGCATAAATGAATAAATATGGAAATATTGAACAAGCAGGATGAGCCTGGCCGACAATACGGACAATGAAGTGTCTGGCCCCACAATGCTGCCGTCATTAGTATTAATATGAGTGTAGTTGGGCTACAGGGGGATGAATAAGGGGAGGTGGGGATGAGCAGATGAGGCCATGCGGAATGGAGAAGAGGTGGAGGGATGAAGCGAGGGGGTGAAGTGTGTCTGGTTTTCACAATGAGGTTAGGGTGATGAATGGCCATGCTTCTCTGGGGCACGGGATCTGTTTGTGTCGCCCTCGCCTCGCGGACACAGCTAGCGACAACGCCGGGCTACATCCATGGCAGCTTTGTTTGGTAATTAAGTGGCGTACATAGATGCATCCCTCATCCATCCATCTCCCTCACGGACCAAGCGTCTGACACAACGGGAGTAAGAAGTGGGTGAGGAGGGCAGTGCCGAGCAGATTAAAGTTAGAGGAAGAGTTAGAGTCCAACCACTAACTGATTTAAAGTGTTATTGAGGTGGTTTAGAGCCAGGATATAAAGTCTCATTCCACAGTGAAAGAGAGAGAGTGGGATAGAGAGAGAAACAAGACAGACATTGGTTGAAGACAGCAGGGATTTTCAATTTTATTTTTGGTCATTTTTATCATGACACAAAATCACTTCTCTTTTTCATTTCACCCTTCATTTTCTTGAAGTGTGGTATCGCTAAATTAATATTGTGTAATCGTCTATCATCTTAACAAAATATACATTTCGTCAGATCAGACACAGACTCAAATCTTTCTCCGAAAATAAATCTACAGACACTGCCCTCAATCACTCCTCAGATGAGAAGAATGCTATTCAACTAAAAGCCCACGTAACAATGTTGTGTAAAACACATAGGGCCAGATTCCGAGAAATAACTCTCAGATGAGTATCCATTGAGTTTGAGTTTTACATCGGGACGAGGTTTAATCTGTGTCCAGGAAAGCGGCCCATACCGTATAAGGTTTATGGAGGAGCACAAACTACAAATGGTGGTATCTCAAATATTCCCATTTCAGACCACATCAATTATCAATTGATGTGACCTCGTTTCCTAACACCATGCAGTGGCGTGAAATCGCAACAGTCCCAGCTAGCTCCAGTGACAAAAACCTGACTAGATTTCCCCATCCCTGTGCTATCAGATCCAAACCCTCTTATCACAGACCTACACAGTGACATTAGCATTAAGATATGGCCTTCCCGGTCTCTTCTGTTAAATACTGTCTCGATAGGATCATAACCTAACAACCATTTTCTCACTCTCCAGTAGCAGTAGTTTTCCATTAAAAGAGATAGCTTTTGAGATAGCCAAGGTGCAGCATGGAGTTCTACACACACACGACAACAACTAGTGGGATGGAATTTAAAGACCGGCATTGAATTTAACACTAAAACACGTGTAAGATACACGGAAATCCAAACTAGTCAGACATAAGTCCAGATTTGAGCTTTTTAACAAATCGATAGATTTTATTTGACAGCAAAAAAAAATACATATATACATAGTAAATACATTTTAAAACCTGTCAGCGATGACACAATAAAGTTCATGAATTATTTCAATTGTGGTCCCTGTCGTCGCCTCCTATGCGCAGTCAGGGACAATGATAAAAACTGAAAGGAACACCCAGGTTGTTTAGGCTGTTCCCTTGTCGCTGTTGATGGTGTTGGGTGTACTGGTGTGCTTTTACAGAAAAACAGTCGGTTGTTCTGGGTAATCTTCCACTTGATCAGAGTGCTGATAGAAGTCTGAGACGCACTGCGTTGCTGACAGTGTGTTTCCGGGGTGTGGGGGTCGGGAAGCCTGGGCGAGCGGCGTGGGAGGCGATGACAGTGACGGAGATGAGGACGCAGCAGTAATGGAGTTTACTAACGGCCAGTGCATCATGGTGACAGACACCAGTCCCCCAGACACTGTGGGAGTTTAAAGAGCTCATTCACTCTCATTGCTGCTCCGTTCCACACATGGGAGGAGGGACGGTGACACACGTACACACACAATGACACAAATAATAAACACTGTCAAATGCACACACACATACATGAAGATGCATGCACACAATCTCACTCTCGCACACATGCACGCACGCATGATCGCACGCACAATCACTTACACACACACACACACACACACACACACACACACACACACACACACACACACACACACACATATACACACAAACACAGGCACTCACAAACACACACATTACTGTGACAAGAGCTCATTCAAGTTCCCTGGGGGAGACAAGGGGCCAACATCACTTGGAAAATGAGCTGCAGAGAATTTTCCCTTGTTACATCACAAATAACATGAAGTAGCGATGTGTTCCCAACGTACCAAACACATGGGAATAGCTAGGCAGTGTCTTTCTGAAAACACGCTCTCTCCATCAGGGGTTAAGTAAGTGACAGCATTACACTACAAAAATAATGTGCATATGTCAAAGGAATACTACTTATCTCTGAATTGTGAGTTGTGTTGTGGTTAGGCTATTGTTCTGTGTACGCTCATCTCTAGAAGTTGTTTGTCATTTTTACATCAGTCATTACTGTAAATACCCTCCTTCTGGTTGGAACACACACCTACACTAGGCCTACACGTACACACACACACACACACACTTTCAGATGAATGTCTCTGGACCCAGTTGCATCATGGGTGTCCAGCCTCTGTGGGATCCTGTCTGGCCAGATTGAATACTGTATGCCCCTGTTACAGAGTGAAAAAGAGAAAACGGAAGAGATGGAGGAGGTGCCAGTGTCTAATGAATGATCAGGTAGAGTCCTGTACTGGTCTGTTTTTTGGAGCCGCACCCTCCCCACGCCAGCCACATAAATTCTAAGCCACACCCGATAGCCGACATCAGGACAGATTTTTCTCCACATCCTAACCCACCCACGTACAGTATAATTGCTCTGAGAGCCATGACCCACCAAATAACATCATTATTTAATAGTGTTTATGATTCCAGAGTAGTAGGCTATTATTCCCCTCCCTGCATATATTCATTTGACTGCATGTCTATTCAACATTTGGATAAAAGGAAACCATGCCATGAATTATGAACAATATCTTAACATGATTTCAATCAGCCTTCTTACCTAATAAAAGCCTATAGCCGACATACACTACCATTCAAAAGTTTGGGGTCACTTAGAAATGCCCTTGTTTTTGAAAGAAAAGCACATTTCTTGTCCTTTAAAATAACATCAAATTGATCAGCAATACAGTGTAGACATTGTTAATGTTGTAAATGACTATTGTAGCTGGAAACGGCAGATTTTTTTATGGAATGTATTCATAGGCGTACAGAGGCCCATTTACAGCAACCATCACTCCTGTGTTCAAATGGCACGTTGTGTTAGATAATCCAAGTTTATCATTTTAAAATGCTAATTGATCATTAGAAAACCCTTTTGCAATTATGTTAGCACAGCTGAAAACTGTTGTTCTGATTGAAGAAGCAATAAAACTGTCCTTCTTTAGACTAGTTGAGTATCTGGAGCATCAGGAATTGTGGGTTCAATTACAGGCTCAAAATGGCCAGAAACAAAGAATTTTCTTCTGAAACTCATCAGTCTATTCTTGAGAAATTAAGGCTATTCCATGCGAGAAATTGCCAAGAAACTGAAGATCTCGTACAACGCTGTGTACTACTCCCTTCACAGAACAGCGCAAACTGGCTCTAACCAGAAAAGAAAGAGGAGTAGGAGGCCTTGTTGCACAACTGAGCAAGAGGACAAGTACATTAGAGTGTCTAGTGTGAGAAACAGATGCCTCACAAGTCCTCAACTGGCAGCTTCATTAAATAGTACCCGCAAAACACCAGTCTCAACATCAACAGTGAGGAGACGACTCCGGGATTCTGGCCTTCTAGGCAGAGTTCCTCTGTCCAGTGTCTGTGTTCTTTTGCCCATCTTAATATTTTATTTTCATTGGCCAGTCTGAGATATGGCTTTTTCTTTGCAACTCTGCCTAGAAGGACAGCACCCTGGAGTTGCCTCTTCACTGTTGAAGTTGAGACTGGTGACTTGCCTAGTTAAATAAAGGTTCAATAAAAAATACAAAAAAATAAAAGTAACCTTTTTACAGAATGGCATTACAGAATTTGCCCACCATATGATTTATATTTTGCTAAAATCTGCTAGCGGGTGGAATAAAAGCATCAACCCATGGGTCGGCTTGCGGTTCAGAACTATTGTGTTGCGAATTCCATTCTGTGACCCGATTCAGGACTCTACCCACAGGGTTATTGATGCTTCCCTCACTCTACAGAAGAGAGGAGAGGAAAGAGTGATGGTTACTCAGATTCCACACTCAGTCTCAGTCTTATCCCTGGCTGCCAGGATGCACTTGGACTGTAGAAAGGACAGTGAAGACGAACGCACGCATGCAGGCACACAGACACACAGACACACACACACACACACACACACACACACACACACACACACACACACACACACACACACACACACACACACACATACACACACTCCTACAGTACGTCCGTCATACACATAAATACACTTTTATCAGCTTATCAGTTCTATCCATGACAAGAACAAACTCCACACACAAACACACACACTCCTACAGTACATCCGTCATACACATAAATACACTTTTATCAGCTTATCGGTTCTATCCATGACAAGAACAAACTCCACAAACACACATGCACGCGCACGCACGCACACACGACACACACACACACACAAATCAAATAAACCACACACCCAAGACAACTAAAGAAAAAAAGAGAGGAGTGAGTGTGCACACTGCACATGACAAATACGTTGAGACACAAAAACTGTAATGTGATTCCATCCTGATTGAAATCCCCTGAATTAAATCTGTTGTAAAAGGCCATATCAGGAGAGTACTAATGGGATTACCTGTGGTGGAGGAAGATGAACGGTAGGCTGGGAAGAAAGAGCGATTGGTTTATATAATGCATTAGGTTTAGACCAGGTGCGAGTCCCAAATGGCATCCTATTCCCTATATAGTGCACTACTTTTGACCAGAGCCCATAGGGAATCCCATAGGGGTCTGGTCAAGAGTGCACAACATAGGGAATAGGCTGCCATTTTGGGATGCATTGCACATCTCCTGCTGCAGCCATCATGACCTCCCTGGAGGGGTTTCGTCATCCAATAAAGACATAGTCAGACCAGAGTCTGTCTGCTCCACCCCTGTAACACACACACACACACACACACACACACACACACACACACACACACACACACACACACACACACACATCTGATAACTTACATACACCTTAATTGGGGAGGACGGGCTCATGGTAATGGCTGGAGCGGAATAAGTGGAATGTTATTAAAT
The DNA here is from genome assembly GCF_901001165.1 of Salmo trutta. Taxonomy (NCBI): domain Eukaryota; kingdom Metazoa; phylum Chordata; class Actinopteri; order Salmoniformes; family Salmonidae; genus Salmo; species Salmo trutta. The sequence goes on along the minus strand of NC_042990.1, from coordinate 7,615,846 downwards.
ACATCAAACACATGGCCAGACCCCCCTCTCCCCCACAGGAGAGGAGGTAGTATCAAGATTGGAATGTCTTTGTTACAGAGACACTTTGCCGGCCCAAAAACTCTAATGTAAAAAAATAAGTGAATATTGGAACAATATTTCTATGATAGGAATGTTAGGAATGGTCAGTGGGGACCAAAAGAATAATCATGTCATAGTGTTTATTATTTTGTGATGTTGTTAAAAATTGTATGAACCAAATACTGTAAAGGAAGGAAACACATTCTAGCTTCAAGTTTCCATCCAATATGATGTTAATACAATATGAAGAACGATTAAACTATTTTTGTTGAGATAGGCATGTGATTTTGGTTTTCTAATGAGATAATGGCTTTTCATGTCCATTGAACATTAACTAAGCCACGCCCCTAATGAGGTCAGAAGTAAGTAAAATAATTGTTTAGTTTTTTTGTGAACGTTTATCATGAGTAATTTAGTAAATTCACCGGAAGTTTTCGGTGGGTATGCTAGTTCTGAACGTCACATGCTAATGTAAAAAGCTGGTTTTTGATATAAATATGAACTTTATTGAACAAAACATGCATGTATTGTATAACATAATGTCCTAGGAGTGTCATCTGATGAAGATCATCAAAGGTTAGTGCTGCATTTAGCTGTGGTTTTGGTTTTTGTGACATATATGCTAGCTTGAAAAATGTGTGTGTGATTATTTCTGGCTGGGTACTCTCCTGACATAATCTAATGTTTTGCTTTCGTTGTAAAGCCTTTTTGAAATCGGACAATGTGGTTAGATAAAGGAGAGTCTTGTCTTTAAAATGGTGTAAAATAGAGATATGTTTGAAAAATTGAAGTTTTTGCATTTTTGAGGTATTTGTAATTCGCGCCACTCTATACCATTGGATATTGGTGAGGCGTTGCGCTAGCGGAACATCTGTCCCTAACAGGTTTAACAGCAAATGTGTATGTCATCTGTAAATACGAATAAAATGGTTAAATTACAAGCCTAGTTGGTTTAGCCACAGAGAAAGTAGCAACCTTCCCGCTAGCCATGATTGGTTGAGATAATGAGTGGGCTGGACATGCCGAGAGATGAGTTTGGATTGGTCTGCGGTGTTGCATCTTGTGTATATAAAATTAGCTGCTCCTAAATGCAGTTTTGAAAGCTATAACTTTAGCCATGGAGAACTGCAAATATGTTGCTACTGCTTTCAATAACAATGCTTCCTTGAATTTATCAGGTGCTATCGACAAAGATCAGTGGGAAAAAGTTGTGATGGACTACTTCCTGGATGACGATTGTGCCATGCTGACTCTCTCTCATTCTGAAAATAACACATTTTGAAATCAGTGGAACACAACCGGCCAAACAAGCTGTGCAAACTAAACGGAAACAACACAGGATGTCTTATAAAGGGGTGAAGCTTTCATCCATGTATACAGGTAAGAATCTAGCAACAGATTCAGGTATTATGTTTCTAATTTTGTAAAAGTTTTTATTGCAAGCTAAAGCTTGCTGTTTGCTAGCTAGCTGGAGTTCAATGGTTGGCTCGCTAACTAACAATTAACCTAACTTTAGCTTGCTATGACAATCAGTTTGTATTGCTAATAACGTTACTCTGGATTGGGATTATATTTCATATTTTAGCTAGCTAACATTAATGTGACATGTCTAAACAAAAGACCCCAAATTAAAGCTTGCTGTTAGCTAGCTGAGGTTTATACACTGCTCAAAAAAATAAAGGGAACACTTAAACAACACAATGTAACTCCAAGTCAATCACACTTCTGTGAAATCAAACTGTCCACTTAGGAAGCAACACTGATTGACAATACATTTCACATGCTGTTGTGCAAATGGAATCGACAACAGGTGGAAATTATAGGCAATTAGCAAGACACCCCCAATAAAGGAGTGGTTCTGCAGGTTGTGACCACAGACCACTTCTCGTTCCTATGCTTCCTGGCTGATGTTTTGGTCACTTTTGAATGCTGGCGGTGCTTTCACTCTAGTGGTAGCATGAGACGGAGTCTACAACCCACACAAATGGCTCAGGTAGTGCAGCTCATCCAGGATGGCACATCCATGCGAGCTGTGGCAAGAAGGTTTGCTGTGTCTGTCAGCGTAGTGTCCAGAGCATGGAGGCGCTACCAGGAGACAGGCCAGTACATCAGGAGATGTGGAGGAGGCCGTAGGAGGGCAACAACCCAGCAGCAGGACCGCTACCTCCGCCTTTGTGCAAGGAGGAGCAGGAGGAGCACTGCCAGAGCCCTGCAAAATGACCTCCAGCAGGCCACAAATGTGCATGTGTCTGCTCAAACGGTCAGAAACAGACTCCATGAGGGTGGTATGAGGGCCCGACGTCCACAGGTGGTGGTTGTGCTTACAGCCCAACACCGTGCAGGACGTTTGGCATTTGCCAGAGAACACCAAGATTGGCAAATTCGCCACTGGCGCCCTGTGCTCTTCACAGATGAAAGCAGGTTCACACTGAGCACGTGATAGACGTGACAGAGTCTGGAGACGACGTGGAGAACGTTCTGCTGCCTGCAACATCCTCCAGCATGACCGGTTTGGCGGTGGGTCAATCATGGTGTGGGGTGGCATTTCTTTGGGGGGCCGCACAGCCCTCTATATGCTCACCAGAGGTGACTGCCATTAGGTACCGAGATGAGATCCTCAGACCCCTTGTGAGACCATATGCTGGTGCGGTTGGCCCTGGGTTCCTCCTAATGCAAGACAATGCTAGACCTCATGTGGCTGGAGTGTGTCAGCAGTTCATGCAAGAGGAAGGCATTGATGCTATGGACTGGCCCGCCCGTTCCCCAGACCTGAATCCAATTGAGCACATGTGGGACATCATGTCTCGCTCCATCCACCAACGCCACGTTGCACCACAGACTGTCCAGGAGTTGGCGGATGCTTTAGTCTAGGTCTGGGAGGAGATCCCTCAGGAGACCATCCGCCACCTCACCAGGAGCATGTCCAATCGTTGTAGGGAGGTCATACAGGCACGTGGAGGCCACACACACTACTGAGCCTCATTTTGACTTGTTTTAAGGACATTACATCAAAGTTGGATCAGCCTGTAGTGTGGTTTTCCACTTTAATTTTGAGTGTGACTCCAAATCCAGACCTCCATGGGTTGATCAATTGGATTTCCATTGATTCATTTTGTGTGATTTTGTTGTCAGCACATTCAACTATGTAAAGAAAAAAGTATTTAATAAGATTATTTCATTCATTCAGATCTAGGATTTGTTATTTTAGTGTTCCCTTTATTTTTTGGAGCAGTGTAGCTAACATTAACTTGTGTATGTAGTGTGTGTATAACGTTAGTGTAGTTTTCTCAGAATGCCATTTCGCATTGCTAGTTATTGCCTAATGTTAGCTAGCTAACATTGAACCTATTGGTTAACTTTAGCTAGCTATGACAATCGGATTGTATTGCTTGTTAAAGCATGCTGTTAGGTAGCCAGCTGACGTTAGATGACTAGCTAGCTACAGTAGCTAACATTCCCTATATGAGCTGTGTAGTGATATCTGAGAATGCCATTTTGCATCTATTGTATAATAATGCTAAAATACTTGTATCTGGAATTTGTCTTTCAGCATCAATCAGTAGAACACGCCTGACTCTAATCCACCAGTCATACAGTCATCAAAAAGAGAGCTGGCCCAAGCAAGCAAAGGCAGCAGCACAGTCATCAACTACATGCACCATTTCTTGACTAACTACGGACTTGGGAAAACACGTGTGGACTGGACTTGTGATAACTGCAGAGGCCAAAACAAGAACAAGTTTGTGCTCTGGTATTGTCTGGTGGACCATGCACAAGCTCCACCACAATCTGGACCTTCACTTCCTGATCACAGACCACACAAAGTTTGCCCCTGACTGGTGCTTCGGCCTCATCGAGCAGCGCTTCAGAAAGACCAGAGTGAACACTTTGTCTGAGATTGCCGGTGTTGTGAAGGACAGCACTGTCACGGGGGTCAACATCCCACAGCTGGTTAGACTGGAGGATGGTACAGTGCTGGTGGAAAGCTATGGCTGGCAACAACACCTGACTCGGTACTTCAGGCCGCTGCCAGAGATCAAGTAGTACCAGCACTTCAGGTAAAAAATAATTTCCATTGTATGAGGTTATTCTTATCTAAACTTGGGAAGTGAATTGATGTTGTGCGGGGTTGTAATGTCTTCAGATTTTTTGTTATTCCCTATTTTACAGCTTCAATGCTCTGGAGCCTGGTGTTGTCGCCAAGGAGCGTTCAGACTCAGTCGGGACAAGGTTTCAGCTGCTACGCAACGCTGTCATCCTTCCTCCCATAGATGGTCTGCCTGTAAAAGCACCACCTGAACTGGCCATAGCTAGACAAACGATATTTTTGACAAGATCAGGGAGTTTAGCGACGAAGAGGCTATGGACATCACATGTCCTGGACCAAAGGGCAGGACAGAAACAGGCTCTCTGAATATAGATTCCCTTGTTCATGCGTGGTTTGGACGGACCAGTCAACATATACATACTGTATATGTTATTTATATTGACACTATCCATTTCTGATATTGCTACTATGCAAGTAACCATTTGGCTGTACCGTTTACACCTTCTGTAGAGACCATCCACTTAGTAACATATTGATATATAATGAATATTGATGTGTGGTCGTAACATGATTTTGTGACATACCACAACAATATAATGTGACCGTATCAAGTGTCCACCCTTATAAATATATGTCGCATGCATCTGTTTATGTACTGTACATGTGCACCTCACTCAGGTTTCAACTCAGGTTGCATGGCCTTAATTTATGTATGGATTACTATGTGATAAGTGCACGTGTAACAGTATATAAAGTATGCTAATGTTCTGGTGTGAAGGTATTTGGGCAGTGCTGTAAAGTACTTAAGTAAAAATACTTGAAAGTACTAATTAAGTAGTTTGTGGTATCTGTATATTACTTTACTATTTTATATTTTTGGCTACTTTTACTTCACTACATTCATAAAGAAAATGTACTTTTTACTTAATACATTTTCCCTGACACCCAAAAGTACTTACTTTTTGACAGGAAAATTGTCCAATTCACACACTTATCCAGAGAACATCCCTGATCATCCCTACTGCCTCTGATCTGGCTGCCTCACTAAACACAAATGCTTATTGTGTAAATTATGTCTGAGTGTTGGAGTGGGCCCCTGGCTATTGACAATAAAAAAAAATAGATTTGTGCTGTCTGGTTTAATATAAGGAATTTCAAATGATTTATATTTTTACTCTATGACAATTTGGTACTTTTTCCACCACTGGATGTGGCTGGGGACTATAGCATTTATTTCACATGACCCATCAATTTAGAAAAGTGTCTGGGTAAGTGTCTAATATAAAAATGTTATCTGGACACTATGTTCACCTGGAATTGTTCCTTATTGTAGGCTAGTACTTTTACCACTTTTAGTCTTAATCTTTACTACACTACTCACTGTTTAGCACATGACCTCACATGTGAATCCTTAAAGAGATGAGTGGGGCTGGCTTAAGAGGGTGTGAACAATGCTGAATGGGTGTAGGCAAAGGAGAGCACTCCAGTAGGTACCAACACTTTCAAAAGCCCTTTTCTCAAAAGTGAGTTTACAAGTTCATCCTCTTTCACAGCAGAATGACTTTCCCATTGTTCCTCAAATGCAGTGTATGATATACCATTTTGTAGCTCTGAGTCTCTACTTTTATCCAATGTAAAAAAAACTGTTTCACATTTTGCTACATATTACCAATTTGAGCTGGTCAGTCACATGAGGTAATAACATAAGAGATCTATATATCTTCTAGAGTTAATTTGGAAGATGGTACCTTATTAAATAACTTTTCCCATGGTGCCCCAAATTCCTAATGAGTTAATTGTTACATGATTAATTTAATCGGGTGAGAATTAAACATAGTTGATTCAATAAATAACAGTCATCACGTTAATGAAAGTCATGTCACGACAATGGTTTGGGGATGCTTTGCTGCTTCAGGACCTGGATGACTTGCCTTAATAGAAGGAACCATGAATTCTGCTCAGTATCAAAAATGTGAAAATTAGAAAGGGGGCAAATACTTTTCACGGCACTGTATATCGCTATTGGATTAGCTGACTCCCTCGGCTGGTTTAACAGCCTCTCCCTCTGAAGGCCTCTCCTTGACTCTTTGTTAGCTAACTCAGCTGTCAATCTATTTTTTATTTATTTATTTTTATTTTATTTTATTTCACCTTTATTTAACCAGGTAGGCAAGTTGAGAACAAGTTCTCATTTACAATTGCGACCTGGCCAAGATAAAGCAAAGCAGTTCGACAACATACAAAAACACAGAGTTACACATGGAGTAAAACAACATACAATCAATGATGCAGTAGAAAAAAATAAGACTATATACAATGTGAGCAAATGATGTGAGATAAGGGAGGTAAAGGTAAAAAAGGCCATGGTGGCAAAGTAAATAAAGTATAGCAAGTAAAACACTGGAATGGTAGATTTGTAGTTTGAAGAAAGTTCAAAGTTAAAATATAAATAATATGGTGCAAAAGAGCAAAATAAATAAAATAAATAAATACAGTAGGGGAAGAGGTAGTAGTTTGGGCTAAATTATAGATGGGCTATGTACAGGTGCAGTGATCTGGGAGCTGCTCTGATAGCTGGTGCTTAAAGCTAGTGAGGGAGATAAGTGTTTCCAGTTTCAGAGATTTTTGTAGTTCGTTCCAGTCATTGGCAGCAGAGAACTGGAAGGAGAGACGACCAAAGAAGGAGTTGGCTTTAGGGGTGACCAGAGAGATATACCTGCTGGAGCGCGTGCTACAGGTGGGTGCTGCTATGGTGACCAGTGAGCTGAGTTAAGGGGGGACTTTACCTAGCAGGGTCTTGTAGATGACCTGGAGCCAGTGGGTTTGGCGACGAGTATGAAGCGAGGGCCAGCCAACGAGAGCGTACAGGTCGCAGTGGTGGGTAGTATATGGGGCTTTGGTGACAAAACGGATGGCACTGTGATAGACTGCATCCAGCTTGTTGAGTAGGGTATTGGAGGCTATTTTGTAAATGACATCGCCGAAGTCGAGGATTGGTAGGATGGTCAGTTTTACGAGGGTATGTTTGGCAGCATGAGTGAAGGATGCTTTGTTGCGAAATAGTATTCAATCTCTCTACTTTATATTTGCTGGCTTTTTCGTTGTTGTGTTCTGTGTGTTCCTGGCTGTGCTAGACTAGTTGTTCTCTGGCTTACTACTTAGCTGTGTCGACATGGTGGTTGGCTAGCTAGGCTAGTTAGCTGGCTAGGCTAGCTTGCAGGCTAAAATAACTTACTTTAGCTGGCTGGCTTGCTGGCTAAGATAACTGCATATATCGGTAACATTATTTGATAACTGGTTATATGGCATTATGTATTTCCGAAACTGTGGTTTACTTTATTGTAGCTGTAAGCTAGGTATTGATAGCAACTGTCTGACTCAAGCAGTGCTAAAGTAACATTAGCAAGCTGGTAGGTCTAACAATAGCAGGCTAGTAGGGCAAACGTTAGCCGGCTAGTTGGCTAGCAACCTTGCAAACTGATTTGTAACACATTCATAAAGTATTTGATTGTAAATTGGCTGAAAATGTAATTGAAACCAGTAGTCATGAGTGCAAATGATTTGGTTCATACATTTGAAGTTATTTCTGTTGGAGTTTACATTATAGTGAATAGGCTGGCATGCCAGGTCCTCCATATTACATTACATTCCAGAAGAAAATAAATTCAACACGACTTCGGCATTCTTCGGAATTCTGATCAGTTTTATGTAATAACTTGAAAAATAGAAAAGTGAGGTGTAACTTTGCGTTGGGCCTTTTGATGTGTATTCTAATGCAAATCAAAATGTTACATGTGGTTACATTTATGCTACCTACCCTTTAATTTGCTGGAGTTTTGAAACACATGGCTGCATGATAATCTACTGAATGACACCCTACAACTGTTCAGTGAACAGCCTTCACAGCTACTGTAGGATATGACAGACACCATATGCACAATATAGACCAGTGCATCAGTGCTCCCTGTGTGTTTACTTACAGTTCATGTGACAATCTTTAGAAGCCCTAATGTTGGAAACAATGTGAATGGGGCATTTCTGCGGGGGGATGGTGAAAGAGGTCTCCCTGGGGCACACATCTATACATCTACATTATATATACAATAGATAAACTCAGCAAAAAAAGAAACGTCCCTTTTTCAGGACCCTGTCTTTCAAAGATAATTCGTAAAAATCCAAATAACTTCACAGATCTTCATTGTAAAGGGTTTAAACACGGTTTCAATACAGAGAGAAGAGAGAAAGAGAGAGAAGTAGAAAATCACTAGTGACCCCTGGACCAGAGAGAGGATGATGAAATGACCCTGTTGTTGAATATTGTTTTGAATAGGCAGGCTGCGAGATGGCTGCTACTTGAGGACACACATGGGTGGACAGCCATACACTCTACAATCACTCCAGTTATTGGAAGCACTCAGGGAGGAAAATACCCAATCTCACATGGAGAGATAGAGAGGTAGGGGTGGAGAGAGAGAGAGAGAGAAAGTGAGACTATAGGAGGGGGAGAGGAGGGGTAAAGAGAGGGGGAGGAGCAGTAGAGTAGGGAGAGACAGAGAAGAGAGCGAGGGAGGGAAAGATGTAGAGTGAGGCTGAGATAAAGAGGACCAAGAGAGAGAGGTTGACTGACAAAGTGCTTTGTCACTCTGTTCATGCTCATGAAGGTATCGATCTGAGCGAGAAGTGACAGAGAAAGTGAGTCGCATAAAGTTCAGTCTGAGACTCAGTCTACTAGCTAAAGAAACTGAGTACCAGTCTCTTTAGCTAACGCTCCACTTCTTGCCACTCCTAGTCACTGCCAAGGCAAGGCACATGACATGGAGTACCGGGAGTGTATTAGTTAAAGAGCCAGTGGCAGATTTACCATTAATTACCTCAGGTCTCACATCATCAATGGGCCTTGTGAGCTGGGCATAATGTAAAAACATGATACTACTTGATTTTAATACTTTTTAGAATTTCTCCGCTTGAGGCCCTCCAATGAGTTCCTGTGCATTGTTTCACACGATATGATTGCAAAAGCGACTTCCATTAAAATTAAGCTGCAGCAATGAGGCGCTTTCAGAGCGGGGCAGAGAAAATAAAAATAAAGAATATTTCATTTTAACAGAAAAATGGCATAAGTTAAGGGATTTTTGGGTTAAAAAGACAGGTGCGGCTGATAATACTGCTATCGTCGTCGAGGCAGAGGACATGTAATGTGTAGTCCATGTATAGTGCCTTCAGAAAGTATGCATCCCTATTGACTTATTACACACATATTACAGCCTTAATTCAAAATGGAGGAAATAGATCTACACACAATATCCCATAATGACAAAATGAAAATGTTAGCGAATGTATTGAAAATTAAATACAGAAATATCTAATTTACATAAGTATTCACACCCCTGAGTCTATGTTACAATCCCCTTTGACAGCAATTACAGCTGTGAGTCTTTCTGGGTAATTCTCTGTACACCTGGACTGTACAATATTTGTACATTTAAAAATTCTTCAAGCTGGTTGTTTATCATGGATACACAGCCATTTTCAATCTTGCCATAGATTTTCAAGCCGATTTAAGTGAAAACTGTAACTAAGCCACTCAGGAACATTCAATGTCATCTTGGTAAGCAACTCCTGTGTATATTGGCCTTGTGTTTTAGGTTATTTTCCTGCTGAAAGGTGAATTTGTCTCCCAGTGTCTGTTCCAAAGCAGATTGAACCAAGTTTTCCTCTAGGATTTTGCCTGTGCTTAACTCTATTCTGTTTCTTTTTATCCTAAAAAACTCCCTAGTCTTTGCCGATGACTATACCCAAAACATGATGCAGCCACCACCATGCTTGAAATTATGAAGAGCGGTACTCAGTGATGTGTTGTGTTGGATTTGCCCAAAATATAAAGTTTGTATACAGGAAATAAAGTTAATTTCTTTGCCAATTTTTTTGCAGTTTTACTTTAGTGCCTTATTGTAAACAGGATGCATGTTTTAGAATATTTCTATTCTGTACAGGGCTCCTTCTTTTCACTCTGTCATTTGGGGAAGTATTGTGGAGTAACTACAATGTTGTTGATCCATCCTCAGTTTTCTCCTATCACAGCCATTAAACTAACTGTTTTAAAGTCAGCCTTTCTCTACGGCAAATTAGTTAGGAAAGACGTCTGTATATTTGTAGTGACTGGGTGTATTGATACACCATCCAGTGTGTAATTAATAAATTCACCATGCTCAAAGGGATAATCAATGTCTGCTTTTTTTATTTTTTACCCATCTACCAATAGGTAGCCTTCTTTACGAGGCATTGGAAAACCTCCCTAGTCTTTGTGGTTGAATCACTGCTCGACTGAGGGACCTTATGGTTAATTGTATACAGTATGTGGGGTACAGACTGGCCTTTGCCTGGGGCCTCCAAATCACTAAGTCCACCCCTTACCCAATCTATTAGTCTACCACAATAGAGAACAATATGCTACCCATACTTGTTGCCTTAAAGCCCTAACATGCTTCTCCAGGCCTCAAAGCAGTTTCACTACATTAGCAACATTAGGTGTTATCATCTCTCTTCTGCTCCACTGGGTCAAAGCAGTGAACAAGGTGGCAGCCCGGAGCCCCCATCCCTCCACTCATCCCTATCTCACTCTCACTGCTTACACACCGCCTCAGGAGCTCTGTATCTTTATAGCCCTGGGCTATAAACACTACATCTTCCCTAAAAGTGCGAAGGGGTTTTCATCTCTCCCTCTTTCTCGCTCCCTCGTTCCTCAAGTGGCCCTGCAGCCTTGAGCCAGCTGACACCTTCATGACGGATCAGATCCGTGATGAAAGGCTGACATCATCGCCGTGGAGTGGTCATCACCTCCTCGACGTCGCCTGGGGATGATGATGCCCACAATGGCTTCACAACGTGAAGAGTACGTTCAGGGAAATGAGAGAATGAGTCAATTGACAACATCTTGTGCCGCAGTGGTTTGATAATAGCATGGTGAATAATGAGGCGTGCCCCATCCTGAGGGCCTGGTGAAAAAGAGGCAACAAGACTGCATGAACTCTCCTGAGGACAGGGATGAGAACACACTCAGAGTGCAACATCCAGTACAGGATCCTTTATCTTTCTCCAACACACACACACACACACACACACACACACACACACACACACACACACACACACACACACACACACACACACACACACACACACACACACACACACACACACACACACACAGACCAGTGGCGGTCAGTGCCGTTTAAGATGAGGGAGGACCATTTTTTTTTCATGAGCATGACCTTATTTCTATTACAGCATGTTGGATGACTGTCATTCATATTCCATTCACCCAGTTCAAAGTAACATCGATAGGTTTATGCTACTACATGATACTTGAATTGTACCTATACCCATCATGAGGTTGCTACAACCTAGCTAGCCTATGAATGAAAGTTTACAACGTACTGTAGGTGCACACAGGTCGAGAGAAACATTTGAGATGACTGACAGTGACACTTTCAATACCGCCTTGCACACTCTTGCCTGCATCTAGCTTATCTAGGGTGTAATCATTAGTCCAACAGTTGCAAACGAGAGTTTCTATTGGACAAATTCAGGTATTTTTATCCCTGTTTCGTTTGCTTCCATGTGAGAAACGTTTTTTAACAGAATCGGCGGAATGAATACACCCCTGATCACGCATAAACACAGTTCACTTTCCCTCTCACCTTTTCCCTTCGTTTGTGGACAATGAACAACACATCAGCTGTATGTGACCAGGCGGCAAAAAACTTTCCAAGCCAAACCATGTCATAACCGCTACACATGGCCTACATTGTTGTCCCCTGTCATGACGTTGCCCTCTTTGGACACAGCGAGCACCATCCCCCTACCTCTGCACCATCTCCCTCTGTCTCCTACACCCAGGCTGCTGTGGTCAGAGAGGTCGTAAATTCCTGGAGGAGACTATCTCCTCATGGCCACGGTAAAGAGAGAGAGAGAGTGAGTTTTCATAGAGAGAACAAAGGAATTTCTTCCACCTCACAGAACTGGTGGTCCGAACAATATTTATCTTCTGGAGAATGTATAAAAGATCGGTGAAGAATCCAGCTACAAACTGGTCCGTTTGGTACAATTTTGTGAAACTCATGAGAGACAATACGGCCACATTACCATAATGCTGTTTATACAATAGCTTCAGTTATGAGGCTTACATCTAATTGTTGTTCAAAATGAATGAGTAAAGATGATACTATTTGTGAAATGACGGATGCTATGTAATGATGTTAATGTGAGAGAATTGTATTTCTGGTTAAAGTTTCACTAAGTCATTGGCACGCCCCCAGGGGCACAGACAGGACTTTGCATCATGAGACAGCCCTTTTTGATGTTCCGAATAAAACCCCCACCTGGGTTTTCTATCACCAGACCAGCTTACCTCGATAACGAGGGGGCCAAGGTTTGAGACCAGACCGAGTTTACCTCAATTATGAGATGGCTAAAGGTTGCAGACCAGCTTACCACGAGAGGGCCAAGGTTTGAGGAGAGACCATAAACCTGAGTATAACATAAGGTTTAAGTAGATTGCTGAATCTTTTAACCATCCCACGTGGTTAAACTCTTAGACTATCGATACCGACAGAATAAGAACAAGTCTTTGATATTAATTGCTTGTCTGCAGCTAGGAATTCGGTATCATTGAACGCGAAGACCGACAACCGCCGAAACATCTATTCTATAACGACATGAATGAATGTCACTCTGAACTATCCATTCTAACCACGACAGAGAGAGAGAGAGGGCGGACAGACTCTCCAACAGAAACAAACTTTTCAACAGAGATCCCGACGACACACTGAGCGTAAATATATATTGATTGCAATTGTTCCCGAATGAGTGAGCGTTCATGTGCAAAGGATTAGCATTTCAATTGTTATAATATTCAACTCTGTAGTGTCTCCTCAGCTGACCCCCCACTCTCCTTTTGTCTAACAAGCCACCATGCCGGTTTAGCCCACTAGGGAACATTCTCCTATCATTTCCTTGTAACCATATCTACTGTTTGTTATGCATTTCTGTGAATTACCTAGTTAGTAAATAAATGATTTTAAGACAATTGATGTATGGATGACTCATAGTGAAGACTGGGTTCGTGCAGATAACCAACAATTTACAACGTTTGGAATGAGACTAATGTGAGGTAAATAATAATTCATTAATTTGAAGACTAATTGATCAGATATTAAAATATCTGAAAGTTATATTAGGAAAATTATAACTTTGTAATCTGAATGTTTTTCTTGGTGCCCTGACTTCCTAGTTAATTACAGTTACATGATTAATTAGTTTAATCGCGTAACAATAATTACAGAGAGTTAATTGATAAATAAGTCTTCCGTTTTAATGATGCCAAAGACACAACACCCCATATTAGCTAAAGTAATGTCCTAGTCAACATAGCTAATATAACTAATGAGTTAGTAAACCCGCTACAATCATGCAGTAGCGTTACATTGTATAGTCAGTAGGCAGTTACACGGGCGGTCCCCGGTGGCAGTAAATTAATTAAACCAAAAGCTTACCTTAGGTTGGAAGAGTTCCAGTGTTGTGTTGGATAGTCATAGCAAGCTATCTAAGATAGGGAGGAAGGTAGCCGGCAGGTAGCCTAGTGGTTAGAGCGTTGGGCCAGTTACTGAAAGGTTGCTAGATCAAATCCCTGAGCTGACAAGGTAAGAATCTGTCACTCTGAACAAGGCAGTTAACCCACTGTTCCTAGGTCATCATTGTAAATAGGAATTTGTTCTTAACCTCTTATGGCTAGGGGGCAGTATTTTCACGGCTGGATAAAAAACGTACCCGATTTAATCTGATTATTAGTCCTGCCCAGAAACTAGAATATGTATATAATTATTAGCTTTGGATAGAAAACACTCCAAAGTTTCTAAAACTGTTTGAATGGTGTCTGTGAGTATAACAGAACTCATTTGGCAGGCCAAAACGTGAGAAGATTCTGTACAGGAAGTACCCTGTCTGACCATTTCTTGCCCTTCTTTGTCATCTCTATTCATTACAGTGGATCTCTGCTGTTACGTGACACTTCCTATGGCTCCCATGGGATCTCAGAAGGCGGCAAAAAGCTGAATCGTGGCTTTGCAGGCTCTGGTCTGAAAAACAGCGCGTTTGGATAGTGGCCAGTAACAGTACTATGAGACTCAGGCTCGTGCACGAGGGGATAGCATGCTTTTATTTTCTCTCTCTTTGTACGTATACACGCTTTGCCGGTCGGAATATTATCGCTTTTTTACGAGAAAAGTGGCATAAAAATTGATTTTAAACAGCGGTTGACATGCTTCGAAGTACGGTAATGGAATATTTTGAAATCTTTTGTCACGAAATGCGCCATGCTCGTGACCCTTATTTACACTTCGGATAGTGTCTTGAACGCACGAACAAAACGCCGCTATTTGGATATAACAATGGAGTATTTTGAACCAAACCAACATTTGTTATTGAAGTAGCAGTCCTGGGAGTGCATTCTGACGAAGAACACCAAAGGTAATCAAACTTTTCTAATAGTAAATCGGAGTTTGGTCAGGGCTAAACTTGGTCGGTGTCTAAATGGCTAGCCGTGATGGCTGGGCTATCTACTGAGAATATTGCAAAATGTGCTTTCACCGAAAAGCTATTTTAAAATCGGACATATCGAGTGCATAGAGGAGTTCTGTATCTATAATTCTTAAAATAATTGTTATGTTTTTTGTGAACATTTATCGTGAGTAATTTAGTAAATTCACCGGATGTTTTCGGGGGGTATGCTAGTTCTGAACGTCACATGCTAATGTAAAAAAGCTGGTTTTTGATATAAATATGAACTTGATTGAACAAAACATGCATGTATTGTATAACATAATGTCCTAGGAGTGTCATCTGATGAAGATCATCAAAGGTTAGTGCTGCATTTAGCTGTGGTTTTGTTTTTTGTGACATTATATGCTAGCTTGAAAAATGGGTGTCTGATTATTTCTGGCTGGGTACTCTGCTGACATAATCTAATGTTTTGCTTTCGCTGTAAAGCCTTTTTCAAATCGGACAATGTGGTTAGATAAAGGAGAGTCTTGTCTTTAAAATGGTGTAAAATAGTCATATGTTTGAAAAATGGAAGTTTTCGGATTTTCGAGGAGTTTGTATTTCGCGCCACGCCTATCATTGGATATTGGAGCAGGTGTTCCGCTAGCGGAACGTCTAGATGTAAGAGGTTTTTAACGGGAGGCCTGGGGAAAAAAAGAGGGGGAGAGACATTGAGAAAAGGATGGACATTTACATTAGGACCGTTGGTGAAGAAAAATGATTAAAGAAGACGGCAAAACTAGAACAAAACCCATACCTACTAAGACATGAAGGGAAATACCGATTTTATTTTAGAGTTGTTATAATTTTGTTAAGAAAGACTTAGTAAAGACTGAAGCTACCGTCTCATCGTGGAGATATTTGACAGCCTTGAGGTTAGCCTAGCATCGTGTGACACCAAGAGAGAATTGCTTGGTAAAGATTAACGAGTTCATGTTCCCATGGGATACCGGTTACTGCTAAAGAGTACTGTCTGCATTGGTAGCTGTACTTGCTGTGGACCTTGTGGGGAAAACCTGCACGGAACTGCCATACTTCACTGAAGGAATATCTACAAGTAGTGAGTAACCACAATGGTGGGGTGCTTCATGACTTTGTGTGTCTTCATATTTTTTGGGGGAGCTCGAACGCACACCAACGTGTTATTAAGCAAGATTTAAATAATTTGGACATGGGTTGTGCACGACTCATTGGGGTTTATTATTTTTTATTTCTTTTGATGTTGTGCTTTGAAAATGTAATAATACACATATTGAACCTTATTTATGTCGCCTTGGTGGAGTCATTTACTGTTTCAAATTAATTTAATGCATGGGATAGCCTGTCCTGATACAGTAACAGAAACCTATAATCATTTAATCTGAAGTCCATACCCTAATTGTCATCACCCTAGATAGTTTACAATAGGGCTTCTTAATGGAGATGTCCTTCTCACCTAACATCCCATGCGGTTGAGATATTCTATGTAAGGTAATATCACGAGAGTCAAATTCGAGCCTGGTGAGAGGGTTACAGCTAGATTAATTCTCTGATCCTTTGATTGGGTGGACAACATGTCAGTTCATGCTGCAAGAGTTCTGATAGGTTGGAGGACATCCTCCTGAAGTTGTCATAATTACTGTGCGAGTCTATGGAAGGGGGTGAGAACCAAGAGCCTCCTAGGTTTTGTATTGAAGTCAATGTACCCAGAGGAGGACGTAAGCTAACTGTCTCCGGCTACAAGATGGTGCTACCCTACAGAGTGCTGTTAAGATTACGGTAGACCTTCATTGCAAAACAGTGTGTTTTAATCAATTATTTGGTGACGTGAATGTATTTAGTTTAGTTTTATCTAAAAATGATAACTTTTTTCATGTTTCATTGTTTTTATTTTCATGAAATTCACTGAGGAAGATGGTCCACTGACACACACAGACACACAGCGTCCAACCAAGCCTTCTACAGAAAAAGGAACTAAGCAACTTTCCTCTCCCCTCATCTCTCCTAGCCTAGGCAGCAGGAGATAAAGAGTCTGTGTCATCTGTGTGGGTAAGATGATATTTATGTAGCGCATGGGGGTCATTTGTTAAAGGGGAAAATGGCTCATTACTGTAGCTGCATGATTAGGTGATTCATCCCATGAGCAAAGTTTCCCTGCTCACACTGATTTACTCCCAGTACAAATTACAGCCGGCATCTATTAGTGCCATTAAGGTGCTTGGCCTTATTGAGCTATCTGGAATAAAATACTATAAACACCATGACCTAGCCTGGGAGATTTGGATTCTGTAAATTTACTGAGGAGGAAGAGGCGGACATGGCTTTGTAGTTGCCATTGTTCAGTAATTTTTTTATAAACTCTCTCTGTGTATCTTGTGGATAAAATTCTAGGCATTTAACTGCAACCTCTTCTTTTTGATGACCAGTTACATGCACTGAGGCATGTCTGAAATATGTAGCTATGTAGCTATAAACAACACTCTTCCATAATACAAAGCGCACGTACACTTCAAACAGGGTTATTAACGCTTCAGGTGTTTTGAAGTTACTACTTGGTCCCGTCACATGACCAAAGAAAACCATAAGCCTCTTTAAACATTAACTCTTCCTCTTCACCACGACCATTAGAGCCTTAGACCAGATTAAAATATGTTTCATAAGTATTGCTCAATAATTCAGAAAATGCAGTATTTAGAGATTTTTACATGGTTCCGTGACATTTGTCTCTGGGCAGAACACATACTGTCAAGGTGAACCATGTCTGAGGAGATGAGAGATGTGATCACGCCAACGTTCATACGCTGGCAGACTCACATTCACGAACACACACGCTGGCAGACTCCCATTCACAATCACGCCCACCCACGCACGCACACACACACACACACATACGTGCACATACACACGCACGGACACACACAAGGTGTGTGCGCGCGTGTGTGTGTACGTTTGTGTGTGTGTGTGTGCGTACGTGCGTGTTCGTGAATTTGAGTCCGCCGGCATATGAACGTGGAGTGATCTCATCTCTCACACAGCGAGCACGTATGGTCCTGCATTACTCATTCATTAACTCAGACCACACATTTTAACTAGAAAGCAATTTTGAGGGCCAAATATTCTCAGACTGATCTGCTAGTCTCTCTCGTTGCCAATCACTGTTTCTCTGTTCATGTACTGTACTGTGTGCATGTGTGTGTGCGTGTGCGTGTGTGTTTGTGTGTGTGTGTGGATTTTATGTGTGTGTGTGTGTGTGTGTATGTACTTGCGTGTGTATAAGGTCATTAACGTCTGCTATCATGAGAGTGTGGTCAGTGACACCTGACACTGTACTAATGTACTGTAGAAGGGCAACCTCTATAGGTTGGTTACAGAACTGCAGCTCTCTCTCCACACAAACACACACACACACAGCCTTGTATTACTAACCTTGTGGGGACACACAATTCCCCTAACCCTAACCCTAGTTCCTAACCTTAACCCTATAACTAACCCTAATTCTAACCATAACAATAACACTATGGGGACTTCTGGTCCCCATAAGTATAGTTAAACACAAACACAAACAAACACACACACACACACACACACACACACACACTACAGTCCATAGACGCACAACAGGCTACTGTCCTTGGATGTAGGAATAGAGGGAAATATAGATAGAGTAATGGGAGGAGGCTGAGAAAGATGAGAGAATGAAACATGCTCCGGGGACAGAAAGAGGGGTAGAGAGCTGGAGAGAGTAGGTGTTTTTGTTTATTAGGAACAAGGAGAGGGTGAGGTAGAGTATGAGATGGCATGCATGAAGGAGAGCGAGAAAGAGAGAGAGAGAGAGAGAGAGAGAGAGAGAGAGAGAGAGAGAGAGAGAGAGAGAGAGAGAGAGAGAGAGAGAGAGAGAGCATGAGACGGAACCTTCTCCTCCTGAAGTCTGGGCTCTAGTCTCCACACCTGAGAAAGGGGTGGAGTGATGTCTACCAGGGCATTAGCTAGTCTGTTTAATCACAGCATCTCAACTACCAAAGGAAACAAACAAACAGCTTAACCAGGGGAGAGAGGCAGACAGCGGGAGTCTCTCTCCGGGTCTCTGACTGTTTCACTCCATCATGGAGGAGAAGAAAGGGAGTTGGGTGTTTTTGGGATCATGGGTATCTCTTTATCTTTCAATCATTCTCTTTCAACTTATTACTTGGAAGGTTCTATAAGAGGGTGTTGGTGTATCTGTTTGTCAGGCACAGAATTCTGTTACCGTACAATAACCATGGAAATGACACTGTGTATACATTTATGTGTGTGTGTGTGTGTGTTTGTCTGTGTGTGTGTGTGTGTGTGTGTCATTTGTGGATGCTGCTCTTCTAAGTCCCCATGGAAACTGCCTTGGGCCCCCCTGCTGACATCACTGGGCCTCGCATGCCGCCCTATTTCACATCAAATACTGTTCCTCAACACACACTCCACTCCCTCCATTTCACACATGCTCGCTTCCTCTCACTCACTCACACACACTAACACACACACACACACTCAAACACACAGCTAAAATACATCTGGTGGCACTGGGATGCTGAGAGAGCTGAATGGCAACTAATGATTATCATCATTAACAGCAACAGTACGTGAGCCGGCAAAGCGACTTCTGCATTACTAACAACCATTTCAACCAATAAAAAGATCAACAAAAACCAAGTCTGGGACGCATTACAAACTGCTCCATTGGTGCAAGCGCGTAACCGCTATTGGTATTTTTTTGTTGTTTTGTAATAAAACACATGCGTTTAGCAGTGTTTCGGTGTGTTTTTTTGCGAGGGTTTGAGACAGACGAGAGACGGAGAGAGAAAGACAGAAGAAACCACCTAGCTGGGCTTTGTCACAATAACATCTCTTAGTTCTGTCAACACAGGCTGACAAGTGAGAGAGAGGAGGAAGATAAGAGATCTCTCTCTCTCTCTCTCTCCTTTTTTTCTTTCTCAGTCCACTGCCTATCTGAAGTGAGGACTGTCATACACTCCAAGTGGTGGTATCTTAGATCGACCCTTCAGACACACTGGATTGAGGAGCTGTTTAGTATGGGTAATATGTACAATGTTCTCAGGTATATTACATTGTATTGAGAAGCACCTGAGAAAAACGACAGATTAATCCCCAGATTTTCAACACAGCAAAGTGTAAAACTGTGACTCATTGGGTAGTGAAGTGAAGATGATAGTTTTGGAAAAAAAAGCGATTATTTCTGAGTCTGACTGGAAAATGGATGATTCAGGGAGCAGGGTGATATGATTTATGGCACCTCTTCAATAGGCGGAAACATTGGAAAACTAAATCAGGAATAGCATGCCGAAAATTGATTAGACCATTCAAATGAGTGTGTTATGTATTTCAGACACTATATCCACACCTTGCCCACATGTACGCACTAGCTTTACAGGGAGATCAGTTAATACACTTACCTGTTCTTTCAGACTATGAGTCAGAATATTGTTCAGGGGGATTACTTCAATAACCCTGTTTCTCGCACCTAACTGAGTTACTCAAATCTGTTTTGATCTTCCATCCTACACAGTAATTGCAATAACGTGGGAACTGAAATGTCCCCCTGTTTAATTTGCACTAGCTCAACCACTACTCTCACTTTCTCGCTCGCTCTCTCGCCCTCTCTTTCTCTGTCTCTGTCTCTCTTTCTCTTGCCTTTTTACCACCCACACAATTCAGTACATTTCCATTTCTAGGGTGCCTTATTGAAATCTAAGATTAGTGAGCTATTGAACTATCACTGTAGCGTGAGTGCACATTGTCTAACATCTCCCTGTTGCTACAGGGTTGACTTGGTATCCAGGCAGCGAGATCTAAAGTGTGACTGGAGGGCAAAACCAGGCAGAATGAAAAACAACAGTGCTGCTGAAGACACGGACAAAGAGCTTTCCCCCTCTCCCGTTCCATGACATGGCTAATAAATCACAGAGCCGCAATCAATCATCAGGCATCAATGGCGCCTCAAGATCGATTCCCATGCACCTACCTCTGGAGGAATATGAAACACACACAGATACACACACCCTCACACACACACACACACACACACACACACACACACACACACACACACACACACACACACACACACACATACAACCGCTAGCATATAAACAGTCACACACTGACGTGTCAAATAATATGACGGACTCTTCCTTTACTAACACCTCACTTGTCTTGGCTCGCGGAGCAGATACTTAAATCTCAATGTGACATTCTTGGTCAGAAGAAGGTTCAAATAAATGCCTGTACACTCTTAGAAAACAAGGTGGTAAGTAGAACCATAATAGGGTTCTTCGGTTTGTCCTCATAGGGGAAACCTGTGCAGAATCCTCCAACCGGGAAAGTTCTCGGAATTCTGCAACCCTAATAATGACACGACTTGACAATGGATGAAACGGTAAAAGAGAAGAATAACATATTCCCTCCAGCCACATTAGCCAAACTATAGCCATATTAGCCAATCAACTTCTTCCTACTAACATTAAAGTTAAAAACAGATCAAATGAATGTTCCCACTGTCACAGTTCCCCCCCAGTACAGCTGCTCATTCTGTTCACCAGTTCTGGAGGTCTATGTCACCGGCTTTCCAGGCTTCACTGAACAGGATTCATTATCACCAACCCCGGACTGTCTTGTCTGATTACACACACCTGGTTCCCATTTCCCCTGATTAGTATGTTATATATGTGCCCGCTGTTCCCTCTGTCTTTGTCGGTTACTGTTCCCATGTCCGTTGGTGGTGTGAGTACCTATAAGTTGGTGCAGCTGTTATGCTGCATGCTTTATATATTGTGTATTACGGGTATCGTCCCGTGTCATTCAACGAGGTTTACCCCAGGTCTTTTGTTTGGGTACAGCCCAGTGTTTTGTATACGTGTTTGTTTTGGGTGTATTAAAAACCCCTATTGCATATTCCTGTCTCCATATTCCTGTCTCCAAATATTTTATACCAGCGTAACAGAATAACCGACCCGCAAAATGGAGACAGCAGGAAAGACCGAGCTGGCGACCATTGTATGGACAGTACAGCACCACGAGGACTGTCTCTCCAGACTCCGTATCACCATAGACAGTGTGCTGATAACCATCCTTCGCTTGGAGGGGAGTGCACCGTCTCTCCGGTCTCCAGCACCGATTCCGGTACCAGCTCCCACACCACGACCTACCACCGTTCCATCGGAGCCGGTCCTTGGAATACCCCTGTCCCTCCTGGAGCGCTTCAACGGTTCACCAGCAAGATGCAAGGGGTTCCTTCTACAATTCCACCTGTACCTTGCTTGCTACTCCGAGGCTGTTTCCGGAAGAGACAGGGTTGCCACCGTCATCTCGGCACTGACCGGACAGGCTCTGGACTAGGTTGCCGCAGTCTGGGAGATGTGCGGACCCGAGGTCGAGTCGCTTCCCCCTCCTCTTCCGCTCGGTGTTTGATCATCCTGTGGAGGGCCGAGAGGAAGGTGAGCGTCTACTCCGACTACGCCAGGGAGTTCGCCCTGGAGTTCCAGACCATTGCGGACTCCACCAGATGGAACGAGTTGGCTCTGGTCACCGTTTTCCGCAGCAGACTGCGGGACGAGGTACAGCTGGAGTTAGCCTGCCGTGATGACAACCTGTCATTCGACCAGCTCATCAGCATGGCGATCCGATTGGACAACCTCCTGGGGTCCCGAAGAAGACCTGCGCAGTATTCGGAGCCCATGGCTACCCCTGCTCCATGGCCAGAACCGATGGAGGTGGGCTCGGCACGTTTGCCGAGGCATTGCATAGGAGAAGGAGGAATCTGGGCCTCTGCTTCTATTGTGGAGAAAGGGGTCACTTCTCCCCGACCTACTCTCTATC
Source organism: Salmo trutta (assembly GCF_901001165.1). Classification (NCBI taxonomy): domain Eukaryota; kingdom Metazoa; phylum Chordata; class Actinopteri; order Salmoniformes; family Salmonidae; genus Salmo; species Salmo trutta. Next base: position 7,593,294 of record NC_042990.1, on the reverse strand, counting down.
CACTAGGAGGTGAGGAGGTGACAAGCCAGGGAATTCTCCTGCGCCAACCCAGGTAGAAGGCATGGTCTCCTCTCCTTGTCTGTCAAATCAACCAGTGTGTTTTCCAGTTAAAATCCCTGAGTAGCCTAGCCCTTCACTCCCGTTAGATCTGATTGATTCCTCTTAGACAGCGCACTGGCCACTGCATTACGCATTCCTTTGGTTCCCCTACAGTCACCCATTCCAGTTCGAGCCCTGGATAATCGTCCAATAGGGTCAGGGCTTGTATATCACATTACTGTTTCTTTGCTGACCCATGACACTAATTCAGAACAGATCACTTTCTTGATTATAGATACCCCCACGCACCCCATTGTTTTAGGTCTCCCCTGGTTGAGTTTGTATAACCCGGTTATTTCCTGGTCCGAGAGGAGACTGCTGGGTTGGTCGCAGAAGTGTCAGGGGAGGTGTCTTGTGGTGTCTGTCAACACCACTACGGTGGAAAGTCTGGACTGCGCTCCTCAAGTGGATTTACCGGAGGAGTACCAGGATCTGCACCGGGTTTTCTCAAAGACCCAGGCTACACGCCTGCCTCCCCATTGCCCCTGGGACTGTGCCATTGACCTGTTGTCTGATGCAGCCCTCCCGAGAGGACATGTCTATCCCCTCTCCTAGAGGCCATGGAGACCTATGTAGAGGAGAGTCTCCAGCAGAGTTTTATCCACCCCTCTAAGTCACCAGCCTCCTTAAGCTTATTTTTTGTCAAGAAGAAAGATGGGGGACTGCGCCCCTGCATTGATTATTGAACACTAAACAAGGCCACCGCCAAGTTCAGCTATACTTTACCCCTCATCCCAACCATCATCGAACAAAGGCACGGGGCGCAGTACTTCCAGAAGCTGGACTTGAGGAGCGCCTACAATCTGGTGCGCATTCGTGCAGGCGATGAATGGAAGACTGCTTTTTCTACGACCAAGGAGTTATTACGAGTAACTTGTAATGTCCTTTGGCCTGTCTAATGCTCCTTCAGTCTTCCAGGCCTTCATCAATGAAGTGTTTCAGGACATGCTGGGACGGGGCGTAGTGGTCTATATAGACAACATTTTGGTCTAATCTGCTGACCGCGGCCAGCATGTCTCGTTAGTCAGGTCTGTGCTGAGAAGACTGTTGGAGCATGATCTATATGTTAAACAGGAGAAAAGTTTGTTTTTCCAGCAGTCTGTGTAATTTTTGGGCTATCTCATCTCCACAGAGGGAGTGGAGATGGAGGAACAACGCGTCAGCGCAGTCCGGTCATGGCCCATCCCAAACTCTATGAAAGCAGTCCAGTGATTCCTGGGCTTCGCCAACTATTTCCGGAGGTTCATCCGGGGCTTCAGCACAGTGGTCACGCGATTGCCCCTGCTGAAAGGAGGTCCCCAGTGGCGTCGTTGGACGGCGGAGGCGGAGAGGGTGTTCGAGATGCTGAAGGCACGTTTCACCACTGCTCCCGTGTTGGCACATCCCGACCCCTCACTCCCCTTCATTGTCAAGGTGGATGCCTTTGAAGTAGGAGTCGGGCAGTGCTGTCCCAGCGTACTGGAACCCCTCCAAAGCTGAGGCCTGCTCTTTCTACTCTAAACAGCTGAGCACCACCCAGAGGAACTACGACGTAGGGGACCGGGAACTCTTGACGGTCAAGAAGGCGTGTAGGCACTGGCTAGAGGGGTCCAAGCACCCTGTCCTGGTGTGGATGGACCACCGCAACCTGGAATACATCAGGGCAGCGAAGAGGCTAAACCCGAGACAGGCCAGGTGGGCTCTATTCTTCGCCAGGTTCCAATTCACGATTTCCTATAGGTCAGGCTCGAAGAATGTGAAGGAGGACACCCTGTCTCGCCTCTATGACGCAGGGAGAGGAGACCGCTCCTTTGTAGGCGCTCCCCATCATCCCGCCAGTGGTATGGGACATGGACGCCAACATACTTCAGGCCCTGCAAATGGAACCCCACACCTGCACAGTGCACGGAGAACCATGCCTATGTGGTTCTCCGGCACTGTGTGTGAGGAACCGCCTCCTTTCCTGGGCGCACACTTCGCCTGTGTTGGGTCATCCTGGGATAGGCCATACCAACTAACGGGGGGGCCTTCTCCAGTACCTCATCGACTGGGAGGGGTATGGCCCAGAGGACTGGTGCTGGGTTCCTGCAGTGGACATCCTGGATGCTTCACTGACCAGGGATTTTCACAGTCGGCACCCAGACCCGACCCGCACCCCTGTGGCCAGTGTTGTCCCACTGCAGCACGTCAGGGGGTACTGTCACCAATCCCCCAGTACTGATGCTCATTCTGTTCCAGAGGTCTACATCACCTGCTTTCTAGGCTTCACTGAGCAGGATTCATCATCATCATCATCAACCCCAGACTGTCTTGTCTGATTACAGACACCTGGTTCCCATGATTAGTACTTTTTTTTTAACCTTTATTTAACTAGGCAAGTCAGTTAAGAACACATTCTTATTTGCAATGATGGCCTAGGAACAGTGGGTTAACTGCCTAGTTCAGGGGCAGAACGACAGATTTTTACCTTGTCAGCTCGGGGATTCGATCTTGCAACCTTTCGGTTACTAGTCCAATGCTCTAACCACTAGGCTACCTGCCACCTCTGTTCCCTCTGTTCCCTCTGTCTTTGTCGGTTATTGTTGCCATGTCCGTTGGTGGTGTTAGTACCTATGCGTTGGTGCAGCTGTTATGCTGCGTGCTTTATATATTGTGTATAACGGGTATCGTCCCGTGTCGTAAAACAAGGTTTACCCTCGCTCTTTTGTTTGGGTACAGCCCAGTGTTTTTGTGTTCGTGTTTGTTTGGGTGTATTAAAAACCCCTATTGTGTATTCCTGCACCTGTCTCCAAATCCTTTATACCAGTGTGCACCCACAAGTCAGGGTTGCGGTCAATGCATAAGAAAGTCACAAAATTAATTTTTTGAGGGGAAAAAATGAAAAGCTTTTGAAATACATGGCTTTTCCTTTCGGTTTATTGATAATTGATTGAAAATGTATGCACATTTTTTTTGCATTGTAATTTCAGCTTATGTCCTGTATTGACTAACTTCAATTGAAATTGATCCCAACCCTACCACAAGAGTAAACCTTGCTCATCTGGAACTCCTAGACTCAAGCAAACACTATCTGAATCCAGGTCTACATCACACAAACTTGACAATAGATGAAAGGAAAGAAGAGGAACACTTCCTCCCTGCGGAGGCACATTAGCCATTGGCATCGATAAGATGCTGATCCCACGGTTCAACTCCACAGCAACACTTCTTAAAAACTTCACTGGCTCTTCTGGTCCTAACTCTCAGAAGAATCCTAAACTAGCACATTGATACTTTGTGAAACGGTTGCTCGCCGCCTTTCCGTCCAGCGAGACGGCTGCTCTATCTGGGCCTCAGTCTGCGGGGGAATTTGTGTTCAAACACTCAGATCCAAGCCCTGAGGATTGTGTAGGACTTTTATTTTTAAAACAGCTTCATAATTTAATTACTTCAGCTATTAATTAAATCACCCTGACTTAAGTTTGAACTCGCAAAAGGGCTACAGATTCTGGAACGTTACGATTTGCCTTGGCAGCAAAAAACTATATATATATTTTTTTTACTTGTGTCTGTGAGTCTTCCTCGGCTTTCAAAGAAGGATCTGATACTTCAGCAAGGAAGACTTCTTCTAAAGCCAGCAGCATCTAATAGGATGGGCATTCATATTCATTTACTGTCTCAGAGATAGTGCTGAAGACATAATATGTAATAATTATACACCATAATATGTCATATATCTGATCATATTATAATCTGCTTGAGACCTTCAACAAGACATCTGAGGCACATGCTCATATGCATACATGCATGCATATAAGCACCACTTAAGTTGTTTTTTGGGGTATCTGTACGTAACTTTACTATTTACATTTTTTACAACTTCACTACATTCCTCAAGAATATAATGTACTTTTTACTCCAAACATTTTCCCTGACATCCAAAAGTACTCGTTACATTTTGAATGCCTAGAAGGACAGGAAAATGGTCCAATTCACACACTTATCAAGGGAACATCCCTGGTCATTCCTACTGCTTCTGATTTGGAGGATTCACAAAACACAAATGCTTTGTTTGTAAATTATGTGTTGGCGATCCGTAAATAAATAAATAAAACACAAGAAAATTGTGCCTTCTGGTTTGCTCAATATGAAATGATTTATACTTGTAACTTTTATTTTGATACTATATTTGAGCAATTACATTTACTTTTGGAACTTAAGTATATATAAAATCATATACTTGTAGAAATGTACTCAAGTAGTGTTTTACTGGGGGACTTTCACATTTACTTGAGTCATTTTCTATGAATGTCTCTTTACTTTAATTCAAGTATGACAATTGAGTACTTTTTCCACCACTGCATATAGGAAAAGCATATGTTCTCTCTCTCTCAGAGAGCTACAAATGGCTTCCAGGCTTTCCATCAGACACTCTGTGTCTGCTACAATGTCAAAGAGGAGCTGATTTACTTCCATGGACATAACATTATAGCTCCTGATTAACATACACTGGCCGACTCACTAGCGAACACACACACGCACACACAAACGCAGGCATTACATTTACATTTACATTTTAGTCATTTAGCAGACGCTCTTACCCAGAGCGACTTACAGTAGTGAATGCATACATTTCATACAATTTCATACATTTTTTTTTTTTTTTCTGTGCTGGCCCCCCGTGGGAATCAAACCCACAACCCTGGTGTTGCAAACACCATGCTCTACCAACTGAGCTACAGGGAAGGCTTGCAGACGCATACACACACAAATGCAGACAGACACACACAAACACACACACTGCGGCTGGTTTCTATCTTCACTGGAAATTTTCCCCCTGCCTGTCAGAGCAGCGGGGTATTCAGAATAATGAAGAGGGAACATTGAGGGCATTGACTGACAGGTGGAGTAATACACATGAAGAGATGACCAGACTGGTATCAGAGCAGCAGGTAGACATCCTGGAGAGAATGTAAACAAGACTCCTCTCCATATGTCTTGCCTCATTCCAGGCATCTGGAGGAGAGGTGGAGAGCCAGGTTACAGGAGGATGAAAGAGTGGGGGAAGTGGAGGAGTGTCGTGTGGTGAGGGCGAGATTGACAGCAGGGAGAAAAGAGATGTCGCTTCTGAGCACCTGTACTACATTTTCAATGTAGATGACGCTCCTATCCGGTGCCACTCATAAAGTATCTCATTCTAAATAGCTCACAAAGTCAGCCATATTGTATTATTGCCAGTATCATAGAATAGGACTGCATTTCAGAATGACTGGAACAGAGAGAGAATTCTGCCGTCCCAGGATATTTGGGGATTTATTATGGATCCCAGCAGCTACTCTTCCTGGGGTCCAACAAAATTAAGGCAATTTATACAATTTTAAAAACATTACAATACATTCACAGATTTCACAACACACTGTGTGCCCTCAGGCCCCTACTCCACCACTACCACATATCTACAGTACTAAATCCATGTGTATGTGTGTGTATAGTGCATATGTTATCGTGTCTGTGTGTGTATGCATGTGTCTGTGCCTATGTTTGTATTGATTCACAGTCCTTGCTGTTCCATAAGGTGTTTTTTTATCTGTTACTTGATGTGGAATAGAGTTCCATGTAGCCATGTCCAAGATGCCGTAGCAATGCAGACATGTTCTGTCGTTGTCCCGTGTAAAAAAAAAAAATCTTCATATTTCTTTGTATATATTTCAATATATTTCAATCACTTTTTCAATTTGTTTATTAAATATACCTTCTGGCAACCCGCCTCACCCAATGTGATACAGATCTCCTACTTTTAGACCTTATAGCTAGAACCTCCATCAGGAGCTAGCCATCAGATGCTAACCAGCTAATTAGCTACTAGCTATTTAGTCATTGTTAGCCACTGCTAGCGGCCTTTACCTTTAGCTCAGACACCAGCCGCTTTTAGCCTGGATAATACCCGCCAGTCTGCACAGCGCGATATTAACCCTGAGCATATCATACTGCTTTTCTCCACTACATCACCAGATTCCTGCCATAAGCTCTGGACCATTACTCCATATCATCGCAGCTAGCTAGCTGCTACCGAGTGGTCCAGCACCAAAGCTAGCCTTGAGCCAGGCCCATCTCCCGGCCTGCTCAGTGGACCCTATAATCATTCGGCTACACAACTGATGGCTCCCGGACTCTTCACTAACACAACTATAAGCCACTACATCACCGGATTCCTGCTGTAAGCTCTGGACCTTTGCATCGGATCAGGCTATAGTGGCTAATGCCCATGTCCCGAAGCTAGCACCAGTTAGCCTCGAGCCAGGCGCATCTTCCGGTTAGCAAATGAAATTACTCCAGCTACAACACCTCTTTTGCCAATTGGCCTGGACCCTTTGTCAACACGGAGCCCCACCGATCCATCACGACTGGTCTGCCAAAGTAATTCCATCCGATGTGCCCTCAACCGGCCTTTGTCAGACATCAGTGATGACGCTTCTGGCTAGCCCTGGCCTGCTAACTTTATGAACGCCGTGTCTCCCGCTTGCTAGCATAGTAACGACTACCTAACTGCTTCCCTGTTTCATCTATTGCTGTTCACTGGACCCTATGATCACCTGGCTATATAGCTGATGCCTGCTGGTACTCCATTTTTGTTTATTTTGTTTATCATTTTTATTTATTTTGTTTATCTGTCTGCCCCAGCCTCAAACTCAGGCCCTGTGTGTAGTTAACTGACCCTCTCTGCCCATTCATCATCATTTTACCTGTTGTTGTTGTCTTAGCTGATTAGCTGTTGTTGAAAATACCGGTTGTTGTCTTAGCTAGCTCTCCCAATCAACACCTGTGATTACTTTATGCCTGGCTTTATGTCTCTCTCTTATGTCAATATGCCTTATATACTGTTGTTTAGGGTAGTTATTATTGTTTATTTTACTGCGTAGCGCCTAGCCACGCTCAACATGCCTCAGATACCTCCTTTGTCCCACCTCCCACACATGCGGTGACCTCACCCAGCATAACTAGTGTCTCCAGAGATGCAACCTCTCTTATCGTCACTCAATGCCTAGGTTTACCTCCACCCTACCCTACCCCTGTCTGTACATTATACCCTGAATCTATTCTACCACACCCAGAAATCTGCTCCTTTTATTCTCTGTCCCCAACACAATAGACGACCAGTTTTGATAGCCATTAGCCTTACCCTCATCCTACTCCTCCTCTGTTCCTCGGGTGATGTAGAGATTTAACCCAGGCCCTGTGTGTCCCCAGGCGCTCTAATTTGTTGACTTCTGTAACCGTAAAAGCCTTGGTTTCATGCATGTTAACATCAGAAGCCTCCTCCCTAAGTTTGTTTTCCTCACTGCTTTAGCACACTCCGAGCCAGTAAAGGGGGCTTGCTATTCTTGGGTAGCGGAATGACATTAGCTTCCCTCCAGGCCTGAGGGCACACACTTTCTAGTAGGCTTAAATTGAAGATGTGGTAATATTGTCTGCTATTATCCTCAGTAATTTTCCATCCAGATTGTCAGACCCTAGTGGCTTGTCATTGTTGATAGACAACAATCATTTTTTCACCTCTTCCACACTGATTTTACGGAATTCAAAAGTACAATTCTTGTCTTTCATAATTTGGTCCAATATACTTGGATGTGTAGTGTCAGCGTTTGTTGCTGGCATGTCATCCCTAAGTTTGCTTAACTTGCCAATGAAAAAGTCATTAAAGTAGTTGGCAATATCAGTGGGCTTTGTGATGAGTGAGCCATCTGATTCAATGAATGATGGAGCCGAGTTGGCTTTTTCCAAAAAATTTTACTATCATTCTTTATATCATTTATCTTTGTAAACAGTATAGTTTATTTTTATTTAAATTAGTCACATGATTTCTTAAATTTGCAGTAAGTTTGCCAATCAGTTGGGCTATCAGACTTATTTTCCATACCTTTGCCTCATCCCTCTCAACCATACCATTATTAAATTCCTCATCAAACCAAGCCGATTTATCCGTTTTCACAGTCATTTTCTTTTCAATTTCTTATTAGTAACTGGAATAAGCAATTTCATAAATGTGTCAAGTGCAGCATCTGGTTGCTCCTCATTACACACCACAGACCAGCAAATATTCTTTACATAGTCAATATATGAATCACTATGACCTCTTATACACTATATTAGGCCCAGCATTTGGAATTTGGTTTTCCTAGATATGGCTATTATATTGTGATCACTACATCCTATGGATTTGGATACTGCTTTAAAGCAAATTTCTGAAGCATTTGCAAGATGTGATCAATACTTGTTGATGATTTAATTCCTGTGCTGTTTGTAACTACCCTGGTAAGTTGACTGACAACCTGAACCAGGTTGCAGGCACCGGTTACAGTTTGAAGTTTTTTCTTGAGTGGCAGCTTGATGAGAGCCAGTCAATATTTAAATCACCCAGAAAATATACTTCTCTCTTGATATCACATACACTACCGTTCAAAAGTTTGAGGTCACTTAGAAATGCCCTTGTTTTAGAAAGAAAAGCACATTTTTTGTCCATTAAAATAACATAAACGTGATCAGAAATACAGTGTAGACATTGTTAATGTTGTAAATGACTATTGTAGCTGGAAACGGCAGATTTTTAAAGGAATATCTACATAGGCGTACAGAGGCCCATTATCAGCAACCATCACTCCTGTGTTCAAATGTCACGTTGTTTTAGCTAATCCAAGTTTATCATTTTAAAAGGCTAATTGATCATTAGAAAACCCTTTTGCAATTATGTTAGCACAGCTGAAAACTGTTGTTCTGATTAAAGAAGCAATAAAACTGGCCTTCTTTAAACTAGTTGAGTATCTGGAGCATCAGCATTTGTGGGTTTGATTATAGGCTCAAAATGGCCAGAAACATAGACTTTCTTCTGAAACTCATCAGTCTATTCTTGTTCTGAGAAATGAAGGCTATTCCATGCGAGAAATTGCCAAGAAACTGAAGATCTCATACAACGCTGTGTACTAATCCCTTCACAGAACAGCGCAAACTGGCTCTAACCAGAAAATAAAGAGGAGTGGGAGGCCCCGGTGCACAACTGAGCAAGAGGACAAGTACATTAGAGTGTCTCGTTTGAGAAACAGATGCCTCAATTGTCCTCAACTGGCAGCTTCATTAAATACTACCCGCAAAACACCATTCTCACCGTCAACAGTGAAGAAGCGACTCCGGGATGCTGGCCTTCTAGGCAGAGAACCTCTGTCCAGTGTCTGTGTTCTTTTGCCCATCTTAATCTTTTCTTTTTATTGGCCAGTCTGAGATATGGCTTTTTCTTTGCAACTCTGTCTAGAAGGCCAGCATCCCGGATTGTGTTTTTCTTGCTCTTATTCTCTTTCTTTCTGACTAAAAGAGGCACTGGATGGAAAGATCACAAGGAGGGAGGAGAGATATGTATAACAAAGAATAAGCAGTTTGGAGAGAGAAAGAAAAGACAAGGAGAGAAAGCGTAGGTAATACAGAGTGCTGAAATGCAAAGGAGGAAAAGAATACTACAAAATCTGCAAATAGCCATTAATTAAGTCACTTGTACAGTATGAGATGATGCTATTTGCAGTCAATGTACAAACTGAACAAAAATATAAACGCAACAGGCAATTATTTCAAAGATTTTACTGCGGTACAGTTCATGTCAGAAAATCTGTCAATTAAAACAAATTCATTAGGCCCTAATCTATGGATTTCACATGAATGGGAATACAGATGATGTCTGTTGATCACAGACACCTTAAAAAAAATAGGGGCATGGATCACAAAACCCAGTCAGTATCTGGTGTGTTCAACCTTTGCCTCATGCAGCACGGCATGGAGTTGATCAGGTTGTTGATTGTGGCCTGTGGAATGTTGTCCCATTCCTCTTCAATGGCTAGGTCGAAGTTGCTGGATATTGACGGGAACTGAAATACGCTGTCTTACACGTTGATCCAGAGCATCCCAAACATGCTCAGTGGGTGACATGTCTGGTGAGTATGGAAGAACTGGGACATTTTCAGCTTCCAGGAATTGAGTACAAATCCTTGCGGCTGTGCATTATCATGCTGAAACCTGAGGTGATGGCGGCGGATGAATGACACGACAATGGGCCCCAGGATCTTGTCACAGTATCTCTATGCATTCAAACTGCCATCGATAGAATGGCAGCAAACCGCTCGCCCACACAACGCCATACACGTTGTCTGCCATCTGCCCAGTACAGTTAAAACCGGGATTCATCCGTGAAAAAAACACTTCTCCAGTGTGCTAATGGCTATCGAAGGTGAGCATTAGTCCACTAAAGTTGGTTACGACACCAAACTGCTATTTTGTGCTATTTTGTTTGTTTTTTCAAATATTTTGTAACTCATTTTTTACATAATGTTGCTGCTACCGTCTCTTATGACCGAAAAAAGCTTCTGGACATCAGAACAGCGATTACTCACCTCAAACTGGACAAAGATTTTTTCTTTAATGAGTCCGACGAGAAGGATATCCTGCTTTGAAGAAAAGACAGAAATACAGGGGGCGGAGGTCTGGGTGCCTTGTGAGAATTCGTCGGCGAGTGAGTAAACCACCACTACCCTCCGTATTATTGGCCAACGTGCAATCATTGGAAAACAAACTGGACGATTGATCTACGATTAAGACTATCCTACCAACGGGACATTAAAAACTGTAATATCTTATGTTTCACCGAGACTTGGCTGAACAATGACACGGATAATATAGAGATGGCTGGCATCTCTGTTTTTCGGCAGGACAGAGCAGCTATGTCTGGTAAGACGAGGGGCGGGGGTCAGTGTCTATTTGACAATAACTGCTGGTGCGTGATGTCTAATATTAAAGAAATCTTGAGGTATTGCTCGCCTGAGGTAGAATACCTCATGATAAGCAGTAGACCACACTTCCTACCAAGAGACTTCTCATCTATATTATTCATAGCCGTCTATTTACCACCACAAACCGATGCTGGCACTCAACGAGCTGTATAAGGCCATAAGCAAACAAGAAAATGCTCATCCTAGTTCAGGCAAATGCAGGCTTTAATGCAGGAAAACTTAAATCCATTTAACCTCATTTCTAGCAGAATGTTACATGTGCAACCAGAGGGAAAAAAACTCTTGACCAACTTTACTCCACACACAGAGATGCATACAAAACTCTCCCTCGCCCTCCATTTGGCAAATCTGACCATAATTAAATCCTCCTGATTCCTGCTTACAAGCAAAAACTAAAGCAGGAAGTACCAGTGACTGACTCAAATATGGAAGCGGTCAGATGACGCGGATGCTATGCTACAGGACTGTTTTGCTAGCACAGACTGGAATAAGTTCTGTGATTCATCCAATGGCATTGAGGATTATACCATCTCAGTCACCGGCTTCATCAACAGTGACCGTACATACATTTCCCAAGAAGAAGCCATGGATTACAGGCAACAACGAGCTAAAGTCTAGAGCTGCCGCTTTCAAGGAGTGGGACACTAATAATACAGGACTAAGTTGAATCCTACTCCACCGGCTGACGCTTGTTGGATGTGGCAGGGCTTGAAACATATTACGGACTACAAAGGGAAACCCAGCTGTGTTTGGCCACGTAGTCGTGGCCAAGCACGACTCCAACACCATCATTTTGTTTGCTGACGACACAACAGTGGTAGGCCTGATCACCGACAACGTTGAGACAGCCTATAGGGAGGAGGTCAGAGACCCGGCAGTGTGGTGCCAGGACAACAACCTTTCAATGTGAGCAAGACAAAGGAGCTGATTGTGGACTATAGTAAAAGGAGGGCCTAACAGGCCCCCATGAACATTGATGAGGCTGAAGTGGAGCAGGTCGAGAGTTTCTAGTTCCTTGGTGTCCACATAACCAAACTATCATGGTCCAAACACACGAAGATAGTTGTGAAGAGGGCACAACAACACCCTTTTCCCCCTCAGGAGACTGAAAAGATTTGGCATGGATCCCCAGATCCTCAAAAAGTTCTACAGCTGCACCGTCAAGAGCATCCTGACCATCTTGTATTAATTTTTGATTTCATTTGATTTGTTTATTTAGTAAATCATTTTATGGGCTTGTAAGTAAGCATTTCATGGTAAGGTCTACACATGTTGTATTCGGCGCATGTGACAAATACAATTTGATTTGATTTGATCCTGGTGAGGACGACAAGCACTCAGGTGAGCTTCCCTGAGATGGTTTCTGACGATTTGTGCAGAAATTCTTCGGTTGTGCAAACCCATAGTTTCATTAGCTGTTCGGGTTTCTAGTCTCACAAGATCCCGCAGGTGAAGAAGCCGGATGTGGAAGTCCTGGGCTGGTGTGGTGACATGTGGTCTGCGGTTGTGAGGCCGGTTGGACAGACTGCCATATACTGGAGGTTGGAGGCGGCGTTTGTTAGAGAAAGTAACATTTCATTTTCTGGCAACAGCTTTGGTGGGGATTCCTGCGGTCAGTATGCCAATTGCACGCTCTCTCAAAACTTGAGACTGTCACTCCCTGATCTGTTTCAACGGTCTTTGTGCTTGTCTCCACCCCCCTCCAGGTGTCGCCCATCTTCACCACTATTCCCTGTGTATTTATACCTTTGTTCTCTGTTTGTCTGTTGCCAGTTTGTTTTGTTCGTAAAACTTACCTGCGTTTTGTTTCCCTGCTCCCGCCTGTTTCTTGCTCCTGTTTTCTAGTTTTCCGGTTCTGACCGTTCTGCCTGCCCTGACCCTGAGCCTGCCTGTCATCCTGTACCTTTGCCCCACTACTCTGGATTACCGACCTATGCCTGACCTGACCCTGAGCCCGCCTGCTGTCCTATTCCTTTACACACTCTCTGGATTATTGACCCCTGCCTGCCTTGACCTGTCGTTGGCCTGCCCCTGTTGTAATAAACTATTTTACTTAGACACAGTCTGCATCTGCGTCTTACCTTAGTACGAACTGGCCATGCCTGACCCAGCAGACTTGGACCCGATCCGCAATGCCCTCGCCTCCCAAGAGGCCATCATTGTAAGGCACGAGGAGTTGCTTCATGGTCTGATGGAAGGGTTCCAAACATCATCGCTTTAACCATCCGGATAGATGGTCGGCTACGGGAACATAGGAGGGAGAAGAGGTCTGATTGCAGTCCCAATCGCTCACTCAAGGATCCCACCTTGCGTCTGATGAACTCCGGAAATCCCCAGCGTCTACGTCCCCGAGAGGATCCGAGCTTCCCCAAGTTCCCCAAAGAGTCTCAGAGTCTGCCGACTCGCCGATACAGCTCAGCAGGGCTAAGCTGTCTCCAGCCGAACGCGTATGCACACTTGACACCCAGAGTTGTCTGTTTTGAGGTCATTATGTGTCTACCTGTCCCTTCAAGAGACCTAGCTCATTTGTTGGAGTGAGTACACTGGTGGGTCTTAAAGATAATTATTCTTCTCCCCTTACTCGCCCCCCTCTCCATGCCATCCTGCTGTGGGGCGACCAGTCCAAGTCTCTCCAGGTACTCATCGACTCGGGGGCCGATGTGTGTCTTATGGACGTTAACCTGGCGTACGAGCTGGGCATCCTCACTCAGCCCCTCTCCATTCCCATGGATGTTAGAGCCCTGGACGGGCACTCTGTAGGCCGGGTCACCCACCATACCACCCCCATACAACCAACGAGTGTCAGGGAACCACAGTGAGACGATCCAAGTCCTGCTAGTTGAGTCTTCGCAGGTTCACGTGGTATTGGGATTCTCTTGGCTCCAGCGACACAATCCCTCTATTAACTGGTCTACTGGTGCCATCGTGGGCTGGAGCCCGTTCTGCCACACTCATTGCCTGAAGACAGCTCTGCCTGCCCCGGGACGCCTTCCTGTGGGCTTGGACATTGCCCTGGACCTCTCCGCCAGCCCCGTGGAGTACCAGGACTTCCGGGAGGGGTTCAGTAAGGCCCGGGCCACTTCGCTTCCGCAGCACCGACCGGTATCTGAGAAGGTCCCACGGCTACACCCCCGGAAGCCGAGACCTTTCCCCCCCGCTCAAAGATCATTAACCCCTCTGCTGTTCGTCCTCTGTTGCCCCATACCCTCCGTATACTTAGAAATATTCCTGTGTCTATCATCAAAACCATGTATTACAGCACTTTGTGTCCTGTTTCCCCCTTCTCACACACTCCCATTAATAGCTATAATGCCCGACTGAGTGCACGGTACTCATCTCCTCTCAGGTGATGGGGGTATGCTGCTGATAAAGATTTTTTTTAAACTTTTGATGAAGGGAAATAAAATGCCATGTTTGTTGTCTTCACTGCTGCGCTCTAACCACACCAATAATGAGTGTGAGACATCTTCACCAGCAAGGCTCAACAAGAGTTAGGATTTCTTTAATGCCAACCTCACACACAGCTAGACTCGGAAGGACACACACGCGCGCACACACTCTGCAGACACACTAATATGGATATCAAAGGCAGTTCACTACTAATTGTAATGAACATGCTTTCCCAGCCCTGTAACTGATAAACAACCCAGTTCTGTCTGCTGCTTTTTGACTCCCTACTCTTCCATAGGCCCTTCCGAGACTCATAAAACATTTATACCAGTCTGGAAAACTTTATTATAACTAATATTTACACATCCAACTGACCTCAAAACAACCCAATACAATTACGAGGGGGCAATATGAAGTTCAGACTGAGCTACGGTTTTATCAAGAGATTCTCAGCTATATATAATGTTCTGTGGTTATTATCTTAACATTAAATATAGATAGCTAAATGTCGAACAATTGTTCCAGTTGGTAACCATGGCAGAAATATTATTATTTAAGAGAAAAAGCAGCCAAGGCTGTTAAGATTTAAAGGACTAAAATTGAAGAGATTGTGGAAATTATGCCCACTGGGTCCCATGAATTAGAGTGGGAAAGGAAGTAGATCCAATTCTGACTGAGGACAGCAGTGTGGAAAGCTTTAAATAAGTAAAGATACGAGGTGATTTTATGACACCATTTCATTGAATCGCACACAATTTTGTATGTGTTTAAGAGCCAACAGACAGCCAATGATGTCTGCACTGAGCAGACGGCAGGAACAGAAATCAGACTAAGCTCTCCAGTTCAAAATTCAGAAGCTCTTTCATGTTTTTATACTCTCCATTATTATCCAGGGACTGCTTTAATAATGAAATTGGCGGTTTCTTTGTCAGTAATCTGTCTTCTTTGCTATTCTTCACTTAAGCCATTTTGGTCTAACAGATATTAAAATATGTACCCAATAGGCATTAATATTGGATGAGGCGTATGCCCCACTGGAGACAAGTCAGGATTTCACTCTGCGGCAATATATGGATGCGGCGATATATGGAAGAATATTAATTTCTGTCACCATATTATTATTACTCTCTCTCATTATGTACTGTCTGAGCAGCACTGTGGAGGGATTCTAAAGAGGTACCAGCCACATTAGGAGGAAAAACAACGAAGCCGGATGGTGGTCACCCTCCCACCACCAAGGAGAGAGGGGTGGTAAGCTGATAAATACCATGAACCAAGGGATCTGGTGCAGTGACTGTATCCAGCACTTTACTGTGTCACATTGGTGGCAGTTCTCATTAAAAACGCATTAACTCCCCATCTCCAAAGCCGTGGATGCCTGCCCGCCGCAGGGACCTATTTAAAGTGGCATCAGGAATGGATAGTGAGAATTCCGGCTGGCTTTCTGGCCAAGGAGAGGAGGGGTCCTGGAGACAGAGAAAACTAGCCCTGCCTGTCCCCTCTGAGTCCCAGGTGTGAACATTTAATTGATACCGCCAATTAAACTTCTTTGGGTTAGGGGGCAGTATTTTCACGTCCGGATGAAAAGCATGCCCAAATTAAACTGCCTGCTACTCAGGCCCAGAAGCTAGGATATGCATATTATTAGTAGATTAGGATATAAAACACTCTGAAGTTTCTAAAACTGTTTGAATGATGTCTGTGAGTATAACAGAACTTTTTTGGCAGGTGAAACCCCGAGGACAAACCATCCAGGATTTTTATTTGAGGTCACTCTCTTTTCAATTGGATTTCAATGGGAATCTAGAATTCTAAGGCAGTTGCTTGCAGTTCCTATCGCTTCCACTGGATGTCAACAGTCTTAAGAAATTGGTTGATGTTTTTCCTTTGTGTAATGAAGAAGTAGCTCTGTTCAGAACGAGGGTCGAGTGAAGTGTACTGTTGTGGTTGAGGCGCGTGACCTGAAAGCACGCTCCACATTGTTTTCCTCATGTATTGAACACAGTTTATCCCGTCTTAAATTGTATAGATTATTTACGTAAAAAAAGACCTAAAGTTGTAATAGGAAAGTTGTTTGAAATGTTTCGACAAGATTACAGGTAATTTATGAGATTTTTTGTAGTCATGTTGCGCGAGTTGGAACCGATGTTTTTCTGGATCAAACGTGCCAAATAAATGGGCTTTTTTGATATATAAGACGGAATTAATCGAACAAAAGGACCATTTGTGATGTTTATGGGACATATTGGAGTGCCAACAGAAGAAGCTCGTCAAAGGTAAGGCATGAATTATATCTTTATTTCTGAGTTTCGTGTCGCGCCTGGCGGGTTGAATTATGATTGTCTGTGTTTGTTTGGTGGGGTGCTATCCTCAGATAATTGCATGGTTTGCTTTCACCATAAAGCCTTTTTGAAATCTGACATGGTGGCTAGATTAACGAGAAGTTAAGCTTTAATTTGGTGTGTTGCACTTGTGAATGTATGAAAGTTAAATATTTGTAATAATTTTTGGGGAATTTGGCGCTCTGCCATTTCACCGGATGTTGTCAAATCGATCCCGTTAACGGGATTTGAGCCCAAAGAAGTTAAAGGAGCTCATCTAACCTTGGGTGGTCAGGCAGGGTGAGCCGGGATGAGAGGGAGGTGGCATTAGTGCTGGAAAAACACTGGAGTAAGCGTTTACTGTAGATCATTAGTAAATAAGTGTATGGGGGAGGAAAGAAGGAGAGCGGAGGGTGGAGGACTGCTTCAACACATAAAGGCACTGCAGCTTGAGGGCAGGAGGGAGGAAGAGAGAAAGGAATGTATGGATGAGGGGAGGGGAGGGAGTGGAGGAGAGAGGGAGAGAGGGAAAGAAAGAAAAGCAAAAGGAAAATGGGTTGAAGAGGAGACAGGAGGACAGAGGAGATGGCAAGAGAATGAGAGAGAGAGTAAGGCAAGGGGATAATAAAAGATGGGGTCTGGATGACAATAGGATAGATACACACTGAGGGGAATTAGGTAGAGAGATGGAGATGGCAGGAGAGCGCCACAAAATGTCAGACAGGGAGATAAGTAGATGTACGGTGTGGGCCATATGGAAGCAAAATGACAAGACTATGTTTATGCTCCCAATGGTTGTCTTATGCAATAGAGTAGGGCTCTTAGAACTCTCGGTTTTACTTCTGATTGAACTGAGAGGAGTCTTTGAAGCTTGGGCTGGCAACTGTTTAAGAGATGGCTTGGTGATAAAAACCAAACAGCTACATTCCATTCTATGATTAGTGGTGCATGTGAGACATACAGTTGAAGTCGTAAGTTTACATACACTTAGGGTTGAGTCATTAAAACTCGTTTTTCAACCACTCCACTAATTTCTTGTTAACAAACTATAGTTTTGGCAAGTCGGTTAGGACATCTTCTTTGTGCATGACACAAGTCATTTTTCAAACAATTGTTTACAGGCAGATTATTTCACTTAGAATTCACTGTATCACAATTCCAGTGGGTCAGAAGTTTACATACACTAAGTTGACTGTGCCTTTAAACAGCTTGGAAAATTCCAGAAAATGAAGTCATGGCTTTAGAAGCTTCTGATAGGCTAATTGACATAATTTGAGTCAATTGGAGATGTACCTGTGGATGTATTTCAAGGCCTACCTTCAAACTCAGCGCCTCTTTGCTTGACATCATGGGAAAATCAAAAGAAATCAACCAAGACCGCAGAAAACATTTTTGGTTCATCCTTGGGAGCAATTTCCAAATGCCTGAAGGTACCACGTTCATCTGTAGAAAAAAATAGTACAGAAGTATAAACACCATGGGACCACACAGCCGTCATACCGCTCAGGAAGGAGACGCGTTCTGTCTCCTAGAGATGAACGTACTTTGGTGCGAAAAGTGCAAATCAATCCCAGAAAAACAGCAAAGGACCATGTGAAGATGCTGGAGGAAACAGGATCAAAAGTATCTATATCCACAGTAAAACGAGTCCTATATCGACATAACCTGAAAGGCCGCACAGCAAGGAAGAAGCCACTGCTCCAAAACCGCCCAAAAATTGCCAGACTACAGTTTGCAACTGCACATTGGGACAAAGATCGTACTTTTGGGAGAAATATCCTCTGGTCTGATGAAACAAAAGTATAACTGTTTGGCCATAATGACCATCGTTATGTTTGGAGGAAAAAGGGGGAGGTCAGGAAGTTAAAGCTTGGTCGCAAATGGGTCTTCTAAATGGACAATGACCCTAAGCATACTTTCAAAGTTGTGGTAAAATGGCTTAAGGACAACAACGTCAAGGTATTGGAGTGGCCATCAAAAAGCCCTGACCTCAAACCTATAGAATCTTCAATCCTATAGAATCCTATAAATTTGTGGTTAGAACTGAAAAATCAAGGGGGCCTACAAACCTGACTCAGTTACACCATCTCTGTCAGGAGGAATGGGCCAGAATTGACCCAACCTATTGTGGGAAGCTTGTGGAAGGCTATCCGAAACGTTTCACCCAAGTTAAACAATTTAAAGGCAATGCTACCAAATACTAATTGAGTGTATGTAAACTCCTGATGCACTGGGAATGTGATGAAAGAAATAAAAGCTGAAATAAATCATTCTCTCTGTGACATTTCACATTCTTAAAATTAAGTGGTGATCCTAACTGACCTAAAACAGGGCATTTTTACTTGGATTAAATGTCAGGAATTGTGAAAAACTGAGTGTAAATGTATTTGGCTAAGGTGTATGTAAACTTCCGACTTCAACTGTATGTCTCCAGTCTGATTGGGCCGGCATTGTATGTGTGACTCGAGACAGAGATAGTAGCCTGAAGGAATGAACAAACATTTCATTGCATCTGGGAAATAACACCAGAGGCAGATGACCACAGGATGAACCCAAAGTGGCTTATGGTGCCCCCAATCTATATGGGAGGGGTTGAACCAGCTATGACTGAGACATCTTGGTATCAGCTATATAAGGAACAGTATGGTCTGTAAAAGGTAGGCTACTCAACTGACTGGTCTTAATTATTGCAATAATTAATCGATATTGAATAAAGATGATTGTATGAAGAAATGACAAAGTCTCTCTCACTTGATTAGAATATTCCACCAGAGCCGTGCTGCCTTCTCCAACACTAGGACGTCACTCGAGTGGAGAGGTGAAGGATAAACAAGGGGATAAGTGTCACCATCAGCACAGTATGTCCATCAATGGGTGTCAGGCTGGAGATGGAGCCGGCTCTCTGAGAAGGTAGGGTCAGCTTCATAAAAAAGGAAGGGTCAGCACTACTGAAGTGGGGAGAGGCTCTCCTATATAGTCTAGTCAGATAGTAGAAGGCCCTTTGAGCTAGATGGATTGCTTTTTCAGCACCAGGATGAAGAGGAAGAGTAGGCCCGCCTAAGCGTCGGTACTGTAATGGCTAACCAACTGTGCTATTTTGTTTGTTTTGTAAAAAATGTTGTAACTCATTTTGTACATAATGCTGCTGTTACTGCTACCATCTCTTATGACCGAAAAGAGCTTCTGGACATCAGAACAGTGATTACTCACCTCGAACTGGACATAGATTTTTTCTTTGGCGGTGTTCTGGGTGCCTTGTGAGAATTAGTTGGCAAGTGAGTGAACCACCACTACCCTCTGTATTTTTGGAAATCAAACTGGACGATCTACGATTAAGACTATCCTACCAACAGGACATTAAAATCTGTAATATCTTATGTTTCACAGAGACTTGGCTGACGGATGACACTGATAATATAGAGATGGCTGGCTTCTCTGTTTTTTGGCAGGACAGAGCAGCTATGTCTGGTAAGATGAGGGGCGGGGGTCAGTGTCTATTTTGTCAATAACTGCTGGTGCGTGATGTCTAATATTAAAGAAGTCTCGAGGTATTGCTCGCCTGAGGTAGAACACCTCATGATAAGCTGTAGACCACACTATCTACCAAGACAGATCACATCTATATTATTCGTAGCCATCTATTTACCACCACAAACCGATGGTGGAACTAAGACCGCACTCAACGAGCTGTATAAGGTCATAAGCAAACAAGAAAATGCTCATCCAGAAGCGGCGCTCCTAGTGGCCGGGGACTTTAATTAATTCAGGCAAAATTAAATCCGTTTTACCTCCTTTCTACCAGCATGTCACATGTAACCAGAGGAAAAACAACTCTAGACCACATTTACTCCACTTACAGAGATGCATACAAAGCTCTCCCTCGCCCTCCATTTGGCAAATCTGACCATAAATCTATCCTAATGATTCCTGCTTACAAGCAAAAACTAAAGCAGGAAGTACCAGTGACTCGCTCAATACCTAAGGGGTCAGATGATGCGGATGCTACGCTACAGGACTGTTTGCTATTTATCCAATGACATTGAGGAGTATACCACCTCAGTCACTGGCTTCGTCAATAAGTGCACCGACGAGACCGTCCCCACAGTGACCGTACGTACATTTTCCAACCAGAAACCATGGATTATAGGCAACATCCGCACCAAGCTAAAGGTTAGAGCATCCGCTTTCAAGGAGCAAGACACTAATCCGTACGCTTATAAGAAATCCCGCTATGTCCTCAGACGAACAATCAAACAGGCAAATCGTCAATACAGGACTAAGATTGAATTCTTCTGCACCGGCTCTGACGCTCGTCGGATGTGGCAGTGCTTGAAAACTATTACGAACTACAAAGGGAAACCCAGCCGCGAGCTGCCCAGTGACACGAGCCTACCAGATGAGCTAAATGCCTTTAATGCTCGCTTTGAGGCAAGCAACACTAAAGCATACATGAGAGCACCAGCTGTTCCATACAACTGTGTGATCACGCTCTCCATAGCTGATGTGAGCAAGATCTTTAAACACGTCAACATTCACAAAGACGCGGGGCCAGACAGATTACCAAGACGTGTACTCAAAGCATTTGTGGACCAACTGGCAATTGTCTTCACTGACATGTTCAGCCTGTCCCTGGCCGAGTCTGTAATACCTACATGGTTCAAACAGACCACCATAGTCCCTGTGCCTATGATAGCGAAGGTAACCTGCCTCAATAATTACCGCCCCGTAGCACTCATGTCAGTAGCCATGAAGTGCTTTGAAATCAGCACCATCATGCCAGAAACCCTAGACCCACTCCAATTGGCTTCCTGTTAAGGCAAGGGCTGATTTCAAGGTTTTACTGCTAACCTACAAAGCATTACATGGGCTTGCTCCTACCTATCTTTCCGATTTGGTCCTGCCGTACATACCTACACGTACGCTACGGTCACAAGACGCGGGCCTCCTAATTGTCCCTAGAATTTCTAAGCAAACAGCTGGAGGCAGGGCTTTCTCCTATAGAGCTCAATTTTTATGGAATGGTCTGCCTACCCATGTGAGAGACACAGAATCAGTCTCAACCTTTAAGTCTTTACTGAAGACTCATCTCTTTAGTAGGTCCTATGATTAAGTGTAGTCTGGCCCAGGGGTGTGAACGTGAATGGAAAGGCTGGAGCAACGAACCACCCTTGCTGTCTCTGCCTGACCGGTTCCCCTCTCTCCACTGGGATTCTCTGCCTCTAACCCTATGACAGGGGCTGAGTCAATGGCTTACTGGTGTTCTTCCATGCTGTCCCTGGGAGGGGTGCGTCACTTGAGTGGGTTGAGTCACTGACGTGGTCTTCCTGTCTGGGTTGGCGCCCCCCCTTGGGTTGTGCCATGGCAGAGATCTTTGTGGGCTATACTCGGCCTTGTCTCGGGATGGTAAGTTGGTGGTTGGAGATATCCCTCCAGTGGTGTGGGGGCTGTGCTTTGGCAAAGTGGGTGGGGTTATATCCTACCTGTTTGGCCCTGTCCGGGGTTTTCATCGGATGGGGCCACAGTGTCTCCTGAACCCTCCTGTCTCAGCCTCCAGTATTTATGCTGCAGTAGTTTATGTGTCGGGGGGCTAGGGTCAGTCTGTCACATCTGGAGTATTTCTGTTGTCTTATCCGGTGTCCTGTGTGAATTTAAATATGCTCTCTCTAATTCTCTCTTTCGGAGGACCTGAGCCCTAGGACCATGCCTCAGGACTACCTGACATGATGACTCCTTGCTGTCCCCAGTCCACCTGGCCGTGTTGCTGCTCCAGTTCCAACTGTTCTGCCTGCGGCTATGGAACCATAACCTGACGTGCTACCTGTCCCAGACCTGCTGTCCCAGACCTGCTGGAACCCTGACCTGTTCACCGGACCTGCTACCTGTCCCAGACCTGCTGTTTTCAACTCTCTAGAGACAGCAGGAGCAGTAGAGATACTCTCAAAGATCGGCTATGAAAAAGCCAACTGACACTTACTCTTGTGTTGCTGATTTGTTGCACCCTCGACAACTACTATGATTATTATTATTTGACCATGCTGGTCATTTATGAACATTTGAACATCTTGGCCATGTGCTGTTATAATCTCCACCCGGCACAGCCAGAAGAGGACTGGCCACCCCTCATAGCCTGGTTCCTCTCTAGGTTTCTTCCTAGGTTTTGGCCTTTCTAGGGAGTTTTTCCTAGCCACCGTGCTTCTACACCTGCATTGCTTGCTGTTTGGGGTTTTAGGCTGGGTTTCTGTACAGCACTTTGAGATATCAGCTGATGTAAGAAGGGCTATATAAATAAATTTGATTTGATTTGAATTCGCATACTGCCCCAACAGATTCACATTGACTACAGCTCAGCGTTCAACACCATAGTGCCCACAAAGCTCATCACTAAGCTAAGGACCCTGGGACTAAACACCTCCCTCTGCAACTGTATCCTGGACTTCCTCACGGGCCGCCCCCAGGTGGTAAGGGTAGGCAACAACACATCTGCCACACTGATCCTCAACACTGGGTCCCCTCAGGGGTGCGTGCTTAGTCTCCTGTACTCCCTGTTCACCCACTGCGTGGCCAAGCACAATTCCAACACCATCATTAGGTTTTCTGACAACACCACAGTAGTAGGCCTGATCACCGACAACGATGAGACAGCCTATAGGGAGGAGTTCAGAGACCTGGCAGTGTGGTGCCAGGTCAGCGACCTGTCTCTCTCAATGTGAGCAAGACAAAGGAGCTGATCGTGGACCATAGGAAAAGGAGGGCCTAACAGGCCCCCATTAACATTGATGGGACTGAAGTGGAGCTGGTTGAGAGTTTCAAGTTCCTTGGTGTCCACATCCCCAATAAACTATCATGGTCCAAACACACCTAGACAGTTGTGAAGAGAGCACGACAACAGTTTTTCCCCCTCAAGAGACTGAAAAGATTTGGCATGGGTCCCCAGATCCTCAAAAAGTTCTACAGCTGCACCATCGAGAGCATCCTGACCGTTTGCATTACCGCCAAGTACGGCAACTGCTCGGCATCTGACCAGAAGGCGCTACAGAGGTTAGTGCGTATGGCCCAGTACATCACATGGGGCCAAGCTTCCTGACATCCAGGACCTCTATACCAGGCGATGTCAGAGGAAGGCCCAAAAAATTGTCAAAGACTCCAGTCACCCAAGTCATAGACTGTTCTCTCTGCTACCGCACGGCAAGCAGCACCGAGTGCCAAGTCTAGGACCAAAGTCTAGGACCAAAACAGCTTCTACCTCCTTGCCATAAGACTGCTGAACAACTGAAATAATCAAATGGCCACCCGGACTATTTACATTGTTTTTACACAGCTGCTCGGTGTTAATTATCTATGCATAGTCACTTTACAAATGACCTCGATTAACCTGTACCCCCACACATTGACTCGGTACTGGTAACCCCTGTATATAGCCTTGTTATTGTTATGTACATTTATTGTGTTACCTATTCATTGATATGATTTGTTTTCCATGAGTGTATTTAGTAAATATTTTATTAACTCTATTTCTTGAACTAATGGCTTGTAAGTAAGCATTTCACGGTATTCATTGCATGTGACAAATAAAATTGGATTTGATTTGATTTGTAGATCTGGCTGAGTTAGGTAGGAAGTAGCGTGAGCTGTCCAGGTAAAACCACGCAACATCAACAGCTTGCTGCTTGTCTAGCTGGTGGGCTGAGGTGGGCGGGAGTGGAGGTTCTGTGGCTGGAAGAACAAAAGGATGGGGCCAGAGAAACAGCTGCAGGAAGCTGCTGTATGGCCTGGCGGTAATGAGATGATGGAACGCATTCCTTTTCTTGGCGCCTATGGAATTTCCTCTCTCAATTAATAATAAAACTCCCATCCCTCTAAACCACCTTCATTTTGTGATGATAATATGGGTGCTTCTTGCTCTGAGGGCTGTGAGTTCCCATGTAGACTCCCAAAGAGCTCTGATAGAGGTGAGAGGTCTCTAACTCATTCTTTCACTGTTTACTGCTTATGTTTGCATACAGGTTCGACTCTAGAGACTCCTATATCAGTATAGACCTAGTGGACAGAGACAGGTGAAATGGTTTCTGACACAGGGGTCAGTGAGTGTGTTTTGTGGCAATGTACCTAATGTAGCCTGACAGGGATTGATAGGCTCAGTGCTATCTTCCATGTTGTTCACTCTCCTTTGCATCGGGAATAAAGTGTGGTCCTAAGGTAAGAGAGAAATACAAGACTTGGAGCAAGAAAACATAGAGGGGAAGAAACCCAGGAAAATAATACTCTTGCTTTGTCTAAATACAATATCTTATGGCCATTCTGCTGCCCTAGGCAAGACAAAAATACTCCCGCCCCCACTAGAATAGTGCCACTAAGCAACATTTGAAAAGACGTTTAAAATACTTCTTTCTCCAGACTTTAAAGTTAGGTTTAATTTAGGGTCTGAATGAAAGGTGGAAATAAGTATTTTCCAGACGTTGAAAATACATATTTTTCAGGACGTTGAAATCAGGTTAATTTTTGGTTCTTTATGATAGTTGAAAATACAACATTTTTAGACATCTATGTTTGGACCAAGTCAAGGCTGGTCCAGACCGGACAAAATCTGAACTAAACGTAGATGTCTGCACCAAAGAAATCTGTCCAAATGGCGTCAGCGACTATCCGTGCTTAGCGTCACCTGAAATGTCATTTTAGGATTGTCCTTCTATGTGGTAGGCCTACCATTTGTAAAACACCAAAAAATAAGTCCCGTCTGGACAGGACCCCGAAAAGTTGTCCAAAAGACATTGGCAGTGTAACCTACCATGTCAGCCCGCAATTAAATTTTATGAATGCCCATCCATGTGGTAGGATGGGCATTCACTGTTTGTAGAACGGGGCATTGCCACTAATCAATTTGGCTACTTAAGCTCTGAATACCAGCTACCGGAGGAGCAATCCTGAGCCTATTTGCAATGCATTTACATAGTGGGAAATGCAGAAAGAAGTACTTTCTTTTTCACTATCATCAGCTTGTAAGAAATGTACTGATAGAAATTTGAAGCCACTGAACATGTCAATTTAGCCCAGGGTGTGAGACTCCTGGACATTTAGTTTAGATGCTTTTATCCAGAGAGACTGACAATAGCAAGTGGATATTTTTTTTTGTACTTGTCCCCAATGGGAATCGAAACCACAACTCTGGCATTGCAAGCACCATGCTCTACCAACTGAGCCACACAGGACCTGCTAATCCATTATAACAATCATCTTTGTAAACAGGGCCCAAACAATGAGAGTATTTGCAGTGTGTCTGCCATGGGAAAAGGATCCCACTCATCTTTTACTCCAAAGCTCACTAACACCCTTTAAACCCTGTAAATCACACACTGATAGATTAGACCCCTCGGGAGTCGTTCACCCCTTTTAGGAAGGCTCCAGCTAAACCCGCTCTATTCTACCACATCGCCAGAGGTTATTTACATGAAGGGAAAAGACTCTAGTAAATTGGCCTGGAGGAGTCTTTGCCCTGGAGGACGGGCAGAGTGATATTCACCCAAATAGTTGAAGGACAAAACCTTTTGAAAGGGAACAAAGATAGGCCTAGTGGGTTATGATATTGTACAAGGTGGCCACGGGAGAGGCTCCTAAAAATACCTAGCCTCGCGAAGTCGCCTGATCTCGCGAGCTTACATGAACGTTCATGTTAGCTTGGATATCAGTCTGGTAATTATGAGGCTAATGGATACCTGTGTCAAAACGAAATGCTCAGTTTTGCCAGTGTTGGAAATAATAATTGGAAGGCCAGAGACGACAGAAAAAGAGAGAGACTGGTGCTCCCGAGTGGCGCAGTGGTCTAAGGCACTGCATTGCAGTACTTGAGGTGTCACTACAGACCCAGGTTTGATCCCAGGCCGTGTCACAACTGACCGTGACCGGAAGTCCCAAAGGGCAGCACACAATTGTCCAGGTTAATGGAGGGGTTGGCTGGGGTGGCTTTGCTTAGTTCATTGTACTCCAGCAACTCCTTACGGTGGCCCGGGCGCCTACAGGTGACTTCGCCATCAGTTGAAAGGTGTTTCCTCCGACACATCGGTGTTAAGGAGCGCGGTTTGGTGGGTCATATTTCAGAGGTCGCATGACTCTCCTGAGCCTGTTAGAGAGTTGCAGTGAAGAGGCAAGATCAAAAAGGGAGAGACTCCCTAATTTTGCCCCCAGTCGACAGAGAGGGTGCCTATAGGCCTACCTGATAGTCACACCCAAAAAGCTTAGATTTCATTCATCAAGGTTTTAGAACATTTGGTAAAGCGGCCTTTTGTATTACATTCTCATTATTGTTCACAAAGTGAATTGCACACTTCAATTCCAGATGACCTTCATCATGACATGTTGACTACGCCACGCGCCAGCACCATGGAGAGCATGCAAAAAGATCCACGGCATGAGTCTCTCCATCCATCACACCCTGAGACCACACTGAGGTAGGCCGCTGTCATGCGATTTGATGCTCATTTCAGTTTTAGTTATTTTTCTGCAAGAAAGACATCTCTGTCAAAACAAACAAGGTCATTTCGCATTACCCCGATTTGATATTTGTGGTTGAGTTGGTCCTACTGTAAATTGCGGGGGGAAATCATTTGTACGCATCATGTGTTATTGTATTGGATCAGGACTATCTGTTGCAATGCAATCTTGTGAATAACATGTTTATTCTTCGCAAACAGACACCTGCACACTAAAATCATTTGTGACAGTCTTTTCTTAGAAAGGAACTGCTGGGTATTCCTTTAAACAGGAAAACTCTGTGGTGGTCCAAAATGAGAAACCAACATCAACTGAAATGTTTATTTCATTGAATACAATGACAGCTACCAAGGGAGCTACCAAGTTGCTGTTGGTAAGCAGAATGTCATTTATAACTACATTTTTAAGTAATGCTGCTGTAAAATGTGACTAGACTTGTTTCAAACCTGTAAAATGAGTGTTCTGTTGAGACTAGGCTACAAGAGCAATGACTATACTGACGGGTGAAATGTGGGTCCTTTTCCTCCAGACATGCAGCCCAAATAAGCAATGAAGCTTATATTTCTTTCTTCTACAGTATGTCAGACTATTTAATCAATTTTATCTCAAAGTGGATTATTCAGTGTTGCAGCTCCCTCTGTAGAGTAGAGACTTTTAATAAAAAGAGAATAAAGGAAGATAGTGTCATGCGAATGACTGGAACTTTTGGAGTCTTTCTGTTGAAGGTACATATATATATATAAAGCAGTTTGTCTGGTTCGGGTAAGAGTAAATAAAGCTTTTATTGCTTTGATTCCTCAGAAGATAGGGTAAGCCGTGTAATATAGCGTAGTATAGAGTCTCAGGGGACTGGAGCGTACTGGAGGAAGGGAGCAAGGTGAGGAAAATCAAAGGGACTTTTTCACAATCTACACCAATAGGGAGTATTGGGACACACCTGACATGGAGTTTCTTATTACATGAGTTGTGCCACTGTTTGACATATGATAGGCTATGATATTGACTCTATACAACTGTATGATACAATTGAATGCAAAAACAGTTACCTAAAAGAAAGAGTAAACAAGCTTTGTATAGTAATGTGGTCAGTAATGTGTGGTAGTACAGTTAAATGCGCCTCAAAACTAGTATTTGTACTTGTGCCTTATGAAAGTTGGCAATATGTCAGGGATTTATTTCATGGAATTAAATCGTGTCTTGTAGCTGACTAATGTTGAGCATCAAGTGTAACCAACTGTCATTTGCAAGGTCACTAAAATGTCATCAGCTTCATAGTAGACTCTTACTTTTTTCAATTCCTACGCTCATGAAGGGTGGGCCTCAACTCTTCCCATAAACTGTCATTCAAATCCTTGAATGCCAATACCAAACTCTCCCTCAAACATGACAAGACATAAAATCATTGCCCTGTGACATGTGCATGATCACTGTTTGAGTGATTGAGACACAGTCACTCAGCACCAGGATGGAGGAGCAGAAGTAGTGGAGTTGTTCTTGCCTAGAGCCTAAATCGCTGCCCTTCACCTGTCGATTGGACCACTCCTTGCTCCAATTTCCCTGGTGCAGGAGGAACAACAGCCTTGCAGATGGTGTGAGAGATAGGGGTGCTCCTGGGAGGCCAGCAGGGCTGTTTTGTCGGCATAAGCCTCAGTCCAGAAGCCCCCCCCGACTCAAGCTGGTAAGCCGTCTGTGGTCCTTACATTGCTTCTCCTCTGCTCCTATCGGCCACTAAAGTGAGGGGAGAGCTTAACACTGCCTGTTATGTACAGTGCATTCGGAAAGTATTCAGACCTCTTGACTTTTTCCACATTTTCTAACGTTATAGCCTTATTCTAAAATGGATAAATCCTCATGAATCTAAACACAACACCCCATAATGACTAAGTGAAAACAGGTTTTTAGACATTTTTGCTAATTTATAAAAACAAAAAAACAGATACCTTATTTACATAAGTATTCAGACCCTTCGCTATGAGACTCTGGTGTTTTATAGAAAAGGTACAACCTCTTTTGTCTCCGTGGCAGTTAGCAGATGTGTGGAAACAGGGTTGGAACATGGTGTGCAAGGCAATTGGTTTGTCTGTGCAAATCAAGGTAGCCAGAGGTTGATAGCACCAGGGCTCAACCGTATAACTGTGTTTTGTCACAGTTCACACTATAATGTGCTCCTTCCTCTAAGTTTCCACCCAGCTGACTTCCTGCAGATAGTAAACCCACGGGATGTCTCACATGCTGCGGTCGCACCCAACCGGATCTTAGCTATATGCACAGTCTTGTGACTAGGTCACACAAAGACAAGTTTGTATCAGGTTAGAAAAAAACACTAGCATATAACAAGTGACAATTCTCTGAGTAGTATAACACGGGAAAGCATGTCATTTTCCCAGACACATGTCTTATGTGTGCTATGACACGTGAGTGGAGGCCCTTGGGCATGTAATCTGGCCATGATAACTACAATATATGGATAGCTGGTTTGCTAACTTACCTATCTAGCTTACATGGCCAGAAGTTGATGAACTGGACATTTCTGACAGGTTAAAAACAGCTCTCTAGGGTCGGTCAGTGAATGACATAACAAGAGGAAAACTGCCCACAAACTACTATACATTTCTAAACATATATACACTGCTCAAAAAAATAAAGGGAACACTTAAGCAACACAATGTAACTCCAAGTCAATCACACTTCTGTGAAATCAAACTGTCCACTTAGGAAGCAACACTGATTGACAATAAATTTCACATGCTGTTGTGCAAATGGAATAGACAACAGGTGGAAATTATAGGCAATTAGCAAGACACCCCCAATAAAGGAGTGATTCTGCAGGTGGACCACAGACCACTTCTCAGTTCCTATGCTTCCTGGCTGATGTTTTGGTCATTTTTGAATGCTGGCGGTGCTTTCACTCTAGTGGTAGCATGAGACGGAGTCTACAACCCACACAAGTGGCTCAGGTAGTGCAGCTCATCCAGGATGGCACATCAATGCGAGCTGTGGCAAGAAGGTTTGCTGTGTCTGTCAGCGTAATGTCCAGAGCATGGAGGCGCTACCAGGAGACAGGCCAGTACATCAGGAGACGTGGAGGAGGCCGTAGGAGGGCAACAACCCAGCAGCAGGACCGCTACCTCCGCCTTTGTGCAAGGAGGAGCAGGAGAAGCACTGCCAGAGCCCTGCAAAATGACCTCCAGCAGGCCACAAATGTGCATGTGTCTGCTCAAACGGTCAGAAACAGACTCCATGAGGGTGGTATGAGGGCCCGACGTCCACAGGTGGGGGTTGTGCTTACAGCCCAACACCGTGCAGGACGTTTGGCATTTGCCAGAGAACACCAAGATTGGCAAATTCGCCACTGGCGCCCTGTGCTCGTCACAGATGAAAGCAGGTTCACACTGAGCACGTGACAGACGTGACAGAGTCTGGAGACGCCGTGGAGAACGTTCTGCTGCCTGCAACATCCTCCAGCATGACCGGTTTGGCAGTGGGTCAGTCATGGTGTGGGGTGGCATTTCTTTGGGGGGCCGCACAGCCCTCCATGTGCTCGCCAGAGGTAGCCTGACTGCCATTAGGTACCGAGATGAGATCCTCAGACCCCTTGTGAGACCATATGCTGGTGCGGTTGGCCCTGGGTTCCTCCTAATGCAAGACAATGCTAGACCTCATGTGGCTGGAGTGTGTCAGCAGTTCCTGCAAGAGGAAGGCATTGATGCCATGGACTGGCCCGCCCGTTCCCCAGACCTGAATCCAATTGAGCACATCTGGAACATCATGTCTCGCTCCATCCACCAACGCCACGTTGCACCACAGACTGTCCAGGAGTTGGCGGATGCTTTAGTCCAGGTCTGGGAGGAGATCCCTCAGTAAACCATCCGCCACCTCATCAGGAGCATGCCCAGGCGTTGTAGCGAGGTCATACAGGCATGTGGAGGCCACACACACTACTGAGACTCGTTTTGACTTGTTTTAAGGACATTACATCAAAGTTGGATCAGCCTGTAGTGTGGTTCTCCACTTTAATTTTGAGTGTGACTCCAAATCCAGACCTCCATCGGTTGATAAATTGGATTTCCATTGATTATTTTTGTGTGATTTTGTTGTCAGCACATTCAGCTATGTAAAGAAAAAAGTATTTAATAAGATTATTTCTTTCATTCAGATCTAGGATGTGTTGTTTAAGTGTTCCCTTTATTTTTTTGAGCAGTATATATATATATATATTTTTTTTCGGGACCCACGGTCTATATTGATGCCGTTCTGGGTCCAGATCTGGACCGCTGTCCGCCAGTTGAGTATGGCTGCAGTACACTATAGTACAGCATTACTGAACTTTTACTTTACCAGTGACCGGTGAAAGATAGTCCTCCTTTTTTAACCAGCTATTTTTAACCAGCTTATATTTAAGACAAATACAACATGTAAAAGCACCACTGGAGATACAACTTACCACTATAACTGTGCCTCTGTTGCCTCCCGGTTGTGCAGTGTCTCTCTGGTTTCTTCCTACCTCCACTGCACTCACCTCTGAACTGTCTCTGCTAAGCCTAGCGTCATTGCCAACAGCACTGGTACTAGAAGACCAGGGGACCACACTGCCTGATCTGGACCCAGCAACATCCTAGTTGTGAATGAATAAACACGTTTATTAGATAAAGAGGAAAAAGTACTGACTGCTGCAGCAGCTGAGATGTCTATGCTGCTAAGACTAGCATCACTGGGACCAGAAGACCAGGAGACCACAATGCCTTTGTTGGACCCACCAACATCCTAGGGTAACACTTTATTTTAAGGGTTCATATTAAACCATTTAAGGAATTTACAAACTGTTTGCTCACCATTTATGAACCATCCCTCCCACATTTGTAAATGTTAGCAAGCTAGTTATTAACATTATACAGTATATAGTGGCAGCATCATGTTATGGGTATGCTTGTCACCAGCAGAGACTGGGGAGTTTGTTAGGATCAAAATAAATATGAAAGGAGCAAAGCCCAGGTAAACAGTTAGAGGAAAACCTAACTCAGTCTTCTGAAAATCTTACCATGGGATAGGGTTTTAGATTACACAAATGTTAATGCAAAAGACACACCAGAATGGCTTTTCCAAGAGGTGTTGAGTGTTCCTGAGTGGTCTAGTCTCAAACTTTCTTAAATGTGCTTTAAAAAAATCAGAGACAAGGTTTAAATATTGCTGTCCATCAATATTCCCCAACCAAATTGCTTGAGGAATTTTGACAAAGACAATGGATATATGTTTCTGTAAGAGTTGTCTAAAGTTGGTAGAATGTTCATTAAAATGATTCACAGCTGTAGTGACTGCCAAATGTGCTTCCACAAACTATTAACTTAGAGGGGTGGAGACTAGGCTCTTGTAGCCTAGTCTCAAAAATGTTTTCTCAATTCGGAACATTTTTGATAACTTTCTTTCACTTACAAAATGTGGAGTAGGGTGTGTAGATCTGTCAGATTTTTTTTAAATTCAAGCCCTTTTTCGATTTAATTTTAAAGCAGCAAAATGTGAAAAAAATGGCTGTAGACTTTCCATAATAATACCTTATAACCGCCTAACTACATATTTCAAATCAGCGCATGTCATGTGTTGCCCCCTGCCCGCTTAGCTAAGAGTTTAGATATTGGGCTACATATAATTCAATAGAAGAAAACAGAGAGCGAAGGAGAGAGAGACTGACAGTTCCTTCATATTTTGGCTGAATAATACAGCCAATGGCTACATTAAGGAAGTGGAAGTTTCTCTTGCTCACCCGCTCTGTTTTATTCGGTTGAATTCAATATAAAACCTTCTGTGTCATAGAATGATGCCGGGACTAGTTAATATCGATAAGGATAGATTTTCAGCATTGTGCTTCAGCATTATGCATATCTTTCTGTCAAGAAGTGACGGACTTTTCAGTGTATTAAATAGGTGGGACTTTCCAGCCTCCAGAGTCACTCGTTACTACAAGCTGATGAACACGATTGCTGGGCTGAAGAGACTGAGATTCAGGAGCGAATTTAAAAAAATGTAAACTATTGAAAAACACAGGGATGCTGGCCTTCTTGGCAGAGTTCCTCTGTCCAGTGTATGTGTTCTTTTCCCCATCTTAATCTTTTCTTTTTATTGGCCAGTCTGAGATATGGCTTTTTCTTGCAACTCTGCCTAGAAGGCCAGCATCCCGGAGTCGCCTTCACTGTTGACGTTTTGCGGGTACTATTTAATGAAGCTGCCAGTTGAGGACTTGTAGGCATCTGTTTCTCAAACTAGCCACTCTAATGTACTTGAGGGCATGTAAAGGACACCAATAAATTGTTAAAACTATTGAAAAACACAGACCCCGAATTGACCTTTTATTGTAATAAATGATTACTTGTGTTGTGTTTAGTAAAAAGCACTGTATAAATGTCTAGCAGATTGCTATTGCCTTACCTGTGTTAAAAAAGTGACTTGTTAGTCTATACTGCAAGTAACCTAGTGTCTAAATGTTCACCTAAATCCACCCAAACTGGCAGCAGTAGCCTGCATGATCTGTGTCCATGTGCATGAGTTTCCTTCTCTGTTTTCTTCCTACCTCGACTGCATCACTGTCCTCTGCTGCAGCAGCAGTCATTTCTGTCATTTCTGAACAGTAGCAAAAAACTGAAGCTCTCGTACAATGCTATGTACAACGCTGTGTACTACCCCCTTCACAGACACCAATAAGAAGAGACTTGCTTGGGCGAAGAAACATGTGCAATGGACATTAGATTGTTGGAAATCTGTCCTTTGGTCTGATGAGTCCAAATTTGAGAGTAAATGTAATTAAAGTAAATGTAATTACTAAAATATACTTAAGTATCAAAAGTAATTTATATTCCTTATATTATGCTAACCATACGGCACCATTTTCTTTTGTTCTTTTTTTTCGGCAAGCCAGAGGCACACTCCAACATCATTTACAAACGAAGTATGTGTGTTTCGTGAGTCCAACAGATTAGAGAGAGTAGGGATGACCAGGGATGTTCTATTAATAAGTGCATGAATTGCACCACTTTCCTATCCTGCTTAGCATTTAAAATGTAACGAGTACTTTTGGGTGTCAAGGAAAATGTATGTAGGTAAATGTAGTGAAGTAAAAGTAGTAAAAAACATAAATAGTAAAGTAAAGTACATATAACCCCCAAAAAACGACTTAAGGAATACCTGGGATAGGATAAAGTAATCCTTCTAACCCCCCCCCCCTAAAAGATTTAGATGCACTATTGTAAAGTGGTTGTTCCACTGGATATCATAAGGTTAATGCACCAATTTGTAAGTCGCTCTGGATAAGAGCGTCTGCTAAATGACTTATAATGTTAAATGTAAAATCTATAATTCTTAAAATAATTGTTATGTTTTTTGTGAACGTTTATCGTGAGTAATTTAGTAAATTCACCGGAAGTGTTCGGTGGGAATGCTAGTCACATGCTAGTCACCTGCTAATGTAAAAAGCTGTTTTTTGATATAAATATGAACTTGATTGAACAGACATGCATGTATTGTATAACATAATGTCCTAAGATTGTCATCTGATGAAGATCATCAAAGGTTAGTGCTGCATTTAGCTGTGGTTTGGGTTTATGTGACATTATATGCTAGCTTGAAAAATGGGTGTCTGATTATTTATGGCTGGGTACTCTGCTGACATAATCTAATGTTTTGCTTTCGTTGTAAATCGGACAGTGTGGTTAGATTAACGAGAGTCTTGTCTTTAAAATGGTGTAAAACAGTCATATGTTTGAGAAATTGAAGTAATAGCATTTCTAAGGTACTTGAATAACGCGCCACAGGATTCAACTGGCTGTTGAGTAGCCCATAGAGGTTAAGTATACTTTAAAGTATTTTTACATAAGTACTTTACACCACTGATCATTTGTTTTTCAACAGGACAATGACACAAAACACACCTCCAGGCTGTGCAAGGGCTATTTGACCAAGGAGAGTGATGGAGTTATGCATCAGATGACCTGGACTCCACAATCACCCGACCTCAACCCAATTGAGATGGTTTGGGATGAGTTGGACAGCAGAGGAGTGAAGGAAAAGCAGCCAACAAGTGCTCAGCATATGTGGAAACTCCTTCAAGACTGTTGGAAAAGCATTCCTCATGAAGCTGGTTGAGAGAATGCCAAGAGTGTGCAAAGATGTCATTAAGGCAACTTTGAAGAATCTAAAATGTTAAATATATATTTTGATTTGATTAACACTCTTTTGGTTACTACATGACTCCATATGTGTTACTTCATTGTTTGTTGTCTTCACTATTATTCCACAATGTAGAAAATAGTAAAAATAAAGAAAAACACTTGAATGAATAGGTGTGTCCAAACTTCTGACTGTTACTGTATTTTTAAATCTATTTCAACAAGCCAATTCCAAAAAAAATGGTCCAGCCCTTCTGGCATTTGCCCATCAAATCAAATCAAATCTTATTAGTCACATGCGCCGAATACAACAGGTACAACCTTACAGTTAAATGCTTACTTACGAGCCCCTCACCAACAATGCAGTTGAGATAAGAGATAAAGGTAACAAGTAGTTAAAGAGCAGCAGTTAAATAACAATAGCGATACTATATAAAGGGGGGTACCGATACAGAGTCAATGTGCGGGGGCACCGGTTATTTGAGGTAATACAGTTGAAGTCGGAAGTTTACATACACTTAGGTTGGAGTCATTAAAACTCGTTTTTCAACCACTCCACAAATTTCTTGTTAACAAACTATAGTCTTGGCAAGTCGGTTAGGTCATCTACTTTGTGCATTACACAAGTCATTTTTCCAACAATTGTTTACAGACAGATTATTTCACTTATAATTCACTGTATCACAATTCCAGTGGGTTAGAAGTTTACGTTCACTAAGTTGACTGTGCCTTTAAACAGTATTTCAAGGCCTACCTTCAAACTCAGTGCCTCTATGATTGACATCATGGAAAAATCAAAAGAAATCAGCCAAGACCGCAGAAAAAAAATGGTAGACCTCCACAAGTCTGGTTCATCCTTGGGAGCAATTTCCAAATGCCTGAAGGTACCACGTTCATCTGTACAAACAATAGTACGCAAGTATAAAAACCATGGGACCACACAGCCGTCATATCGCTCAGGAAGGAGATGCGTTCGGTCTCCTAGAGATGAACGTACTTTGGTGAGAAAAGTACAAATCAATCCCAGAACAGCAAAGGACCTTGTGAAGATGCTGGAGGAAACAGGTACAAAAGTATCCACAGTAAAACGAGTCCTATATCGACATAACCTGAAAGGCCGCTCAGCAAGGAAGAAGCCACTGCTCCAAAACCGCCATAAAAAAGCCAGACTACGTTTTACAACTGCACACGGGGACAAAGATCGTACTTTTTGGTGAAATGTCCTCTGGTCTGATGAAACAAAAATAGAACTGTTTGGCCATAATGATTGTCGTTATGTTTGGAGGAAAAAGGGGGAGCCTTGCTAGCTGAAGAACACCATCCCAACCACGAAGCACGAGGGTGGCAGCATCATGTTGTGAGGGTGCTTTGCTGCAGGAAGGACTGGTGCACTTCACAAAATAGA
Organism: Salmo trutta; assembly: GCF_901001165.1. Classification (NCBI taxonomy): domain Eukaryota; kingdom Metazoa; phylum Chordata; class Actinopteri; order Salmoniformes; family Salmonidae; genus Salmo; species Salmo trutta. The sequence goes on along the minus strand of NC_042990.1, from coordinate 7,556,657 downwards.
TGGATGGCATCATGAGGTAGGAAAATTATGTGGATATATTGAAGCAACATCTCAATACATCAGTCAGGAAGTTAAAGCTTGGTTGCAAATGGGTCTTCCAAATGGACAATGACCCCAAGCATACTTCCAAAGTTGTGGCAAAATGGCTTAAGGACAACAAAGCCAATGTATTGCAGTGGCCATCACAAAGCCCTGACCTCAAACCTTCATTTCACATTCTTAAAATAAAGTGGTGATCCTAACTGACCTAAGACAGGGAATTTCTACTAGGATTAAATGTCAGGAATTGTGAAAAACTGAGTTTAAATGTATTTGGCTAAGATGTATGTAAAATTCCGACTTCAACTGTACTTGTAGGTTGAGTTATTATAGTGACTATGCATAGATGACATCAGAGAGTAGCAGTGGTGTAAAGAGGGGGTGGGGGGGACACTGCAAATAGTCTGACTAGATGTGGCTCAGTTGGTAGAGCATGGTGTTTGCAATACCAGGGTTGTGGGTTTGATTCCCACAGGGGGCCAGTATGGGAAAAAAATTATGAAATATATGCATTCACTACTGTAAGTTGCTCTGGATAAGAGCGCCGGCTAAATGACTAAAAATGTAAAAAATGTAAATGTTCAGGAGTCTCATGGTTTGGGGGTAGAAGCTGTTTGGAAGCCTCTTGGACCCAGACTTGGCACTCCTGTACTGCTTGCCGTGCGGTAGCAGAGAAAACAGTCTATGACTAGGGTGGCTGGAGTCTTTGGCAATTTTTAGGGCCTTCCTCTGACACCGCCTGGTATAGAGGTCCTGGATGGCAGGAAGCTTGGCCCCAGTGATGTACTAGGCCACTCGCACTATCCTCTGTAGTGCCTTGCGGTCGGAGGCCTCGCAGTTGCCATACCAGGCAGTGATGCAACCAGTCAGGATGCTCTCGATGGTGCAGCTGTAGAACCTTTTGAGGATCTGAGGACGCATGCCAAATATTTTCAGTCTCCTGAGGGGGAATAGGTTTTGTCGTGCCCTCTTCTCGACTGTCTTGGTGTGCTTGGACCATGTTAGTTTGTTGGTGATGTGGACACCCAGGAACCTGAAGCTCTCAACCTGCTCCACTGCAGCCCTGTCGATGAGAATGGGGGCGTGCTCATTCCTTTTTTTCCCTGTAGTCCACAATCATCTCCTTTGTCTTGATCACACTGAGGGAGAGGTTGTTGTCCTGTCACCACACCGCCAGGTCTCTGAGTACAGGAGGGGACTGAACACGCACCCCTGAGGGGCCCCTGTGTTGAGGATCAGCATGGCTGATGTGTTGTTACCTACCCTTACCACCTGGGGGTGGCCCGTCAGGAAGTCCAGGATCCAGTTGCAGAGGGAGGTGTTTAGTCCCAGGGTCCTTAGCTTATTGATGAGCTTTGAGGGCACTATGGTGTTGAACGCTGAGCTGTAGTCAATTAATAGCATTCTCACATAGGTGTTCCTTTTGTCCAGATGGGAAAGGGCAGTGTGGAATGCAATGGAGATTGCGTCATCTGTGGATCTGTTGGGGTGGTATTCAATTTGGAGTGGGTCTAGGGTTTCTGGGATGATGGTGTTGGATATGAGCCATGACCAGCCATTCAAAGGAACTTAATGGCTAAAGACTTGAGATCTATGGTCGTCGTTTAGGCAGGTTACCTTAGTGTTCTTCGGCACAGGGACTATGGTGGTCTGCTTAAAACATGTTGGTATTACAGACTCGGACAGGGAGAGGTTGAAAATGTCAGTGAAGACACTTGCCAGTTGGTCAGCGAATGCTCGCAGTACATGTCCTGGTAATCCATCTGGTCCTGCGGCCTTGTAAATGTTAACTTGTTTAAATGTCTTACTCACATCGGCTGCGGAGAGCATGATCACATAGTCTTCCGGAACAGCTGGTGCTCTCATGCATGTTTCAGTGTTATTTGCCTCCAAGCGAGAATATAAGTAGTTTATTTCGTCTGGTAGGCTCGTGCCACATCCGACGAGCGTCAGAGCCGGTGTAGTACGATTCAATCTTAGTCTTGTATTGACACTTTGCCTGTTGGATGGTTCGTCGGAGGGCATAGTGGGATTTCTTATAAGCTTCCGGGTTAGAGTCCCGCTCCTTGAAAGCGGCAGCTTTAGCCTTCAGGTCAGTGCGGATGCTGCCTGTAATCCATGGCTTCTGGTTGGGGTATGTACGTACGGTCACTGTGGGGACAATGTCATCGATGCACTTATTGATGAAGCCAACGACTGATGTGGTGTACTCCTCAATGCCATCGGAGGAATCCCGGAACATATTCCAGTCTGTGCTAGCAAAACAGTCCTGTATCTTAGCATCTGCTTCATCTGACAACTTTTTTTATTGATCTAGTCACTGGTGCTTCCTGCTTTAATTTTTGCTTGTAAGTAGGAATCAGGAGGATAGAATTGTGGTCAGATTTGCCAAATGGAGAGCGAATGAGAGCTTTGTATGCGTCTCTGTGTGTGGAGTATAGGTGGTCCAGAGTTCTTTTTCCCCTGCTTGCACATTTAACATGCTGATAGAAATTTGCTAAAACGGATTTAAGTTCCCCTGCATGAAAGTACTAGGAGCACTAGGAGCGCTGCCTCTGGGTGAGCGTTTTCTTGTTTGCTTATGGCGGAATACAGCTCTTTCAATGCTGTCTTAGTGCCAGCCTCTGACTGTGGTGGTATGTAAACAGCTACAAAGAATACAGATGAAACTATCTCGGTAGGTAGTGTAGTCTACAGTTTATTATGAGAAACTCTACCTCAGGCGAGCAATAGCTCGAGACTTCCTTAGATATCGTGCACCAGCTGTTGTTTACAAAAATACATAGACTGCCGCCCCTTGTCTTACCAGACGCTGCTGTTCTATCCTGCTGGTACATCGTATAACCAGCCAGTTGTATGTTGATGTTGTCGCTGTTCAGCCACGACTCCGTAAAGCATCAGATGTTACAGTTTTGAAAGTCCCGTTGGTAGTGTAATCTTCTGTGTAACTCGTTGATTTTATTATCCAAAGATTGCACGATTCCTAGCAGAATGGAGGGAAGCGGTGGTTTATTCGATCGCCTGCAAATTCTCAGAAGGCAGCCAGACCTTCAGCCCCTCTTTCTCCTCCTCCTCTACACACAGATCACGGAGATTGGGGTATGTTCCCGAGGAAGATGATTCTGCTAGTCCGTGGTGAGTAATCGCAGTCCTGATGTCTAGAAGTTATTTTTGGTCATAAGAGACGGTAGCAGCAACATTATGTACAAAATTAGTTACAAACAACGCAAATAAGCGAACAAAAAAAACACAATCGGGTGGGGGCACGTAAAACATCTGCCATCTTCTCCGGCACCCATGGCCGTATACCACTGCTATCAATCATGTGAAAAGGATGTGGTTGTAGTGGAAGAAATATGCAACACATGATGTATAGTTGTTTTCTGGTGGAGTGGTTATGCAGCAAAGGGGTGAAGACGGAGCCACTTAAAGACACTTTTCACGTCTTCTGGCTGACCAAGTAGGCAGAGGGGTCTCAAGGTTGACAGCTCTCTGATGCATGACAGTGAAACAGGATTTCCGTTGGCGTTCCTTACAGCGAGGACAGCACTTCTATACACACAGTTCTGTTCTGGTGTTTTTTTAAGGGACAGCCCCGCTGATGGACTTGTCAGCAGCCACCTGTGTGTGTGTTTGTGTGTGGATGAGTGGGAGTCGAGTTCTGTTGTTTACCACATTCTGTTCTGACCCTCTCTCTCCCATGCAACATTCAATCAACTACTATATTCAGTTGAAACACTTAGCTAATGTATTATTCCAGTCCAAGGGGTAAGGTTTCTTGACTAAGCACAGTCAATTGTCAGATACAGTATTTTCACAATAAAAATAGAGAATACTTTGCTCTGGATAATAGACACTTTAATTTACATACAGCCTTTGAAAGCAGTGCAACAGTTTTGTAGTTCTAAATCCTATATCAGTATATTAGTCCACTGAGACCCATCCACTGCAGTGAAGCCAGGAGAGACGTGTGTGTCAGATGATCCGAAGCACAGATAAGGTCTATAATCACCTCCCTGTAGGACATTAAGAAGATATTGTCACAGCGCCAAGATGATCATATTTGACACTGCAGAGATACCGTGGAGTGGCATGAAGTGTAGAAAGATAAAGGGTGCCAAGGTGCGCCCCTAATGACCACATTCATCCTCCTCTCTTTAGTTTATACAGTATATTCAGAGAATGTACAGGAAAGTTAACACACACTTATGCATAGGCTATAATCATGTCCTATTGAATAGTCTACACACCAAAGACCAGTCCGTGTAGCCTACTGTCATTTCTATGGGCCTGTCGTCCAGACTAAGACTCAAGAGGCTCCCAATATACTTTCCTCATCCTTTTTCAATTGCTAATTGTACTGCATACATTTACAGAACCATACTTACTCAGTTACTATCTAATAGGCAGTATATTGTAAACTACACTGAGTGGACAAAACATTAGGAATACCTGCTCTTTCCATGACATAGACTGAACAGAATCCAGGTGAAAGCTATGATCCCTTATTGATGTCACTTGTTAAATCCACTTCAAATTAGTGTAGATGAAGGTTAAAGAAGACAGGTTAAAGTAGGATTTTTAAGACAAACTATTTAAGTGCATTTGAACGGGGTACGGTAGTAGGTGCCAGGCGCACCAGTTTGAGTGTGTGAAGAACTGCCACGCTTCTTTGTTTTTCATGCTCAACAGTTTGCCGTGTGAATCAAGAATGGTCCCACCACCCAAAATACATCCAGCCAACTTGACACAACTGAGGGAACCATTGGAGTCAACATGGAGTCAGCATCCCTCTGGAACGCTTTCGACGCCTTTAGAGTCCATGCCCGGACAAATTGAGACTGTTTTGAGGGCAAAGGGGTGTGAAACTCCATATTAGGAAGGTGTTCCTAATGTTTTGTACACTCAGTGTATAACTAGTGAAAAGAAAGCAGTCTGTCTTCAATGAGAGTATATGAAGGTCCACGCTCAAAGTCTGCTGTTCAATGGACGACAGTAACGCTGTCTCTTGTCTCCACTCTCCTAATGAATTGGTTTTACCCTGTTTGGGAGCAAATTACCCTTCCCTCCCTTCCTAATTTTTCAATTTGCTATGTCATTTATATTTAATTGAGGATCGCATTGGGCCATATTAGTCCCACAAATAGGATGATATACTTTATTGAAGTGCAGCTTAATAAAGAGGCCCTCGTAAACCAAACATCAATTGTGGCCCTTGGAGGAGACTAGGGCTCTCTGGTAGATTGGGGGTATTGTATAAGAGGCTCTAATTATTTCTTGGAAGGCAATCCTGGTTGCTGCTCCACTACCTAGTCCCACAAACAGGATGATATACTTTATTGAAGTGCAGCTTTATAAAGAGGCCCTCGTAAACAAAACCTCCCGTGTGGCCCTTGGATGAGACTAGGGATCTCTGGTAGATTGGGGGTATTGTATAAGAGGCTTTAATTATTTATTGGAGGGCAATCCTGGTTGCTGACCCACATATAACATATGGACAGTCTTTTTTCAATGTGTTGTAATGAAGAAAAAAAAGAGTATTGTGTCACTCTGCTAGCGTTTGCAACTCATATTCTTTAACCAAATAGGAAAAGCTTGTTTTCACCTGCAGAGACCTGGGCCTGCATAGGAATGTAAAGGTATTAGTATTTTTAAACATCAGAGCACCTTGCAGGAAGGTGGCTTTTCTTTTTGTTTGGGGAAGTGGAACTTTGTTCCCTTGATACTTAACTGTTCACAGACTGAAAACAGCAGCAGGCATGGCATAAACTTATTCGGCTGTGTGCATAAAGACAAACCCTACCTTGATATTCAAGCATATGGGGCCACATTCAAAAGCCTTAAAAGTTGGCAAATGATGTGTAAAATACAGTTGGCTAACAAAGTCTGTTAAACTTTCGTTTTCATTGTCTACTTTTTCCTTTGGATACCTGAGCTAGCTATATACACTCAGCACTATATAACTTCACAAATCACTGTGAAATCACCAAAGCCTTAACCTCCTGTCTCTGGGTGGAGTGGCTGGTTATTTGCAGGGCTGATTTCAGATGACTTTTTGGCAGCAGATCTTCCCTTCAGCCTGTCAACAGGATTCCTTAGGGACAGAGGGGCCACACATCAAAACGCCATTAGGCCCCCGTCAGACGAGCGTGTGCCCAGACTGTCACATTTGGGCCAAGCCACAGCCACCCTACCACCCTCTACCATCGCCATGTGTTTTTTGCCCTTTTCGTCACCCCAACTCAACCGTTCGATGCAAAACTACACAACATAAAGAGGAAATGTTTCTTTCCTTGTCTTACAAAACACCTTGGTAGACCAAACAATTAAACACCACCTGAGCCGTGACCCTAGCCCCAGGTGAACTGAGTGAGAGACACAGTGGTGTTAGACGGGGAGTCTGTGAATAAATCGATTAGGGAGCCTTTGACGGATGGTGTTTGTAGGGGCGCGCGACACACCAGATAATTAATTTGGCTAGGCGGAAAAGCCGTGCCAGGACCATTCGTCTCGGCACAAATTTTGGCAATTTCCCGGGTCTAGGGGTTCGATTAAGGAGTGTTCCCAACAGTTTGGGGGGGGGGGGGGGGGGGGGGGGGAATAAGGCATGTTGAGGAATATGCAGCGCTGATGTGTCAGATGTATGCGTTTACCGATGAAAGATTTAAGGAATGAGCGAAGGATAGAGGTAAATAAAGGAATAGCTGAAGGTGTATAAGCTCTGATCACATCAGGTAGATTGCACATGGAGGTAAAGTCATTTTCTATGTAGTACACTCATGTTAAACGAAACAACATCATTTAGCAAGTCGATCCCTTGCTCTCCTACATGTGCAACAGTGCCAATAGCTGAGTTGCGTCCTGCATTTCTGAATCCCCTGTCTGATGAGTTCCACCCTGCTGTAATCCACCACCCTCTGATTCAGTGTCTCTCTAGATGATTTATGTGGCAGGGTCACTGTATGACCTCTAAACCCGCCCAATCCATACAGCACCTGTCACCAAACCCAGCCATGTGTGCAAAATGGCAATTTTTCATCCTCCCTAAAAAAATCAATTCGGTGGGAAAGTAGGAATGTGATAAGTAAAACAGGTGTGCGCTCTGAATTTGCTAACGAGGGAGCTGAACTGCACGCGCCACTGGCCACAACATCTGTCACGCTGCTGAATTAGATTCTACCCCTGGAACACAGTTTGCAGAGTGAGAAGAGATGATTGGAAGCTTAGATTGGATACAAATTAAATGGGGGGGCACAGAACCCCTCGTCCCCGTCCTGGTACCCAGAGTGTAGTGGGCTGGTGACATTATAGGGGGGCACATGGGGGGGTGCAGACCCATACCTGTCAGAGACCAGGGTGGTACCCCTTCTGACCCCTATACCCTCCCCTAAGAGATGCAAACGAGCTCATCAGCCTTAACGAGGGCTAATCGGAGGTGTTTGCGTGTCCCTGAAGGTCGGCGGGCAGGTTACAGAGCCAGCACTGGGACAGCTTGCCACTTCCTGTTGGCTAGGGTCAAAATCAAAGTTTATTGGTCGCGTACATATATTTGCAGATGTTATCGCAGGTGCAGCGAAATTCTTGTGTTTCTAGCTCCAACCGTGCAGTAATAATACCTAGAAAATAATACGCACATCTTTCTTAATTTCTTTATTTTTACTTTTGAATTATCAGAATGAGCAATGTCAGAGTCCGGAATATAAATATATACCGTGTCTTCGGAAAGTATTCAGACCCCTTGACTTTTTCCACATTTTGTTGTGTCACTGGCCAAGTGGAATTATGATTTTAGACATTTTTGCTAATTAATTCAAAATGAAAAGCTGAAATGTCTTTGTTATGGCAAGCCTAAAATAGTTCAGGAGTGCTTAACAATTCATGTAAGTTGCATGGACTCAATGTGTGCAAAAATAGTGTTTAACATGATTTTTTAATGACTTTCTCTTCTTTGTAGCCCCCACACACAATTATCTGTATGGTCCCTCAGTTGAGCAGTGAATTTCCAACACAGATTCAACCATAAAGACCAATGAGGTTTTCCAATGCCTCGCAAAGAAGGGCACCTATTGGTATATGGGTAAAAATAAAAAAGAAGACTTTTTCAGTTATACTGAACAAAAATATAAACGCAACATGTAAAAAGTGTTGGTCCCATGTTTCACTAGCTGAAATAAAATATCCCAGAATTTTTCCATACACACAAAAAGCTTATTTCTCTACAATTGTGAGCACAAATTTGTTTACATCCCTGTTAGTGAGCATTTCTCCTTTGCCATGATAATCCATCCACCTGACAGGTATATCAATCAATATCAATAATCTGATTAAACAGCATGATCATTACACAGGTGCACCTTGTGCTGGGGACAATAAAAGGCCTCTAAAATGTGCCGTTTTGTCACACCACACAATGCCACAGATGTCTAAAGTTGAGGGAGAATGCAATTGGCATGCTGATTGCAGGAATGTCCCCCAGAGCTGTTGCCAGAGTCGTGAATGTTCATTTAGAGAATTTGGCAGTACGTCCAACCGGTCTCACAACCGCAGACCAAGCGTAACCATGCGTAACCACCTCCAAATCCTGCTTCTTAACCTGCGGGATCGTCTGAGACCAGCCAGCCGGACAGCTGGGGAGTATTTCTGTCCGTAATAAAGCCCTTTTTGTGGGGAAAAACAAATTCTGATCGGCTGCCTAGACATGTGAAATCCATAAATTAGGGCCTAACGAATTATTTAGGCCCGGTGGTAGCCAGCTAATAACAGTGACTAAGGTTCAGGGCAGGGTACTGGGCAGAGGCGAGCTAGTGGTGCCTGTTTAACTGTCTGAAGGCCTGGCAATAGACACTGTTTATCAGTCTCTCAGTCTCGGCTTTCATGCACCTGTAGTCCCCTCCTTCTAGATGGTAGCGAGGTGAACAGGCTGTGGCTCGGGTGGCTGAGGTCCTCGATGATCTTCTTGGCCTTCCTGTGACTCCGAGTGCTGTAGATGTCCTGGAGGGCAGGCAGTGTTCTCCCGATGATGTGTTGGGCTGACGGCACCACCCTCTGGAGGTGCAATTGCCTGGTACAGCAATCACGGACGGCGCAATTGCCGTACCAGGCGGTGATACAGCCTAACAGGATGCTCTCAATGGTGCATCTGTAGAAGTCTGTGAGGGTCTTAGGGGCCAAGCCGAATTTCTTCAGCCTACTGAGTTTGAAGAGACGCTGTTGTGCCTTCACCACACTGTCTGTGTGAAGGGACCATTTCAGGTCATCAGTGATGTGCATGCCGAGGAACTTGAAGCTTTTGACCCTCTCCACTGCGGCCCTGTCGATGTGGAAGTGCTCTCTCTGTTGTCTCCTGTAGTCGACGATCAATTCCTTTGTTTTGTTGACGTTGAGGGACAGGTTATTTTCCAGGCACCACTCCACCAGGGCTCTCACCTCCTCTCTGTAGACCGTCTCATCATTGTTTGTAATCAGGCCTACCACTGTTGTCGTTGACATACTTGATGATTGAGTTTGTGATGTGCGTGGCCACGCAGTCATGGGTGAACAGGGAGTACAGAAGGGGCTGAGCACCTACCTCTGTGGGGCCCCAATGTTGAGGATCAGCGTGGCAGAGGTGTTGTTGCTTACCTTCCGTCAGGACGTCCAGGATCAAGTTGCACAGGGACAGGTTCAGACCCAGGGCTTAGTGATGAGCTTGGAGGACACTATGGTGTTGAAGGCGGAGCTGTTAAAACACATTTAAAATCCACCTGCGCTTGTTAAACACATTTAAAACAAATAAGCTGAAAGACCTTGAAATGTGTCCATTTCAAAAAGCAAAAAGCTTTCAGGCTATGATGGATGGCACAATGGAGCAAGATATCCATTTTGTTTGTGTTTTTTTGGGGGGGGGGGTAGTACTTTGATAAGACTCTCGTCAGTCATGGGTGAGGACTGTTCATAATTGTATTGGACAGCAAAGGTTGCACAGTCAGGAATTGGAGCCATAGAGCTATTCCGTTGCAACATACTGCCACCTACTGGGTATAGAGGACAAGTGCATCCTAGAAAAATAATGGAAGCAACCTTACCCACAAAAAAGTTCCATTAAAAGGAAAAAACGTTGGCGTTAAAAAAGTGCGAAAATGGCAGAGCAATGGAAGAAATACAATTTGATTTAAAACATATTGATACAAAAGTTTGGCTTTGTTACAAAGTTGGTGTTTACGAGTAAAAATGCTTTTTATTTTAGTGAGTATAATTTAGTTTGTTTGTAGGTTTCATTTGTTTTACGAATATATTTCTAAAGAGTTGCCAACACAGTACAGTAGTTTGTCAAACACCACCTGTATTCCCAGCGCAAGTTACTCTCTTCCCTCATCCTCACGCCACTCTTTAAATGTCCCTCCCTTCCCACATTCAATCTCCTCAACTCCTCTCGCCGAACCTCCTCAATTTCTGCTTATATCATGTTGAGAATGGGTGTACATGATTCAGAAGCCCTGCGCACCGGTTGGCATTTAATTTGTCTGAAAAGACAAACTCCGCGTACCGGCAGACCCGGAGATCTGTGGCTGAATAGTGTGCATATTGCGCTGGTCAATCGGATAGATCAAATCACCGGGCCTACGGCTTCAACGACCCCAGCCACAGCAAAGTTTGATACTACAGTACGTGATATTTCATAACTTTTAAAACCATGCCGAGAGAGACTGTCAAAGAATACAGCAAAGAGCTGCTGTTTTTATGAATGAGTTCCTGTCTACGTTTATTCAGCACCGTCAACACTGTTTTATTGAACACTATTACAAAACATAAAAACGCCAGTCACCCTACTGGGGGATTCTGCAACTTCGGCCATTTGGGCTCTGCAAACTGTCAGAAATTAGGCGTAGACAATGTCATTTCCATCATGTCATTAAACATCCATTTTAGTTGAAACACGTGTGTTCATTAATTCATTAATTGAATATTAAATGATTTAAGGTTTTCCTAATAATAATTCAACCAGACCCCTGAATCTAGAAACGTGCCTTTGTGACTTCTGAAAACATTTACGTATCATGAAAAATAAAATATTTCCACCCATCCCTTTTATGATAACAACCATATGATTTCCATATCTAAAACAAATCAATCAATGTAAAGTATACATAGCATACTCATTTACCTCAAGTAATGACATCTATGTAAAAAAAAATATATATATATATATATATATTATGAAAACAATATTTTATTGCAAACATTTTAAACAACAACCCCTGTTAAACATTTAATTAATATAAGACAAAGTAAGATTCCAAAAGTAGCCGATGGGCAGAGCTGAAGGAAGTAGGCCTGTGTTTTTGAGAGATGGGCCCAGATAGCAGAGGGGTCAGAGAAGAGCTCATTGAGCAAAGTGAAACAGTATAATTTGTGGTATATCCAACACAAGTGTAGATGGTGACCTGCTTGTGAGAATCACCAAAGTGAACTGGTTTGATTTCACTGGTGTGTTTACACAGATAGTTCTCTGTAAAGTCAATATGCACTCTGATCTCCTCTTTCCCCAGATTCTCTTTTAATTCTCTCAGTTTGGAGTATTGGTGTCAAATATTGTATAAGTGTTTCCCCAACTTCTCTTTCAATGCCTTGGAGAAGTCCTCCAATAGAATCTGCAGTGTGCCACACCTGTTCTTTAACTGTCAAATGTACAGTGAATTCTACATGTTTCCCTCTTTGTTTTTCTTCTCTCTCTTTTCAGCTTTGTTTTTCCACTCAAACCACCATGTCTGCTCACCAGCATCAAAGTCAGATGTTTAAGCTCTTTTGCTTGGCAAAGGGAGAACTCTCTGTACATGTACTCTTTCTTCAGTTTCTCACAGCACAAAGACTCAATAAGGTTCTCAATGTTTCTGCAGCTGATCACTTTGTGCTACTGTAGTTTTATGTCATGAACTGGAGGTTCCCATGGGTTTGCAGAGGCATGTGTCCCTATCCTGGACTGTTGTCTTGACAACCCAAAAATGACGTATTTGCAGAATTCATAGTAGGAAATTTGGATCTCTGAATATTTCCTCTTAAACTTCTGGTAAAGGTTCTGAATTATGCCGTTCAAGAAGCGCTTCTGCTTTTTCTTCTTGTTCCTCATTAGTGTGTCCTTTTCCCCTGTAGTTGCTCTACTGTTGAAATCACATTCACAGAATCTAGTGATTTTCTCTTCTGTGGCTGGGCTAATTCTGTTACACTACTTCTTCCTGTAGTATCGAATACTTGTTGGCCTGTTTTCATTTGCCCTCATTGCTTTTGCTGAAAATCCAAATGATCTGTTTGTGCTTTGGGCTTTGACCGGGCCACACTTTCTCAGGATGTTGCCTCTGAGCATTTTTGAAGCCACTTGTTTGTCCTTGGCACTGCACATGTTTTGATACTTTTGCTTTAACTCTGCAATGAAGGCATTTTGAAACAATAAAATCCTCAAGATCTTTGGGGGTTCCCTTCATTTGCTATTTTGTCTTTGGGGAATCTTCTCTCCATTTTCAGTCAATCACACCGTTTTTGTATTTCTCAGCTTTCCGTAAAGCATTATCAACTTTGACATTTGTCATGCAAATATCTCTGTATGTTTTTGAGCGACCTCTTCCAACCTTTTCCCTTCCAGCAAGTATTCAACTTCTCATTCGTGTTGCAGACGATGAGGAAGGGGTATCATGCAGTGCATCAACGGCAGGTAAGTTAGGAGCAGGTATATTGGCCTCTGGCTGCAAGTTATCTGGTAACTGAGGTGGTGTGTTTCCTGATAGGTTGGTCTCCATTGCAACTGTTCTCTTTAAAGTCTGTCTTCTATTCCATTGGTTGCATTTCCATTGCCTTCTCTTGCTTCTTTGTTCTCGCTTTGTAAGCTCAGAGGTCGATTTCACTTCTCTTTTTTCTTCCAGTATCTCTTCCTGTCTTTTTGCAGATGTTCCTGGAATCGTATAGGATCATTTTCTATTTTGTTTCTACAGTATGTCTGTGACCTCTGTGCTGTTTTATGTGGCATCTTCTAAAAACAAAGAGAAATATTACTTAGTTTTCAACTTGTGCACACCTTGGAACATTTTCTAGATTAAATGAATTTAAAACGTGATTAAATAAGCCTAAAGTACAAACTAATAACAGAATGAATTTGTCATTTCCACAACATTCTGTCATTTATTTCCACCACAGTTAAGTTTGATGGAAATTACTGATGGAAATGAGGCTTCTAGTTTTTGGAGAGAGGCTGTTCAGCAGGCTGTTCAGCATGCTTTGGCTAGTATTACAACTAGCATATAGTTTACACCAAATACATAAAATATTCACATTCTTACAAAATTCTACCACAAATTAAATAAATTATAGCCTGTTTGGAAATGACTGACATATTTTTCTTCAACTTCTGGACATCACATCTGGAACAACTGTTCGATGCAGCCATGTGTCACAATCCGTTTCTATGGTAACTACATTAACATTCTCTTGAAAATACTTTCTTAATGAGGAATTTGTTCTCTGATGGAAATGACACCACTACCAAGACAGGTATATTTGGTGTAAAAAAAACAACAATAAAGGACATACAAATATTGATATAGATTTTATTTCATTGACTCTTTTTTTCTAGTAGATAACATGTAATGTGTAATTATTTATGCTTTCTCATAGCAAAACAGAGTAGAAGCTCAAAAGTCTGGGTCGGGGACAAGGGCAAAACAGTGATATTTCAGGTATAAAAGTCGCAAAAGAAGTTGATAGAGAGGTGTTAAGAAATTCTGGGGTGATTGTAGTGCGAACTTAAAAATAAAAGGTCATTTGTATGTTATTATTGAAATAAAATCCTAAACATTTACCCTGAGGACATAGAAGTGCCAGTAGTTACAGAATCACCCTACAATGAGTACCCAGGTGTATTGATATCCCTGCATTTTTATTACTGTTAGCAGCTTGTCACGTCTATTTGAATTAATATTGAGGAATATTTCACTTTCTTTGGTCATAGGAACAACATACATTTGTGCATGAGGCAGATGTTGTGTGACTCGAGTTTCGCCATCAGGTGGAAGACTGTGTCCCCTCTCTGGTCTGTCTCACCAGAGGAAAGGAAGGAGAGAGCAGGGACAGTGAGAGGCAGACCCTCTGCTGCTCTCTCTCTCCCTCCCTTCTGATGAGACTAATGCCGCATTCAAAACAACTGGCAACTCGGAAATCTCTGACTTCCGAGCGTTCAAGACAACTGGGAACTTGGGAAAAAAAATTAGATCCGAATGGGAAAAATAGTTTGGAGCGGTCATCCAAGTCGGAAACTCACACATCTTTCTAGAACTCCGACCTGAAGATCACTCATTGACCTCGTTTATTTCAGAGAACCCAGTTGTCTTGAAAGCACCATGACCATCAGATTCAGGTCCCATCAGTACAGTAAAATAAAAAAGAAAATTATTTGCAAATGATTTCAATTTATGCTCGCACTTGCGAGCTTTGCCTCGCAAGTGCTACACCAACTGATCTATTTTATTGTCAAAGCTTGAGTTTTCTTTTAAAATATAATATGGTCTGAGAAGAACAATATTGGCAGGCCAGGCATATAGCCAATATGCAGTGATAATGTATTAGGCCTACTGCACAAACCTCATTCCTACAGAACTGCTTTTATTAGGTTAATGTTCCATTTTTGAAGTCATGTTTAAAAAAAAATCTGAGTGGTAGATCTCAGCGTGCTTTTTGACTACGAAAGTGATCTTGACTCAGAAAAGGTTGGTGACCACTGCTCTAGCTCTTCACTCTCCTCTCTTCCTCTTCACTCTCTCCAGCTCAGCCCCAGTGTCTGAGCAATGAAGGAGAAGACGTGTGTATCCTCCAGGATTGCCTTAGTGGTTGGCTTTCCCGCCCCGTGCCCGCTGCGGGTGTCTACCCGGACCATAAGAGGCTGGGCCTGCCCGGGGCTGTTGCCCACACCGTGCTGCAGTGTGGCACAGTACTTCAGGGTGTGGAGGGGCACCACCCGGTCGTCATGGTCACCAGTCAGTAGGAGCATGGCAGGGTAGGCAGCGCCAATGTGAGGTGGAGGGGGGAGGTTGTGGAGAGGGGAGTACCTGAGGGTGAGTGGAGGGAGAGAGAGATAATAATTGAGTTCTACCAAATATTTATTGTACAAATGACATGCAGAGCTACAATGTGGCGTCCAATGCATTTATGTTTATGTTCAGTATGTGTTGTATGCTTAGTGTGTGTGTGTGATCTGAGTGTGCCAGACTTACTTGATGAGCCATTTGAACTGCTCAGGGTGGTCTGCACAGCCGTAGTCAGTGGTCCAGGCGTGGCCGATGGTAAACTTGTGGAACTTGAGCATGTCCATCACCCCAACCTTAGCCACAGCACAGCCAAACAGGTCCGGACACTGATTCACACACGCCGCTGGGTTTGAAAGTGTGTGTGTGTGAGTGAGTGAGTGAGTGAGTGAGTGAGTGAGTGAGTGAGTGAGTGAGTGAGTGAGTGAGTGAGTGAGTGAGTGAGAGAGAGAGAGAGAGAGAGAGACATGTCTTACACTTGTTATATGATTAATTACACTTCTAAAACATACCCAACTCACACTTTGACAAGTACACACACACCAACATCCAATCTTTCCTAAATGGCCATAGACACCAGTAGGATTGTAAAACGTTTGCCTGCCGACAGTACTTAGCACCTCTGAACAGTGTGACTGGCTCATACGTACGAGAAAAAAATCCCTATTAAATAAAAATATTTAAAAAATAAAAAATAAACTCCACGTGGGGGTTTGTGCTCTCTGATTGGCTCAAAGTGAAGTTGTTTGCCACTGACAAGCAATCGGTAAGTTCATCACCACCGGGTCGGCATGCAACAGGTACCGCTTTTGTTCTAGCGAAAAAAGGAACAGGTGTGATAAATACCTATCGGCAGTCTATCGGCTGTGAGATTCTCGATGTGTTTCATGCTATAGAGAGAGAGACCTGTCTTACACTTAAACATACCCGACTCACCTCTTTAACCTGCAGGTTAACAAGGCCACACACACACTACAGCAACATCCAATCTTTCCTAAATGGCCACTTAAAATAAGGAAGTACTCTTTAGTTGGATTTGTACAATGCAATATGGTTGGCAGTCTTTTTAAATGATGTAGCTAACTACTGTTTAATGTGCTGTGTAATCACTGAATTAATTTACATGAACAATTATACTGAAGATATAAAACATTTAAAGAGAATGCGGTTATGATTGACCGAACTAGGAGACAATTTAGAATGATGGCCTTAAATGCCATCCCCTCTCCATACCCACGAGCAGTCCCCCGTTGGAGGCGCCGTTGATGGCTATGCGTCTGGCTGTGGTGTAGTTCTCCTGGATCAGATACTCTGCTGCACACCGGAAGTCATCAAAGCAATTCTGCTTGTTCCCCAGGGTACCACCTAGACAGAAGAAGGAATTCAACTCTAGACGGGATACTGCCATAGTCCATAGATAACATGCCATTTAGCAGACACTTTTCCGCACTATCCTGGCCTTGCAAGCGCCATGCTCTGCCAAGAGCTACAGAGAGACTGGGGCCGAGTATCAATAGTCATAGCTACAATAGTTTCCATTGCTCATCTTATTCCCCCCCCCCCCAAGCATGACAGGTGAAGGCAAAACAGTGGAAAGCTGTGCTAGTGAATATAAAACTAGCGAATCGCAGCCCGTAGGTTTAACATACTGTTGCTTTATTTAACCTATTTCTATGCATCTTTAGGTGAAGATACAGTACCTTTGTGCCAGGTCTGTCCGTACTCCCCTCCTCCTCTGATGTTGGCTACAGCCAGGATTCCCCCCAGGTGTCTGACAAACAGCAGGTATGGAACACTGACAGAGTGAGAGAGACAGCGAGGGGAGGGGTGATGGACAGGTGTCACTCAAATCACACCGACTCAGAATACAGGTCACTTGGATGAATTCTATACTTGTGAATTCCTGGAGGGGAAAGATACATCATGTTCTGTTGGAGGTCCATGTGTTGTCATACTAACTTGTAGTATGGTTGGATAGAGTGCTCAAAGCCTCCATATCCGTACAGGAAGACAGGATGTGATCCGTCCTTCTTAAGACCCCGGGCGTGCACCAGGAACATGGGGATTTTAGTTCCATCCTTGCTGGGGTAAAACACCTGAAACACACAGCAATGTTGTCATACCGAGAGTGTCAAGATACTGTTAAGTCGTTACTGTAATCTGCTGTTGTCTTACCTGGTTGGTTTCATAGTCCTCCTGTTGGATACCCTTCACCTCCACCTGTCTGAACACTGTGGGTTCTGGAGACGCCTGGCTCAGGTCACAGTGGTAGATCACACCTGGGAGAGACACGACACATAGGGGTTAGAGGTCCTAGAGAGGTCAAAGGTTATAGATAATAAGGACGTTGGCAGGGAGGGTACCCGAACCGTAGTATTGAAAGCTAGTCTTAATTTGTGTTGAATGTAAGCCACTCCATACTAATAGTGTGAATATTAACCCTAATGAATCATAATTAAGTGAAAAGACCAGGAGGTGTAAACACATCAGGTTATGCCAATTGAATTCCCATATCCTTTTCATGTCTAACACCACAAAATCAGTTTAGTATCCCCGAGGAGACAGTCCAGTACCTGGCGTGGTGAAGGAGGTGAACTTGTAGAAAAAATCAGAGTGTTTCTTCTTACAGCTGAGGCCCACCACAGTGCCCACGTCCAGAGGCAGATCTCTGACCAGACCACCAGTGGACAGCTCATACAACTGCAGGATGTCCTTCACGTCATGGACATAGTTGACCAGCAGGTGGCGCTGGTTCACAGAGGCCACGGAGCCTATAAGGAAGACCGAAAATTCTTACATGTAGGCTACTTGGGTTCCTTCTGAGCATATCAACACGTCTAGAATCAGTTATTTCTGTTTAAAACGTGAACCAATTTCAGCTAAATAATGAAACTGGCCTTGGATTATAAGGAAGGCATAACGCACAAATAACCTGACATATATAGGATCCAATTTCATGGCAAATTATTGCAAGGGGGATGCAATTTCTGTTTTGTTTTACAATGTTGAAGTATACTGTGTAAGGTATTCTTCACATGCTGTTCTTTCTCTTGTCCAATAGATGGCAGTCTGTTTTTCATCGTTATAGTACAGCATGGGACACAGACTTCCTGTTAACTCCTTTCCCCTCTCAAATGGACTTTGTCTAAGATACAGCAACTACACTGGATATTCTAGTATAGGGAGTTCAACCAAAATGAAGAAGTGCAATGCTAGTAAGTCAAGCCGAGTATAAATAGAACAAATGTCAATAATGTAGCTTGAATTTGCTGATTTCCAACAGTGTGCGTGTGTACAGTACATGCTGTTAACGTTATACTCGTGTGTGTATTGTTCTAGGAATGGAGAGAGAGAGAGTCACACACCCATGACCCTTAATACACTGAGCATACATCACGAACCACCTGGTAGAACCTCCTAAAACCTTCAAATCACACCCTCAACCACAGGTACGGCAGTAAACACATGTGGCCCCACATCCAGTAGTGATTAAAATCTCTCAGCTAACAGAATGGTAGGCAGACGAAACACCACTGCTCTAGTGATATTAGTCAATATGGTGCCAATATGGTTTGGTGAAGAACATCCTTGTGGTATGTAAAAGGGATAAACTTCAAATGAGAAGTAAATCACTTTCATACGACCTGTTCCTGCCCCGACTACACTTTCATACGACCTGTTCCTGCCCTGACTACATTGAAGACGCGTGCCAGACAATGCCTGGAAGTATCTTATGAACTAGGGCTGACAAAATCGCTTGCTACGTCGCAAACATCTTGCTGGTGGTAGATTTTAAAACGTGATTCACTGAGGACAAAGTTCCCGTACTTGCAAAGTTGCATGCTATGACGAAAGTGGGTTAACCAAGACAAGAAGTTCCCACTCACTGTGGTTGATAGACTGAAACATAAACATTCAGATCTATAAGTGAAACTTGGCAAGTAGCCTGACCATACTAAACTTATTTTACCTCCTTTAGTCCAGTGGTCTCCAACCCTGATCCTGGATACTCACACCGAAACTCAAATTTTCGTTTCAGCCCAGCACAAAAAAACACATTTGGCTTATCACCATCATCATGATTAGGTCATTAGGTCATATCAGTTGTTTTAGTGGTGGGCTGGAACAAAATCCTGCACACCCTGTAGCTCTCCAGAACCAGGGTTGGATACCACTGCTCAGGTTTCTCTTACCCAGGACGTCCTTGTCGTGCTGGGGTAGAAGGGTCCTCCAGTGCTCCTTGTTTGGTTTCTCCAGGTCAATGTTGATCAGGCAATAGCGAGGGGCGTCCAGGTTGGTGCGGAAGGTGAACACACTGCCCTCGTTGGTGATGTACGAGTACTGCGCCTCAAAGTTGTCCACCAGCTTCACCCAAGGCAGCAGGCCTATAGGTACAGATGCAGTCAAATATATTGGCACACATGCAATATACAAGCAAGTGCAATGGAGCAGAACTTACCACAGGTGAGATAAAGTACGAGTAAATGACAATCCCTTTCCTCCAACCACATTAACTTGTGAATAATTTAGTCCAGGCCATTTTTTACTTTGAAGTGAAAAATCTCGTTCGGTTTTGATTTATTTTTCTTGGTGCTGTGCAGTTGGAAATCAAATACCAAATGTTTGACATTTATTTTTGGAAGAAATAGTGAACCGTGCAAATATATTTGACTGCATCTGTACAGGACAATAAGAGCTAGTATTGAGACGCACCTATGATGTCAGGTATTCATACAGGGTCTGATTAAAATGGTAGGGACAGACCTGTGATGCCATTGGGTAGCTTCTCCAGGTCACAGTACCACAGCTGGTTGACTGGCTCACAGCCCTCTGTGATGTTGAGCACTGCATACCTGCCGTCATCCGACACCTAGGGAGAGCGAGAGAGAAGGAAGACGGAGAGACAGAGAGAGTAAGATTGTGAGAGAGGGGGACAAGGAGGGTGAGGGAGAAATACAAACGAGTTGACGCTTTAGTACTAGCTGATGCTATCCCTACATTAACAATGCAAGTCATTACTTACAAACGGGGATCAAAAGATCGATCCGGGATTGAGAAAGAGTCAAACAAGGTGGAAGAGAGAAGTGAGTGAGATGAGAAAAAGAGTGACAGTGTAATAGCAGTAGATTCATATGGAGAATGTGGTGGACAACAGGTGAGAAATGTAAAGAAAAAGCATTCTCTTTAAACTCACTGTTACTCCACTGTGCCATTTTGGCTGGTCAGGAAACTCAGCCACCAGGATGTCCTCTGATTGGTTGGTGCCGATCACATGGTAGTAGAGTTTCTGATTGAGGTTGGATGTGGTCTCTGTGCCTGTGGAGCAATGCAGAAAGCTGTGTTTTTCAACGTGTCTGTGCACTTGTACAGTGGATACGGCGCATTCAGAAAGTATTCAGACCCCTTCCCTTTTTCCACATTTTGTTACGTTACAGATTTATTCTAAAATGGGTTAAATAAAACAAAAATCCTCATCAATCTACACGCAATACCCCATAATGGCAAAGTGAGAACAGGTTTTAAGAAATGTTTGCAAATGTATTAAAAAAATAAAAAAAACTAATTATTGACATAACTATTCAGGCCCTTTGTTTTCAGACTCGAAATTGAGGTCAGGTGTATCCTGTTTCGAATGATCATTCTTGCAATGTTTCTTTCTACAACTTGGAGACCACCGGTGGTAAATTCAATTGATTGTACATGATTTGGAAAGGCACACACCTGTCTATATAAGGTCCCACAGTTGACAGTGCATGTCAAAGAAAAAGATAAGCCATGAAGTCGAAGGAATTGTCCATTGAGCTCCGAGACAGGATCGTATAAGAGGCACAGATCTGGGGAAGGGTAACAAAAAATGTCTGCAGCTTTGAAAGTCCCCAAGAAGACAGTGGCCTCCATCATTCTTAAATGAAAGAAGTTAGGAACCGCCAAAAGTATTCCAAGAGCTGGCCGCACGGCCAAACTGAGCAGTCGGGGGAGAAGGGCCTTGGTCAGGGAAGTGACCAAGAACCCGATGGTCACTCTGATAGAGCTATAGAGTCCCTCTGTGGAGATGGGAGAACCTTCCAGAAGGACAACGATCTTTGCAGCACTCAACCAATCAGGCCTTTATGGTAGAGTGGCCAGATGGAAGTCACTCCTCAGTAAAATGCACATGACAGCCTGCTTGGAGTTTGCCAAAAGGCACCTAAAGACTCTCAGACCATGAGAAACAAGCTTCTCTGGCCTGATGAAACCAAGATTGAACTCTTTGGCCTGAATGCCAAGCGTCACGTCTGGAGGAAACCTGGCATTATCCCTAGGGTGAATCATGGTGGGGGCAGCATCATGCTGTGGGAATGTTTTTCAGAGGCAGGGACAGGGAGACTAGTCAGGATTGAGGGAAAGATGAACGGAGCAAAGTACAGAGAGATCCTTGATGAAAACCTGCTCCAGAGCGCTCAGGACCTCAAACTGGGGCGAAGTTTCACCTTCCAACAGGACAATGACCCTAAGCACACAGCCAAGACAACGCTGGAGTGGCTTCGGGACAAGTCTCTGAATATCCTTGAGTGGCCCAGCCCAGAGCCCGGACTTAAACCTGATCAAACATCTCTGGAGAGACCTGAAAATAGCCGTGCAGTGACGCTCCCCATACAACCTGACTGAGCTTGAGAGGATCTGCAGAGAATAATGGGAGGAACTCCCCAAATACAGGTGTGCCAAGCTTGTAGCGTCATACCCAAGAAGACTCAAGGCTGTAATCACTGCCAAAGGTGCTTCAACAAAGTACTGAGTAAAGGGTCTGAATACTTATGTAAAAGTGATATTTCAGTTTTTGCTTTGTCATTATGGGGTATTGTGTGGGGCGCTTGTCAGAGGAGTGATCAGGAAAAACAATTTAATCCATTTTAGAATAAGGCTGTAACGTAACAAAGTGAAAAAGTCAAGTTGTTTGAATACTTTCTGAATGCACTGTATACTATGTTGTACTGTATACAGTAGATTTCATATATGTGTGTGTGTGTGTGTGTGTGTGTGTGTGTGTCTCACCATCAGCCTTGCCGTCCTGTCGGGGGTAACAATTATAAAACACCCCGCGGGCGTCGTGGGTCCAGGCCAGGCAGCTGAACTTCACCCTGTCCAGGACATCAGGCAGCGTCATGAGGTCATCAGCCTTCAGGAAGTGCACCGTCACCCAGTCGGAGCCACTGGAGCTCAGGCCATACGCAAAGTACTCGCACTCCTCTGACAAGCGCCCCACTGAAAGGAGAAGGAGAGCGAGGCAAGGAGAGAGGAAAAGGAAAAATAGATATTACATTGTGTGATATTATAATGTATCATGTAAAGTGGGCCTATCATTTATGTGTTCTTTTAGCAATATACTCCACCTTTGTCACAGCAATAAAATCTAATAACAGAATAGAAATATCAATTGCTTGACAAGAGAGGAGGAGGAATTGTGAGGACTCAGGTTGAGACATACACACAAACACACTATAAAACATTGTATTACAGTAATCAACTCACTCTTCAAGGCTACAGTCCCATCCGCAGACAGTGTGTTTGGGTCAAAGAAGACTGTGGCCGGTCCGTCCAGAGAGTCCTGCACATAGAGCGCATCCTGGTTCTGCAGGCCCTGGTTATGGAAGTAGAAATACCTATGGACCGAGGAAACCAGTTATATTTGTTCTACCATGGAGAGCATCAGACACACATACAGTGCCTTCAGAAAGTACTCATACACCTTCATTTATTCCACATTTTGTTTTGTTACAGCCTGAATTAAAAAATTATGAAATAGACACATAATGACAACGTGAAAACATTCTTAGAAATGTTAGCAAATTTATTGAAAATGAAATACAGAAATATCATTTACTTAAGTATTCACACCTGAGTCAATACTTTGTAGAAGCACCTTACAGCTTTGAATCGTCTTGGGTATGTCTGTACCAGCTTTGCACATCTGGATTTGCAGATTTTCTCAAGCTCTGTTAAGTTAGATGGGAGCAGCAATCTTCAAGTCTTTCTACAGATTTTCAATGGGATTCAAGTCTGGGTTTTGGCTGGGCCACTCAAGGACTTTCACATTCTTGTTCTGAAGCCATTCCAGCATTTATTTGACTATATGCTTGGGGTCATTGTCCTGTTGGAATGTAAATCTTTGCCCCAGTCTAAGGTAGCTTGCACTCTGAAGCAGGTTCTCGTCAAGGATTTGCCTGCATTTGGCTCCATTCGTTGTTCCGTCTAGCCCTACTAGTCTTCCAGTCCCTGCCACTGAAAAACATCCCCATAGCATGATGCTGCCACCACCATGCTTCACGGTAGGGATGGTGTTAGACAGGTGATGCCTGGTTTTCTCTAGACATAGCGGTTTGCGTTGTCGTCTCATCAGACAACAGATTTTTTTGCCTTATGTTCGCAGTCTTTCACATGCTTTTTTGCAAACTCCAGGCGTGCCGTTATGTTCCTTTTTCTCAGGAGTTGCTTCAGTCTGCTCACTCACCTATAAAGCCAAGATTGGTGAAGTGCTGTAGAGACTGTTGTCCTTCTGGCAGATACTCCCATCTCAACCAAAGAACTCTGTCATTCCGTCAGTGGTCAATGGGTTCTTGGTCACCTCCCTGACCATGGTCCTTCTTCCCCGGTTGCTCAGTTTGGTCAGAAAGCCAGCTTTAGGGAGAGTCTGGGTAGTGCCAAGGCTGAGGAGTAAGTTTCACACATGCAGTTATTGCGTAGTTACCTCTTTTTGTGCATTTTCTTGGAAATAAGTGTGCAGGCTTTGGTTCCAGTTCGTCTCTTGTAGGGGCAGCTGTATTTTCGTTCCTAATCTGTTTATTTCCCATAGAGAATGATAGAGGCCTTTAGTGGCCAAAATGCCGTATGAGCATGGACAGGACCATGGAGGGCTTCCACCATTTTAATGTAGTCAACTGGGTGGGACTTCCAACTTCATTGGCTGATCCCTAATGGTGACAAAGATGAGTCCTCTGTCTCTATGTTGTTTCCTCTCTTGTAGGAGCAGTTGTAGTGATGGGCTTTCTGAAGGCTTCGGTGCTTTCACCAAATTGTGCCAAAAAACGGTTGATTACCCGGAGCAGTTGGAAATCCCGCTCATGGCACCACTCCGCGCTCCATGTGCTATCCTACAACGCTGCTAAAAACCGCGCCGCGCTCACAGGAAAACACACTGCAGCTCCAAATTCGCTCCATTAATTAAAATCACAATTTAACCGTCTATTTTTGTGACTACCTGGACCTACCAATTTCCTTATAAGTATTGAAACCAAACCATATAATTATTTGAATAAGCATGAAAATGTGACTGTAAGAAGCAGACATAATTTCAAAATAGGCCACATGTCATATTAAACAGCATATAAACAATCTAAATAGGTCAGGAGCCATACAGGGAGCATAAGAAGGAACGATAATTAATTATTTATGCTATATTATTTCAAGGCTATAGCAAGTGGTGTAAAGTACTTAAGTAAAAATACTTGAAAGTACTACTTAAGTAGTTTTTTGGGGTATCTGCACTTTACTATTTATATTTTTGACAGTCTTTTACGTGACTAAATTCCTAAAGAAAATGATATACTTTTTACTCCATACATTTTCCTTGACACCCAAAAGTACTTGTTACATTTTGAATGCTTTGCAGGAAATTCACACACTTATCAAGAGAACATCCCTGGTCATCCCTACTGTCACAAAAGGTGCCGTGTTGAATAGACCAAACTGCAGCGGGAATATGGATGCTCATATTTTAATTCAAAAAAGGAGTAAAGCATCCACTAGAAACCCAATACACACGACAGGCCCAGTCTTACATGCACGCAAGAACAACTACCCACAACCCCAAAGAAAAACACACACCACTATATAGAACTCCCAATCAAAGGCAACTCAACACACCTGCCTTCAATTGGGAGTCTAATCACCAACACAAACCCCTTAACATACAAAAAACCTGCCATATCCTGACCCAAAACTGATACCATACCTCCCTCTGCTGGTCAGGACATGACACCTACTGCCTCTGATCTGACGGACTCACTAAACACATACTTCGTCTGTAAATTAAAATAAACAAGAAAATGAGGCCGTCTGGTTTGCTTAATATAAGGAATTTTATATGATTTACACTTTTACTTTTGATACTTAAGTATATTTCAAACCAAATACTTTTACACTTTCACGCAAGTTTAATATTTTTCAAAAACTGAATCTACAGTTTTCCATTATTTAAGATGCTGAAGATGGAAGCTATACTACATAAAACAAATTATTTGAACACCTGTGCACCTTTCACATTTAAAAAGAAATTTGAAACCAGGTTAGATAGCAATGGTAGTGGCAAGGTAGGTTAGGTAGCAATGGTAGTGGCAACAAACAATGACAGACACAATTGTTGTTTTTCTTCATAAAATGAGCTAAATAGTACGGGTAAATCTCCCTTGTCTCAGATACCCATAAAATACAGTATACAACGATCAATGTCTGATACAGTACCAGTCGAAGGTTTGGACACATCTCCTCATCCAAGGGCTTTTCTTTATTTGTTCTATTTTCTACATTGTAGAATAATAGTGAAGATATCACAACTATGAAATAACACATATGGAATCATGTAGTAACCAAAACAAAGTGAAACAAATCAAAATATATTTTAGATTCTTCAAAGTAGCCACCCTTTGCCTTGATGACAGCTTTGTTCACTCTTGGCTTTCTCTCAACCAGCTTCATGAGGTAGTCACCTGGAATGCATTTCACTTAACAGGTGTGCCTTGTTAAAAGTTAATTTGTGGAAATTCTTTCTTTCTTAATGCGTTTGAGCCAATCAGTTGTGTTGTGACAAGGTAAGGGTAGTATACAGAAGATAGCCCTATTTGGTAAAAGACCAAGTCCATATTATGGCAAGAACAGCTCAAATAAGCAAAGAGAAACAACAGAGCATCATTACTTTAAGACATGAAGGTCAGTCAATCCGGACAATTTCAAAAACGTTGAACTTTTCTTCAAGTGCTGTCTTAAAAACCATCAATCGCTGTGATGAAACTGGCTCTCATGAGGACCGCCATAGGAAAGGAAGACCCAGAGTTACCTCTGCTGCAGAGGATAAATTCATTAGAGTTACCAGCCCAAATAATTGCTTCACAGAGTTCAAGTAACAGACACATCTCAACATCAAGTGTTCAGAGGAGACTGCGTGAATCAGGCCTTCATGGTCAAATTGCTGCAAAGAAACCACTACTAAAGGACACCAATAAGAAGAAGAGACTTGCTTGGGCCAAGAATCACGAGCAATGGACATTAGAACGGTGAAAATCTGTCCTTTAATCTGACGAGTCCAAATTTGCGATTTTTGGTTCCAACAGCTGTGTCTTTGTGAGACACAGAGTAGGTGAATGGATGATCTCTGTATGTGTGGTTCCCACTGTGAAGCATGGAGGAAGAGGTGTGATGGTGTGGGGGTTCTTTGCTGGTGACACGGTCAGTGATTTTTTTAAAATTCAAGGCACACTTAACCAACATGGCTACCACAGCATTCTGCAGCGATACGCCATCCCATCTGGTTTGTGCTTAGTGCGACTGTTAAACAGGACAATGACCCAACACACCTCCAGGCTGTGTAAGTGCTATTTGAGCAAGAAGGAGAGTGATGGAGTGCTGCATCAGATGACCTGGCCTCCACAATCACCCGACCTCAACCCAATTGAGATGGTTTGGAAAAGCAGCTAACAAGTGCTCAGCATATGTGAGAACTCCTTCATGACGGTTGGAAAAGCATTCCAGGTGAAGCTGGTTGAGAAAATGCCAAGAGTGTGCAAAGCTGTCATCAAGGCAAAGGGTGGCTACTTTGAAGAATCTCAAATCAAAAAAAAAAAAGATTTGATTTGTTTAACACTTTTTTTGGCTACTGCATGATTTCATATGTGTTATTTCATAGTTTTGATGTCTTCACTATTATTCTAAAATGTAGAAAATAGTAAAAATCAAGAAAAACCCTTGAATGAGTAGACTGGTTACTGTCTGTACACACACAGGACAATTACAATGTGATACACAATAGGCACCAAAAAGCAGACCATATGCTATCCTAGGTACTTTCATCTCAACCACATATTGTATGTGGTCTTACGACTCACTTTTGAGACATGATTAGCTATTTTTATAGTGAGAACTTCACACTGCCTATGGAGTTTATATGTTTCAAATCTTTTGGAAGACTATTCCAAAGAATGGCAGCTGAGTTTCTGTCCCCATACCACTATTAAATCTAAAAGGAACAACGTCAGTTTCACTCCTTCTAGTAGATGAGTTATGGTTATCCCGGACCAAGTTAAAGTCGTTACGCACAGTAAGTACCTGGGGACCATACCGTGGACAAGCTTATGTACAAGACACACTTTATTCTGACAGACTATCTCCTCCACGTTGAGCTATCTGAGTCTTTCAACGTGGGAATGGTTAAGATGAGTAATCCTGACTAATTTGTTCTGCGACTTCTGCAGTTTGTTTTTAATTGTCCAGTAGAGGTCGGTGTCTGAAAGCAGCTTGGAATAGAAGAAAGCACCAGAACCACGGCGAAATCAGTGGGATCTCGCATTTTGCAACACACGGTTTGAAAAAGCACGTGATCAAACTAAGCTTTGGACATCATGGATGACGTACTTTTGATAAAGGGATACATGCGTTGGCACACTGATTCGAAGTTAGTTGCAATAGCGATTTCGACGCATATCTCGGTGCTCCGGTATCAAAAGTAACATCACTAGACAGCTGTAGGGGCAGCTGTATTTTAGCTCCTACTGGTTTCCTCTCTTTTAGGGGCAACTGTATTTTACTCCCTAACCAGTTTCGTCTCTTGTGGGGCAGCTGTACTTTAGTTCCTATCTGTTTCCTCTCTTGTATGGGCAACTGTATTTTACTCCCTAACCAGTTTCCTCTCTTGTAGGGGCAGCTGTATTTTAGTTCCTACCCATTTCCTATCTTGTAGGGGCATCTGTATTTGAGCTTCTACTTGTTTCCTCTCTTGTTGGGGCAGCTGTATTTTAGTTAACCTGTTTTCTCTCTTGTATTTTAGTTCCTAACCTGTTTCCTCTCTTGTAGGGGCAGCTGTACTTGGGGTAGTCGTAGAGCTCAGTTAGCCGCTGGTGAAACTGAGGCCTGACCGCACACTGCTCCAGGAATGGCATGGACAGCTTATTCTGTTCCTCCACAAAGGCCTGGGCAAAACAAACACACACACACAAACACGTCAGTGTTCAGGAATAGGTAGCTGCAATACTGAAACAAATCCCTTGTCATTATGTGTCTTTCCAGATTCCACCTTAGTTTCTTCACTGTCAGGATCTTCCAACCAGGCATACGGGTCACATATCTTAACCCCATGGTAGTCATCCACCTACAGGATAGAAATACAACAGTTACTGTAAGTATGACTGCATGTACAGAAAGAAAAAGAAAGAGGCTATGTCACACAATGTTTGGAAAGGATGCGTAATGACTCCACAGCAGAGTTGGTTGACAGCTGAGTTCAACAGAATTATTTATTTAAATATGACATTGATTGAAGGAGTGTTTGATGTGGCAATGTCCAATGAAATTCAGATGAATTAAATATAAAACATTTACCGACTGATTTATAGCCTACAACAGTGTATGACACTAAAGATAAAAGTAGCAGTCTTACTCAGAACTACAGGCCTTTGTTAGAACCTGTAGAGGCTAAACCAAATTGGAAACAGAAACCATGTTTTTTCTCAGGGTTACTCAGCCTAGCCCATAAAGAATGATAGAGTCCTCTAGTTGTCAAAAGGCCTCATTAGCATGGGCAGTGCCATTGAGGGCTTCCACCATTTTAATGTAATTTAATGTAGTCAACTGTGTGGGACTTCCAACTTCATTGGCTGATCCCTCCTGGTGACACTGTTGAAATCATGTCCAACTGGGACATCAGGAGGGATCCTCCCCCCACCCCCCCCAAAAAAAGACTACTTTGAAATTGAGATTGCACCAATGCTGCTGCCTGTTCGCTCACAGGCGCCATAATGGGACCTATTTAGGGATGCTTTCTCTGTGGCTCAGCCAGACTGACTTTGCACAGACTGAAGGCCTACTATTTTTTGCTCTCTTAATAAGATTCAATCTCTTCCTGCTTGTGCGCCTACCACTTTAAGACAGAATGGTCGAGAGAGAGAGGAAGCAGAGAGAGTGCGAGATAGAGAGAGCTGTTCGAATTTGACACCGACCTTACTCTCATCTCTCCGAGCTGCCGGGTACTTAAATGCCATGGTAGTGTCTAAATGTGTCCGTATGTCTCTTCAATACGTTTTTCCGTCTGTCGTTTTCCTTTCTCTGTTAGCCCGCCTGCCTATCTGTACTACTCCACACCCTGAAAGACTCAGTGACAGGTAGCCCAAAGTGAAAGTGAAATCTTGTTTTTACTTCTATGTTTTTTTTATGGCGAAGTACACCAACTGTGCCACCTGCTGGATGGGGGTGAAAACTGCGAAATAATAGAAGAAAAGGGGGAAGGGGGAAAAACATACTCCTAATATTCCCAAAATATTTTTTTTAAATAAAATGTACTCCTGAGGACTTTCACCATTTTGAAGTAGTCAACCGGGTGGGACTTCCTATAGGTTAAGGAAGGATCACATAATTCCATCCAGGTCATCAGGAGGGATCAGCCAATGAATTATACTTGTGAGCAAACATTCCATAACTCCAGGTAAATCGGCAACCTTGGCTTTATACCTTTTCAAACAACACACCACTTGGTAGCACCCTTTCAGTTTGTTTACCAACTCATAGAAGTAAATGGACCACTTCAAAATGGAGATGGCCTCAATGGCGCCACCCATGCTCTCACAGACACCATAAATATCTATATGGGATTGACACACTTACAACATGGGTCTGCCCAGCTCTCAAAAAGTTATTTCCATTTTTTTTATTTAACTTGGCAAGTCAGTTAAGAACAAATTCTTATTTACAATGACAGCCTACCAGGGATGGGGTGGGTTAACTGCCTTGTTCAGAGGCTAAACAACAGATTTTGACCTTGTCAGCTCAGGGATTTGACCCAGCAACCTTTTGGATACTGGCACAATGCGCTCACCACTAGGCTACCTGCCGCCCCAATGATAATATGATACCATCATCGATTCAGTCAGGTAGGTCAGTGCAAGGCACAGTCAGTGGGGGCATGACTAGAGCAAAGAACAGGGGTGGAAATCTACATTGTCCAAAAATAAAATAAAAGATGATGGCATCTCCCAAAAAGTTTGCAACAATAACTTTTTTTCAATACATAAGTGGTCTTATATGTTAAAAAGTTGTTGCAGTGTTTTTGGGAAATGCCATCACCTTTTCCTTTTCTTGGACTACATGACTTTACCCAGATGAGCACACCAGTACACCATTTAAAGCCTTTCAGTAGCACGGGCATATTTAAACCCAGGGGGAAATCTGAGTGTGTATGAACAAGGGATTTTGTTTGGTGTTAATAAGTGTATGAATATAATAGAAGTGCATTTGTTGGATTGTGTATTTTGGGGGATTGCTTACTACATGTTGGAGAGAGTATTTTTGTGTGTGGGTTGTTGAAATACACATGTTGCAGGAGTGTGCCAGGGACCACGTTTCGAAGTCCTTACGTCTGCATGTGTGTTACTCCTTCATGTACACTGGTCACTTTAATAATGTTTACATAATGTTTTACACACTTTATATGTACAGTGGGGGAAAAAAGTATTTGATCCCCTACTGATTTTGTACGTTTGCCCACTTACAAAGAAATTATCAGTCTATAAATTTAATAGTAGCTTTATTTGAACAGTGAGAGACAGAATAACAGAATACAGAATAATGTCAAAAATGTTATAAAATGATTTGCATTTTAATGAAATAAGTATTTGACCGCTCTGCAAAACATGACTTAGTACTTGGTGGCAAAACCCTTGTTGGCAATCACAGAGGTCAGACGTTTCTTGTAGTTGGCCACCAGGTTTGCACACATCTCAGGAGGGATTTTGTCCTACTCCTCTTTGCAGATCTTCTCCAAGTCATTAAGGTTTCGAGGCTGACATTTGGCAACTCGAATCTTCAGCTCCCTCCACAGATTTTCTATGGGATTAAGGCCTGGAGACTGGCTAGGACACTCCAGGACCTTAATGTGCTTCTTCTTGAGCCACTCCTTTGTTGCCTTGGCCGTGTGTTTTGGGTCATTGTCATGCTGGAATACCCATCCACGACCCATTTTCAATGCCCTGGCTGAGGGAAGGAGGTTCTCACCCAAGATTTGACGGTACATGGCCCTGTCCATCGTCCCTTTGATGCGGTGAAGTTGTCCTGTCCCCTTAGCAGAAAAACACCTCCAAAGCATAATGTTTCCACCTCCATGTTTGACGGTGGAGATGGTGTTCTTGGGGTCATAGGCAGCATTCCTCCTCCTCCAAACACGGCGAGTTGAGTTGATGTCAAAGAGCTCCATTTTGGTCTCATCTGACCACAACACTTTCACCAGTTGTCCTCTGAGTCATTCAGATGTTCATTGGCAGACTTCAGACGGGCCTGTATATGTATTCTTGAGCAGGGGGACCTTGTGGGCGCTGCAGGATTTCAGTCCTTCACGGCGTAGTGTGTTACCAATTGTTTTCTTGGTGACAATGGTCCCAGCTGCCTTGAGATCATTGACAAGATCCTCCCGTGTAGTTCTGGGCTGATTCCTCACCGTTCTCATGATCATTGCAACTCCATGAGGTGAGATCTTGCATGGAGCCCCAGGCCGAGGGATATTGACAATTCTTTTGTGTTTCTTCCATTTGCGTATAATCATACCAAATGTTGTCACCTTCTCACCAAGCTGCTTGGCGATGGTCTTGTAGCCCATTCCAGCCTTGTGTAGGTCTACAATCTTGTCCCTGACATGCTTGGAGAGCTCTTTGGCCTTGGCCATGGTGGAGAGTTTGGAATGTGATTGATTGATTGTTTCTGTGGACAGGTGTCTTTTTTACAGGTAACAAGCTGCGGTTAGGAGCACTCCCTTTAAGAGTGTGCTCCTAATCTCAGCTCGTTACCTGTATAAAAGACACCTGGGAGCCAGAAATCTTTCTGATTGAGAGGGGGTCAAATATTTATTTCCCTCATTAAAATGCAAATCAATTTATAACATTTTTGACATGTTTTTCTGGATATTTTTGTTGTTATTCTGTCTCTCACTGTTCAAATAAACCTACCATTAAAATTATAGACTGCTCCTTTCTTTGTAAGTGGGCAAACGTACAAAACCAGCAGGGGATCAAATACTTTTTTCCCCCATTGTATGTAGTGTATTATAGCCATGGCTCATCCTATATTACTACTACTGTACACACCTTTTCTATTCATACACTGTCTTTACACACCATTATATGTATACACACAGATACATACATATTGTATATATGTATGTATATTTTTAAACTCAGCAAAAAAGAAGCATCCCTTTTTCAGGACCCCTGTCTTTCAAAGACATTTCATTGTAAAGGGTTTAAACACTGCTTCCCATGCTTGTTCAATGAACCATAAGCAACAAATGAACATGCACCTGTGGAACGGTTGTTAAGACACTAACAGCTTACAGACGGTAGGCAATTAAGGTCACAGTTATGAAAACTTAGGACACTAAAGAGGCCTTTCTACTGACTCTGAAAAACACCAAAAGAAAGATGCCCAGGGTCCCTGCTCATCTGCATGAATGTGCATTAGGCATGCTGCAAGAACGCATGAGGACTGCAGATGTGGCCAGGGCAATAAATTGCAATGTCTGTACTGTGAGACGCATAAGACAGTGCTACAGGGAGACAGGATGGACAGCTGATTGTCCTCGCAGTGGCAGACCACATGTAACAACACCTGCACAGGATCGGTACATCCGAACATCACACCTGCGGGACTGGTACAGGATGGCAACAACAACTGCCCGAGTTACACCAGAAACGCATAATCCCTCCATCAGTGCTCAGACTGTCCGCAATAGGCTGAGAGAGGGTTGACTGAGGGCTTGTAGGCCTGTTGTAAGGCAGGTCCTCACCAGACATCACCGGCAACAACGTCTCCTATGGGCACAAACCCACCGTCGCTGGACCAGACAGGACTGGCAAAAGGTGCTATTCACTGACGTGTCGCGGTTTTGTCTCACCACGGGTGATGGTCGGATTCGCGTTTATCATCGAAGGAATGAGCGTTACACCGAGGCCTGTACTCTGGAGCGGGATCGATTTGGAGGTGGAGTGTCAGTCATGGTCTAGGGCGTTGTTTCACTGCATCATTGGACTGAGCTTGTTGTCATTGCAGGCAATCTCAACGCTGTGCGTTACAGGGAAGTCATCCTCCTCCCTCATGTGGTACCGTTCCTGCAGGCTCATCCTGACATGACCCTCCAGCATGACAATGCCACCAGCCATACTGCTCATTCTGTTCGTGATTTCCTGCAAGACAGGAATGTCAGTGTTCTGCCATGGCCAGCGAAGAGTCCGGATCTCAATCCCATTGATCACGTCTGGGACCTGTTGGTTCGGAGGGTGAGGGCTAGGGCCATTCCCCCCAGAAATGTCTGGGAACTTGCAGGTGTGTTGATGGAAGAGTGGAGTAACATCTCACAGCAAGAACTGGCAAATCTGGTGCAGTCCATGAGGAGGAGTACTTAATGCATTGCAGTACTTAATGCAGCTGGTGGCCATACCAGATACTGACTGTTACTTTTGATTTTGACCCTCCTTTGTTCATGGACACATTATTCCATTTGTGTTAGTCACATGTCTGTGGCACTTGTTCAGTTTATGTCTCAGTTGTTAAATCTTGTTATGTTCATACAAATATTTACACGTTAAGTTCGCTGAAAATAAACACAGTTGACAGTGAGAGGACGTTTCTTTTTTTGCTGAGTTTATATATCCAATTGAAGTCGGAAGTTTACATTCACCTTAGCCAAATACATTTAAAATCAGTTTTTCACAATTCCTGACATTTATTTCAAGTAAAAATTCCCTGTCTTAGGTCAGTTAGGATCACCACTTTTTTTTAAGAATGTGAAATGTCAGAATAATAGTAGAGTGAATGATTTATTTCAGCTTTTATTTCTTTCATTACATTCCCAGTGGGTCAGAAGTTACACTCAATAAGTATTTGGTAGCATTGCCATTAAATTGTTTAACTTGGGTCACACATTTCGGGTAGCCTTCCACAAGCTTCCCACAATAAGTTTGGTTTTTGGCCCATTCCTCCTGTCAGAGCTGGTGTAAGTGAATCAGGTTTGTAGGCCTCCTTGCTCGCACACGCTTTTTCAGTTCTGCCCACACATTTTCTATAGGATTGAGGTCAGGGCTTTGTGATGGCCACTCCAATACCTTGACTTTGTTGCCTTTAAACCATTTTGCCACAACTTTGGAAGTATGCTTGGGGTCATTGTCCATTTGAAAGACCCATTTGCGACCAAGCTTTAACTTCCTGACTGATGCCATGAGATGTTGCTTCAATATATCCACACATTTTTCCTACCTCATGATGCCATCTATTTTGTGAAGTGCATCAGTTCCTCCTGCAGCAAAGCACCCCCACAACATGATGCTGCCACCCCGTGCTTCACGGTTGGGATGGTGTTCTTCTGTCACGACTTCCGCTGAAGTCGGCTCCTCTCCTTATTCTGGCGCTGTTCGGCGGTCGACGTCACCGGCCTTCTAGCCATCACCGCTCCACTTTTCATTGTTCCATGTGTTTTGTCTTGTTTCCCCGCACACCTGGTTTACATTCCCTAACCACACTACATATATATTCCCTCTGTTCCCCCCCATGTCTTTGTGTGGAATTGTCTTTGTTACGTGTTTTGTGTGACACGCCAGGCTGGTTTTTCTCTGGGTACCGTGTTCACCCGTAGTATGTTTAAGTGTTAAACATTTTGCATCATTGTGACTTTGTCGCGCTTTTCACTTCTGCTTTTGGCTGGATGTTTGTTCGACGCAGTTGCGTCCGTCTGTTGTTTGCTTCTGCCAAATAAAGTGTGCGCCTGATCACAACTCTCTGCTCTCCTGCACCTGACTTCTACACCAGTAGCACACAACCTGACAGAATACCACACCCGAACCATGGAGTCAGCAGGAGCAGGTACCCCGGTCTGAGGGGTCGAGGAGCGCGTCCGAGAACACTCGGCGATGCTGCAACATCTCGGCGCCACGATGGATTGCATTGTCCAGACCATGGACCGCTGGGAGAGACAGGGAGTCTCTTCAGCGCCTCGACCAGCGCAACCGGGGTTACCACTACCCGTCCCTCCTGTATCCAATCCCAGTGGGATGCGTCTCGTCCTTCCCAGGGAGTGTGATGGGATGGCAGCACGGTGCCAGGGGTTCTATTACAGCTGGACCTATACCTAGCCACCGTTCACCCGGCTCCCTCAGGAAGGGAGAGGGTGTCCGCCCTCGTCTTGTGCCTCTCGGGGAGAGCTCTGGGGTGGGCAAACGCCGTGTGGGGAGAAGGAGATGCGGCGTTGGACCACTTCGAGGAGTTCACCCACCGCTTCCGGGCAGTCTTTGGCCATCTGCCCGAGGGTAGAGCGGCGGGTGAACGTCTCTTCCACCTGAGGCAGGGGACGAGGAGCGCCCAGGAATTCGCCCTGGAATTTCGAGCCTTGGCCGCCGGAGCAGGATGGAACGACAGGGCCCTCATAGACCACTACCGATGCAGCCTGCGCGAGGATGTACGTCGGGAGTTGGCCTGCAGGGATGCTACAATCACCTTTGACCAGCTGGTGGATCTGTCCATTCGGTTGGATAACCTGCTGGTCACCCGCGGACGTCCAGAGAGGGCTCTGTCGGTTCCCGCTTCCAGCACCCCCGTTCCGGTGCCAATGGAGCTGGGAGGGGCTGCGCTTAGGGAGGCCGGAGGAGGGGCCACGTGCACCCTCTGTGGCCGCAGATGGCACACTGCCGCCGGTGCCGGGCTGGTGCCTCTGGTAGTCAAGGCAGCAGGCAGCGCTCTCTGGCGTCACCCCAGGTAAGTCTGCACCACTCTCAACCAGAGCCCTCTGTGTTCACCTGTTTGTGCATGTTTTTTCCCCTGAGTTTTAAGGCGCTAAGGCGCTCGCCGATTCAGCCGCGGCTGGGAATTTTATCGACAGAGCATTCACCCTTAGTTTAGGGATCATCATTGTTCCTGTGGTTAGACCCTTCCCGGTACACACTCTGGATAGTCGACCTTTAGTGTTCGGGCTAATTAGGGAAGCCACCATCTCCCTGGGCATGGTGACGCAGGGGGGTCACGAGGAGAGAATCAGTCTCTTCCTCATTGGCTCTCCTGCGTTTCCCGTGGTACTAGGTCTTCCCTGGTTAGCTCGTCATGACTCACTATGTCATGGCAACAGAGGGCTCTCACGGGGTGGTCGCGAGAGTGCTCGGGGAGGTGTGTAGGGGTTTCCGTTGGTGCTACCACGGTGGAAAGTCCAGACCAGGTCTCCACCGTGCGCATCCCCCCTGAATATGCCGATTTGGCTCTCGTCTTCTCCAAAAAGAAAGCGACTCAATTATCACCCCATCGACGGGGGGATTGTGTGATAAATCTCCTGGTAGACGCCGCACTTCCCAGGAGTCATGTGAATCCCCTGTCAGAAGCGGAGACGGTGGCTATGGAGACATATGTCTCTGAATCCCTGCGTCAGGGGTACATTCGGTCCTCCACTTCACCCGCCTCCTCAAGTTTATTTTTTGTGAAGAAGGAGGGAGGTCTGCACACGTGTATTGACTATCGAGGTCTAAATCAAATCACGGTGAGGTACAGTTACCCGCTACCTCTCATCACCACGGCGATTGAGTCAATGCACGGGGCGCGCTTCTTCACTAAACTGGATCTCAGGAGCGCTTACAACCTGGTGCGTATCCGGGAGGGAGACGAGTAGAAGACGGCGTTCAGTACCACCTCAGGGCATTATAAGTACCTCGTCATGCTGTATGGGTTGACGAATGCTCCATCAGTCTTCCAATCCTTTGTAGACAAGATTTTCAGGGACCTGCACGGGCAGAGTGTAGTGGTGTATATTGATGACATTCTGATATACTCCGCTGCACGCGCCGAGCATGTGTCCCTGGTGCACAGGGTGCTTGGACAACTGTTGGAGCATGACCTGTACATCAAGGCGAAGGGTATCGCATTTCCACCTCAGGGGTGGAGATGGAGAGTGACCGCATTTCAGCTGTGCATAATTGGCCGACTCCCACCACGGTAAAGGAGGTGCAGCGGGTTTTAGGGTTTGCCAATTACTACCAGAGATTTATCCGGGGTTTTGGACAGGTGGCGGCTCCCATTACCTCACTGCTGAAGGGGGGGTCCTGTACGTTTGCAGTGGTCGGCTGAGGCGGACAGGGCTTTTGGGCACCTAAGGGCTCTGTTTACCTCAGCTCCTGTGCT
The DNA here is from genome assembly GCF_901001165.1 of Salmo trutta. Taxonomy (NCBI): domain Eukaryota; kingdom Metazoa; phylum Chordata; class Actinopteri; order Salmoniformes; family Salmonidae; genus Salmo; species Salmo trutta. Next base: position 7,519,143 of record NC_042990.1, on the reverse strand, counting down.
GGCCCATCCGGATCCCTCTTTGGCGTTCATAGTGGAGGTGGACGAGTCCGAGGCTGGGATAGGAGCCGTGCTCTCTCAGCGCTCGGGCATGCCATCAAAGCTCCGCCCCTGTCCTTTCTTCGAAGAAGAAGCTCAGCCCGGCGGAGCGGAACTATGATGTGGGGGACCGGGAGCTGTTGGCTGTGGTTAAGGCTTTGAAGGCATGGAGACATTGGCTTGAGGGGGCTAAACACCCTTTTCTCATCTAGACTGACCACCGCAACCTTGAGTACATCCGGGCAGCGAGGAGACTGAATCCTCATCAGGCAAGGTGGGCCATGTTTTTTTTACCCATTTTGTGTTCACCCTGTCCTACAGACCAGGTTCCCAAAATGTGAAGGCAGACGCACTGTCCCGGCTGTATGACACAGAGGAGCGTCCCATAGATCAGACTCCCGGCCTCCTGCCTGGTAGCGCTGGTCGTGTGGGAGCTGGACGCGGACATTGAGCAGACATTATGTAGAGAGCCCGCTCCCCTCCAGTGTCCCGTCGGGCGTCTGTACGTTCCGTCTGCTGTCCCGTGACCATTTGATCTATTGGGCCCACACGTCACCCTCCTCTGGTCATCCGGGGATCGGTCGGACGGTGCGCTGTCTGAGTGGGAAGTACTGGTGGCCTACCTTGGCAAAGGACGTGAGGGTTTATGTTTCCTCCTGCTCGGTTTGCGCCCAGTGTAAGGCTCCTAGACACCTGCCCAGAGGGAAGCTACATCCCTTACCCATTCCACAACGGCCTTGGTCACACCTGTTGGTGGATTTTCTGACCGATCTTCCTCCCTCACAGGGAAACACCACGATCCTGGTCGTTGTGGATCGTTTCTCTAAGTCCTGTCGTCTCCTCCCTCTTCCCGGTCTCCCTACGGCCCTACAGACTGCGGAGGCCTTGTTTACACACGTCTTCCGGCACTACGGGGTGCCTGAGGATATAGTGTCTGATCGAGGTCCCCAGTTCACTTCGAGAGTCTGGAGGGCGTTCATGGAACGTCTGGGGCTCTCGATCAGCCTTACCTCAGATTTTCACCCCGAGAGTAATGGGCAGGTGGGGAGAGTGAACCAAGATGTGGGTAGGTTTCTGCGGTCTTATTGCCAGGACCGGCCGGGGGCGCAGAACTCTCTCCGCCACTCCTCCACCAACCTCTCCCCCTTCCAGTGCGTATTGGGGTACCAGCCGGTTCTGGCGCCGTGGCATCAGAGTCAGACCGAGGCTCGCACCGGGTCTGGCTCTCGACCCGAAACCTGCCCCTCTGCCTGCCCTGCCGGAAGCTGGGTTCGCGGTTTGTGGGGCCATTTAAAGTCCTGAGGAGAGTGAACAAGGTATGTTACAGGTTACAGCTTCCCCCGACTACCGAAAAAAGTGTGCACCTGATCACAACTCTCTGCTCTCCTACACCTGACTTCTACACCAGTAGCGTACAACCTGACATCTTCGGCTTGCAAGCCTCCCACTTTTTCCTCCAAACATAATGATGGCCAAACAGTTCTATTTTTGTTTCATCAGACCAGAGGACATTTATCCAAAAAGTACAATCTTTGTCCACATGTGCAGTTGCAAACTGTAGTCTGGCTTTTTTATGGCGGTTTTGGAGCAGTGGCTTATTCCTTGCTGAGCAGCATTTTTTTCTGCGGTTTTGGCTGATTTCTTTAGATATTCCCATAATGTCAAGCAAAGAGGCACAGTTTGAAGGTAGGCCTTGAAATACATCCACAGGTACATCTCCAATTGACTCAAATGATGTCAATTAGCCTATCAGAAGTTTCTAAATGTATATGTAATGAGTACTTTGGAAAATGTATGGAGTAAAAAGTACATTATTTTCATTAGGAATGTAGTGAAGTTAAAGTAAAAGTTGCCAAAAATTAAAATAGTGAAGTAAAGTACAGATACCAAAAAAATACTTAAGTAGTACTTTAAAGTATTTTTACTGAAGTACTTTACACCACTGCCTGGAAAGGTCATACCCTCGCACACTAAAACAAACAACCCAACAAAAAACACCCACACACACCATTGAGGCAGTTCAATAAAATGCCAGTTGGTAGAGACTTGGCAGAGATCCGGGGACATTTTTCTGGCAGTGATATCAATGAGTTGTCTTGTAATTTCCCAAATTTCAGCAGAGGTTTGTATTGGGCAAACAAAAATGGCAACAAACAACAAAGACATTAAGATAAGACAAACAGTCCAACAAATGTTTTTAAAATTAAATTAAGGAGCCTATTCCTGGGTATCAAGCATTTGTGAACAAACACAATATACTCTCTCTCTCTCTCTCTCTCTCCCTCTCCCTCTCTCAGCAGGATTTTTCAGTATTACATGTGTTTATGATGCTTTTGTTCCAGGATCCTGTTGTGCAACACAGTAGAGGTGGTGGTATCTTTCCTGTGGTGTTGTTTCATCCTGTGTCCTGACAGCACTCACCTATCTGTGTCCTCGGGGGTTGGCTATCCGTCCTCACCTCAGGCCCAAACACACTGGCCCATCCTGCTCTGAAGTCTCTCCACCCTGTCTGTCTTCTTCCATTCCGGAACTACAACACCCCCACATTAGCCATACCTTAGAAGGCAGGCTGACAGACATGCGTCAACATGGTAGACGTGACAGGAGCATTACACAGATTATGCACGTATAGATTTGTATAGAAGTACATACATGCCTGGACACACACTCGTATAATAAATACCCACATACTCTCTTGAATGCACAGACACAATCGTATATGTTTAAACTTACTGTACACTATGCACACGCTATTCACAAGAATGGGAAAGGGTAGTACATCCTTTCATAGACCATAGTGTTGTTACTGAGGCAGTATGTGTCATGATTAACATGATAAAAAAGTCACCTTACTATTAGACATTCAGCAAGTCATACCCAAAAGGATATTATGTCGCCAATCAACCTTTTCCCGATTCACAACTCCCCATTCTATTAGACACTGTTCCTTACACAATCTGGTTATAAAAAGAAGTTGATGTCAACAATCCACCTTCATAGTTTCACTGCCAAATGACACAAATACATAGGTGATAAGCTCATGATTTCTTTCCATTATTATGTTTCTGGCGCAGATTACTTTTCTGAGTTGACTCATATTTGCCATCTACTGTGCTTCCTATAGAAAAAGTGTGATGATGCCTAATTCCGTTTCTGAGGTTACTGATTACTGTGTATGGCCTTGAGAGAGTGAATCACTCTTGTTGTTTAACTTGAAGGAGATTGGAGGGATTTCTGACAATGCCTCATCAACCCCCCCCCCCCCCCCCCAATGGAGCAGGTGTTTTGGACTCCCCTGACTCTAGCAGACAGACAGATAGTCTCTCCTCAGGGTGTGTGGAGGAACTACAGAGGCAAGCCACTGACCAAACACCACTACACACAACACATCACACACAACAACAACCCTGAGTGGTCCTCTCAACACTGGGAAAACATGAAACGTTTTTAGAGAAATTAGCCTGTCAAGCAGACTGATTGCGTCACTGTTTGTGTGGTCAAAAACAGCTGCTGCTACTACTAATATTCAATAGTAGACTATTAGTGATATGTTTGTTTTTCATGTGTCTAAGGCTTGAGGTCTGTGTTGCATGCTTCCATATGTTTTTGTGAAACAGAAACATTGTTTGTGAAGCCTAAAAAAGCATGCAAGAAACGGTCAAAAACAAGATGCTGTAAACATTCAAAAACAAGATGCTGTAAACAGTTCAACTTTTGGAGTAACCTTATTTGAGTCATAAGAGTGCATATTTTACACAAACTCTTTTTCAGCTTAGTGTGAATGTGAGGCTGTGAGCCTGCACAATGTACTGTTATTTCTCTATTGCGGTTTCAGAAATTAATTTACTGAGGAATAAAAGAGTTTTGTGTAAACAGCCATTTGTTGTGATATGGCACAGCCGTAGCGCATCATGGATTAGCCCTAAAGTTGGAGAGAACAAAAACAGGTTTTGAGTTTCAGACGTTTTAATCTGTCTAATCCATAAAGCTGTGAAAACGACTTGGAGAAGGAGGGAGGGGTGAGGGAAGATAATCATTCAGTCATACAGAAGGCTAATTTTGGTCTAATTAGTGTTGCAGTGAAAAGCAAGACTGTGTCCCAAAATGGCATTCTATTTCCTAATTAGTGCATTGCTTTTGACCAGGGCTCATAGGGAATACACTCTTAGAAAAAAAGGTGCTATCTAGGACCTAAAAGAGTTATTCAACTATCCTGATAGGAGAACCCTTTGAAGAACCCTTTTTGGTTCCAGGTAGAACCCTTTTGGGTTCCATGTAAAACCCTTTCCACAGAGGGTTCTACATGGAACCCAAAATAGGTTCTACCTGGGAACAAACAAGGGTTATACCTGGAACAAAAAAGAATTCTCCTACGGGGACAGCCAAAGAACCCTTTTGGAAGAGGGTAGCATTTGGGACACAGCCCCAGACAAAGGAAGCTTGAGATAGTGGAACATTAACTTTTTTGCATCAGTAATGCCCATTTATAAATGTAGTTGGCAGGGATTGACAGAAAAGACAGAACATTTAAAGTACACTTATCTTTGCCAGATAGGCAAACATAAAGTTTGAACCCAAAAAAAGAGGACGGTGAGCTTGATGATGATGATGAGGATGATGATGATAAGTATGAACTGTTAAATGCAATGATATGATACATCAGTGGAGATAAATATGAGAGCAATGAATCTGACGACTGGTGATGATGACAACGCCAACAAGACTTGGGACTTAGCACTTAGGACAGAAGCATCTCCTATCCATTACCTTACCACCACACTGTAACTCTGTGAGCTGATTGATCGATCAGTCAGCACGCATACAGCCCTACCTGGCCTGCTCTAACTAAAGTGTGGTGTGGCTGGGTTTAGTGGGGAGGAAAGCAGACCAGGCCACAGACAGATGGGTGGTAATGAAAGCAGCCAGAGCCAGACAGGCCGATGAGACAGTGGTCCTCCCTCCCTCCGTACATATGGGCTAATGGACTAACACATACAGTCAGGTAGCCTGCCAATTTTCACTGGGATTAGGCAGTCAGATTACAGCGAAGCCACGAGACTGCCCCAGTGTACAGTGCACAGTGTGCAGACAGCCTGAGAGGGAGAGGACTTGGTGGTGGCTGGAACTGTACTTGCTCTCTGTTCACTGCCAAATTAAGGGATGATGTGGAGACCTTGTTATGGCACTGAAAAAGACACACATAGATAAAGAGAGAGGGAAAGAAAGAGCTCAGAGCATATATGATGCGTTCACTCATTACATTGTCAGGTAATTGCAGAACTCAAACACACACACACACACACACACACACACACACACACACACACACACACACACACACACACACACACACACACACACACACACACACACACACACACACACACACACACACACACTGTGAGGGGAGCATAGTGATCAGCCCCCTCCTCAGCAGATGGTGTAGAGGATGAGGGACTGACAAGAGATAATCTGTGATTACATATTATATAGAATATTTTGATTATCATTGTGGTTATAAATTCAAAATCGGATGTACCTCACAAACCTTTCCATTGGTGATCATCTGCTTAGTAGTCAAAGCTAATATGTTTGGCTCAGAAATGCTCGATTTTAAGCCATATAACAATTGAGCGTGGTGCTTTATAAACTCCTCATATAGAAATTGACATTGTGCAGATTTGTTGCCTTTAGAGATCATATTAAGTCAGGCTTGGGAGTATTTATGAATGTGTTTACATCTGGTTAGGCTTATTGTTACTTTTCATGGACTTTGGCAGACATGACATACATTAGACGTCCATTATTACAACAGAAGGTAAATGTATTATTCCTTACCTTACTGCTATGATAATTATGTTTTTCCCTTCAATACATTTTTCTGTTTTTTATTAACAAGAGCTTGATTTGAATGATATGTCTCACCTCCTTTTCACATCATCTCGCTCATGATTACCAGTGAATACACAACTGAAATAATTCATGACATTTTACCACTATATTAAAAATATTCCCATATTCTCATCAATTTCTATTCCTTTTAAATAACAAAATCAATCGAAACGCCACTAAAATGTTATTGTACGCTACTCATTTGATCGGAAGTATTAACTATCTTCTCCCTTATCTTTCGTTACGTGAAATAGGCCAGTCCAATTTCCATGTATTATGAATCAGTTGTAATAGATAGGATGAGGAGGGAGTGGTGTTATCATGTTGTAACGAACGTCTGGAAGAGGGGACCAAGATGCAGCGTGGTAAGTGGTCATAATGATTTTTAATGAGACACTTCAAAAAAAACAAACAGGGAAAACGAAAGCCAACAGTTCTGTCGGTGCAAACCACACGACAGAAACAACTACCCACCAAACCCCAAAGGAAAACAGGCTGCCTAAGTATGATTTCTAATCAGAGACAACGATAGACAGCTGCCTCTGATTAGGAACCCTACTCGGCCCAAAACAAAGAAATACAAAAGCATAGAAAAAGGAACATAGAACGCCCACCCAATGTAACACCCTGGCCTAACCAAAATAAAGAACAAAAAAACCCTCTCTATGGCCAGGGCGTTACAATGTTTGTTTTCCATCCCCACGGCAGAGCACACGTAGGGCCTAGAGGGACAGTTAAAGACTAGCAGGATTAAGACAATTAGGGGGTTGATTGTTGTCAGTAAGGGGAGAAAAAGCAGATTAAATATGGAGAATGTAGGTCAAAGTGATGATGATGGATAGAAGAAGGAGGGAGTAGAAGGAGGTGGGGGGGATTGAGGTCAGAGAAACCGATTGCGGTAACACTGAACTGAAGAGTGGCAAGAAATAAGTGGAGAGAGAGAGAGAGAGATTTCCTGGCAAAATTTGAAACCCTTATTCAAGGTTTCAGGGACCTCTCTGATGAGAGTAGGCTACCTGTCCTGTTGGGGAAGGACGCAGAGAGCTGTGGTTTGGCAGCGCACTACATTGCTGCCTGCGATAAAATGAGGGACAGTATCTGACAGACCAATCAACCTGCACATGTCCTCTACTGTATGCTTATTGTTATTGTTCAATGTATGGTTATTTCGACCCTTGGTTAAAGTTGTTACTGTTGCCCGTTGACAATTTTGATTCTTACTATTTTCATATTGTAAATATCAAAAGTAAGCTTTGGCAATATGTACATTGTTACGTCATGGCAATAAAGCAAATTGAATTGAATTGAGTGAGAGAGAGAGAGAGAGAGGCTATAATGGGACTAAGCGATATGTTATTGCCTAATGATGTGTGAGTCAGGTAAACTCATCAACTGTACTTCTCCTGCTTTGCTCCCTGGGCGTGTCTGTCTGGGGTTTTTCCACTGTCTAGACACCACTGAATAGGATGTTCTATTTGTTTTTACTCAACTCTTCCTCCTCCTCTCGTTCTTTTTCCCCTCTCGCTACCAGCGTAATTAGCAGACACTTTTATTGAGCCGTGGGATTTGGGCCCAAATCCTCCCTGTCTGGTAGACGGATCTGTGGTAAAGTCGCTCTGGGGGTTTTGGTGTAGACGAGCCCACCTGTTAACCCCTAACCCACGCAGACAGTGTAACACCCCTCATGCACTTCTGAGGGGGTATTTTGGAGGTCGTACGTATGTGGCATGTGGATAAAGCCTGTGTTTATTGATTGTGGAATGTCTTCTAATTAGTGTGGGGATAAACTACAACTGTCATGATGACAAATCTTCCCAAAAATCTAATAATGTGGATCTATAGTAAAATTAAAAAGCTAGCTTGTCCCAACTTAAAAATAAAACGGCTATCATGAGTTAGTAAGTGCTGGCCCCAGCTAACACAAATCAAATAGTTTCGTCACATAGAAAAATAACCAGAAGTTAAGGAGCTTGTATTAGCATGTGCATGCTCCAGCTAACAAAAACAGAATAAACATAGTAAAAACAATGAAAGTTAGTTAGACTGAGCATGCTAGTTACCTTAAACACAAATGTAATGGTTCACATCAATAAAGAATTAAAGTTAGATAGCAAGTTACCGTGTGCTTGCCTAAGCTACCAAAAATCTAGGCCTAATGGTTTTAAAATCTGGAAGTTTGCTAACTAGTGTCGGTAGTGTGTGCTAGCCAGCTAACAAAAAAAGTTACAGTAGCAAGCATGAGCTAGCCACAGTCCAGGGCACAGAGACCATGCAACACTCCCTAACACTACTTCCTATGTACAAAAAAAAATATTAGAGAGTTGAGAGAATTTACATCTCTGATAGATTCATAGCCTCAAAATCAGACCGTTCAGACTTTAGCTCAGTCTCTTTGAAGATATTCCCTTTAAAAATTGGTTTACACCACTCTTCTCAGAAGTATCCCACAAGGCAGTCAGTAGCGTGATACACTGTATATACAGGTGCTGGTAGAAGTTCCTGAATAAAAACAGGAGATATTCATTATCTACCTGTATGAGTTTAGTCTGGAAGCCTGGATGCCACAGTATCACAATGTTAGAGTTACAGGGTCCAGATTCACAAAACACTTCTTACACAAAAACTTAAGAAAAAAAGTAAGAAGTTCATAAGATAGTTCGTAAGTGCAATTCCTCAACAATATCTTAAGATTTTGTTATTTTCTTAGGAAATATCTTAGAAATCTTCTTAAGATGTGTGTTGCTAACCAACCGTTTTAGCTAGTTATCTAGCTAGCAATGGCAATCATGTTAGCATATTTCTTAATAAGATTACTGTTCTAAAACATGTTCTTGCATTTAAAATAATTAATACTGAAACTTTCAGATTAAGTTTGTGAGTGAATTAAACATGTTCAATTGCTTTCATGAGCTTTTTCTCTCACTGCCCTGAGTTTAAAACAAGGGTTTAGCTATCTTGGAATTAAGCACATTTCCAATACCTTTATTTTCAAGAATCTAATTTCTTCTTCACTTATTGCTTAAAGAGAAACATAAGAATTAGTGCAATAAAAATTCCAATAACCTTTTTATTAAGGAATAGCAACTTTGCTTAACTTTCTTCTTGAATCTAGCTCTGGCAGTTAAGAAGACATTTCTTCTTAATTAAGAAGGTTTTGTGAATCTGGGCCCAGGTCTACTATAAAAATGTAAGTGAATGAACTTGTGCCATGCTGTTTCCAACTACTGTAACTGAGCTCAGACAAAGAGATTTTAGCTATGCTACCACATGAATAGCATTTAGCTGTAGATGGGCAACATGAATGATACTTACATCCCAAGACCAATACTATCACAGCTTTGCTATCGCAGACCATTATTGTATTACTTGTATTGCTTGCAGTGATAATGTCATTAGGTTATGCAAGCACAGGTGCACGGTCTTACAAATGTAGACAAGACAAGGATTCTGCAGAAAGGAGTGCTGTATAGTTATTTGTGAAGCTACATACCTCCCTCTTTCCTCTCTGATAGTGTGCTACAGTACCTAGGGGTGTGAATTTTGTGGTTAGTTATTTTTGTCTGACTCTAGTCATATGTCATCTCCAACTTAGGTGGGTAAAGACACTACTGAGAAAGTGTGAGTTCTCACTTTGTCTTCCTTAAATAGGCAATTACTTTGTGTACAATCTGCATGTCTCGAATGCTCGTCTATGAATAGCCAACTGACATTTACTCCTGAGGTAGGGAACTATTGTTGCCCCCTCTATATCCACTGTGGTTCCCTTTCAGTTGGTCACTCGGTATAACATACTATTGGGAGTCAACGACCAATCATGTTCACCTGAAATCACACCCAACGGGCCAATGAATGCCGAGCCCACCCTCGGTGGCCCCGCCTTCCTGGCTATAATACCGGGGCTCGCATTCATTATCTCAATTATTCACTCTTCACATTACCTGAAGGAAGAAGGTGTTACACAATTTACAACATTTTCAAGCACAGGAAGACAACGAGATTCAGCTCTGACTTGGGTGTCTGTTAGTGTGGAGAGAGTACTCGTGCCCCTAGATGTTACAAGTTTTGGGTCTTCGTATCGGTTTTTGTCTCAAGCAGTGGCGATTTTAAATGTCAATCTTGGTGGGGCAAACTCCCACAAAACGTTTTCGATGCATGCCAGCAAAGCCACTACACAACACAACACTAAACAATGCATTAATTGCACTATAACGGTGACAAACGGTGCCCACAAACTGTTAGGGCCTACATAAAGCTGTCCCAACACCTTACCACTGCTACACCTGGCTATCAGCAGAACCTTGTCTGGCAGCGAAACAGTTCAATCAGCCTAATTTACTGCCTTTAAAAAAAACATACCTGATATGGCTGACTTGTTTAAACAAATGTGGTTTCTACTGACAATTGAGATGTACAAACTATGTCATAAGGGGACGACGAGTGGATAAGAGGCAATCCGTAATTTCGATTAAGATATTAATGAGCGAGCTAGGATGGACATAGACAATATAACTATTTGTTCAGCGATTTTGAAACGTACAGTGACAGAAAAAGCAAGTTCTGCAGGCTCTAGTTTTGTCTAATCTTGATTATTGTCCAGTCCTGTGGTCCAGTGCTGCAAGGAAAGACCTAGTTAAGCTGCAGCTGGCCCAGAACAGAGCGGCTGTAACGCCCTGGCCATAGAGAGGGGTTTTTGTTCTTTATTTTGGTTAGGCCAGGGTGTTACATTGGGTGGGCGTTCTATGTTCTTTTTTCTATGTTTATGTATTTCTTTGTTTTGGGCCGTGTGTGGCTCCCAATCAGGCGCAGCTGTAGTTCGTTGTTGCTGATTGGGAGTCACACATAAGGAGCCTGTTTTTCCTTTGGGTTTTGTGGGGGGGGGGGGGGGGGGGGGGGGGGATTGTTTCTGTTTCGTGTTTGCACCTGACAGTACTGTTTGGCTGTTGGTTTTCTTGTTTTTGTATAGTGTTCACGTTGTTTAATAAATTGCTGAAGATGAACACTAACTCCGCTGCACCTTGGTCTACTCTCTCTTCAGACAGCCGTTACAGCGGCACGTTTTGCTCTTTATTGTAATCAGAGGGCTGGTATAAATACTATGCATGCCAGTCTCTCTTGGCTAAGAGTTGAGGAGAGACTGTCTGCATCACTTCATCTTTTTATAAGAAACATTAATGTTTTGAAAATCCCAAATTGTTTGCATAGTCAACTTACACACAGCTCTGACACACACACTTATCCCACCAGGCATGCAACCAGGGGTCTTTTCATAGTCCCCAAATCCAGAACAAATTCAAGGAAAAGTTCCTTCCATCTCATATTGCTCCAATAAACAGCAAACCTGGTTTAAAAAAAACAGATAAAGCAACACCTCACGGCACAACGCCTCTCCCCTATTTAACCTAGATAGTTTGCATGTATGCATTCAAATCAAATTTTATTTGTCACATACACATGGTTTGCAGGTGTTAATGCGAGTGTAGCGAAATGCTTGTGCTTCTAGTTCCGACAATGCAGTAATATCTAACAAGTAATCTAACCTAACAATTTCACAGATGCAGTAGATGGTATAGAGTACAGTATATACATATGAGATGAGTAATGTAGGGTATGTAAACATATAAAGTGGCATTGTTTAAAGTGGCTAGTGATACATTGATATGTAGGCTACGTGTGCCTTTTTAAAAATGTATGTAGTTTTGTCCTTGAGCTGTTCTTGTCTAATGATGTTCTGTATTATGTCATTCTGTATTATGTTTCATGTTTTATGTGGACCCCAGGAAGAGTAGCTGCTGCTTTTGCAACAGCTAATGAGGATCCTAATAAAATTAGTAATTCAAAACATGGCCTGTTCCTACAGTATTCTTCCTGTACACCAAGTCAGAATCGTAGGATAAATAAAGAGAGCATATACTAAGCAGACAATGAAAGCTCTTACAATATTCTCTAAAACAGGCTACAGACTAAATGTGCACCACCAAGTCAGAATAGTAGGCTAAATTATGATGGGAAAAGGGAGCAAATTATTAGGGTGAGGCACATGGGCTACTAACAGCTCACTACACAACATACACTTAGTATTACTTTCTTAGCTAGAGTATACATATCTCCCTGGCATATTACATAATTTATGCAGCAGCATACAATACATTTTTGGACTCACCTTGTTGTGCTATGCTCATTTGAACATGAAGGAGGTGCGGCGGTACTTTGTGTCAAATTTTGTCATCAAACTTTGTCATGGTTGGCTATAGGAAAATGTGTCTTATGCCTATAAAACATAAATGTCTACGTGTTGCAAAAAACAGCACAGGATGGAATTATGAAACGCTATTAATTATTTTAGTATTAAATTGAATATAGATTTACCACATAGGGCCTATGCATTTAAACATGTGAAAGCAGCAGCAAACATTTCAAAACAAGAGAAGAAAAAAAAGCACACTCCACTGGCGGGAGTCTTCGGCACAGTAATAACTCATTTTATCAACAAATTCCAAATGCAAGCTTCATAAGTAAATGATTCATTTCAAGCAATTGTTATGCCTACATACCAAAAGACCAGTAGGCTAGTAATTCTTGCCCAATTGCTGTTGAGCTTGCAAAGTAAACAGTTCATATTATTGATTGCCAAACAATTTTTGGAGCTGCATATTTGTTTATTATGGCAATCCTCTTTCCCTACAATTTGACGTTTGCGCTGCACCTATTCTACAGCTGTACACCAAATCAGCAATGTTTGCCAGCTCAGCCGACCTGTGTTGATTGGCAGTTTGCCAGTGTAATCAGAGTGCCCAGTGTGCATTTCACTAGCCAATCTGTCGCAATTTGCATGTTTTTTTTTTACAAGGGCAATGCTGCAGCTATTGTCTCTGGCTGCGTGAGTAATCCACGGATTCTCTGTGCTAAAAAAAATGTGACAAAACATTACAAAACATGGCCAGATAATTCAAGTCAGTGTCGAGGCTCCAAGTCCAAGTAAAGTCTCAATTTATTTTATTTTCTATCAAGTCTAGTCTCAAGTCATCAAGTTTGTGACTCGTCAGACTCGAGTCCAAGTCATGTGACTCGAGTCCAAAACTCTGCTAAAAGCTAACTACTTTCTGCTCTGCTTGTGTAGCTAATGTTTCCTTGCTTGGGTCTGATTTGTGTTTGCTAAAAACCCACTACTTTCTGCTCTGCTTGGGTAGCCAGTGCTTCCTTGCTTGAGTAGGATGGCCAGTGGTTAGAGTAAGTTCAAAAAGGTTAACCAGCTGAGTTTGAACTTCCGACCATGCCCTAGGGCATGTGGTTTCACAATGAAATATATTCACAAGTGCTATCCTGTTTGCCTGGAAACATGATCAGCAGGCTTTGGCTCGGATCAGTTCGTGTGACCATTGTCTCCGGCTGGGTTCAACTTCCTTTGTGCATAAGGCTGACTTTGTGCTTAAGATTGGAGCTGCTGGCGAAGGGTCTTTCGGTGAAGCGACATCGGAAATGGGATTTTCTGAGGTCGAAAGAAAGCATCAGCGGTGGTCGGAGTTGATAGTTGTGTCATTCCAGACGAGTGAGGCTCATTCAGCCTCTTCGACCCTACTCCTCTCCCTTTCCACATCCTTTGACTCTCACTGTCCCCTTTCCTCCCGGCCGGCCGGCCCGACCTTCCCCTCCTGCTCCGTGGCTGAGTGACTCACTGCGTGGTAACAGAACAGTGTTGCGGGCAGCAGAGCAAAAATGGAGGAAAACGAAACTTCCAGAGGACCTATCATCCTTCCCCTCCCTCCTCTTCTCTTCCTCTGTATCCACTGCTAATGCCGCTTTCTATCACTCAAAATGTCAAGCTGCTGCCTCAACCCTGTGAAACTCTTCTACACCTTCTCTTCCATCCTTAATCCTCCATCTCCTCCCCCTCCCTCCTCCCTCTTTGCAGATGACTTTGTCAACCACTTTGTAAAAAAGGTTGACGGCATCCACTCCTCTTTCACTCAGCCTACGGAGTCCCCTGGTCCAATTCACACAGAACTACCCTACGCCTTGACCTTTTTCTCCCCTCTCTCTCCCATTGAAATCCTATGACTAGTGATGTCCAGCCACCTGACAACCTGCCCACTTGACCCCATCCCCTCCTCCCTTCTCCAGACCATCTCTGGAGACCTCCCATTCCTCACTTCCCTCATCAACTCATCCCTGACCACTGGTTACATCCCCTCTGACTTCAAGATGGCCAGAGTCACTCCCCTCCACTCCCCTAGAAACCAACACTCGACCCCTCTGTCATCAAAAAATAACTTATTTAATTTCTTTACAAAGCATTTGAGTGTGCTGTCTTAGACCAACCTTCTCGTTATCTCTCTCAGTACAATCTTTTTGACCCTAACAAGTCAGGCTTCAAGGTGGCTAACTCAACTGAGACTGCCCACCTCTGTGTCACAGAGGATCTCTGCTGACTTTCTCTCCTCGCTTTTCATCCTCCTAGATATATCCGCTGCCTCTGACACCGTGAACCATCAGAACCTCCTCTCCACCCACTCAGGGTTGGGCGTTTCAGGGTCTGAAAAGTCCTGGATTGCATCCTACCTGGCAGTTCGCTCCTACCAGGTGGTGTGGAGAGGATATGTGTCTGCACTACGTGCTCTCACTACTGGTGTCCCGCTGGGCTCGGTTCTAGGCACTCTCCTCTTTTCTATTTACACCAAGTCACTCGGCGCTGTCATATCCTCACATGGTCTCTCCTATCATTGCTTTGCGGATGACACTCAACTACACTTCTTCTTCCCCCCTTCTGACTTTCTGCGTGCCTGGCAGACATCTCAGTGTGGATGTGGGACCACAACAAGATCAACCTTGACAAAACTGAGCTGCTCTTCCTCCAAGGAAAATACCTGCCCACTCCAAGATTTATCCATCATGGATGACAACTACACAGTGTCCCCCTCCCAGAGTGCAAAGAACCTTGGCATGACCCTGGACAACACCATGTCGCTCTCTGCAAACATCAAAGCAGTGACTCGCTCCTGCAAGTTCATGCTCTACAACATCCACTGCTGTTGCAGGGGGTTCTCATAGGCTGGGTAGTGTCCTGCAGGGTGATCACAACAGATGTGTCCTTACTGGGATGGGGAGTGCTGTGTGTGGGCTCCTCTGAAAGAGTGATTTGGTCAACAGCACAAAGTGCACTGCATATCAATTACCTAGAGCTAATGACTGTTTTTCTAGCATTGAGGCATTTCCTTCTGATGTAGGAGGGCCAGCATATGTTGGTAATGTCCGACAACAGGAGGGCCGTGGCGTACATCAACAGGCAGGGGGGGGGACTCCTATCTGCTCGTATGGAGCACTGCGCATTGCCTGTCGCTCTGGGCAACGTATTTTCCCGGATCACTCAATATGGGTGCGGATCTACTTTCCAGGGGGGTCCTATCTCTACAAACAGGAGACTACACCCCTCTGTGGTTGCCCAAATATGGGACTGCTTTGGCCGGGCCGGCGTAGATCTATACATATTGCGAGAAAACACGCATTGTTGTCTGTTATTCTCAATCAAGGATCTGTGCATTCTGTTGGGAACAAATGTTTTGTAATATCAGTGGCCTCGAACCCTGCTCTATGCGTTTCCTCTGGTGAACCTGATTCAGGCAACTGTGGAGGAGAGAGTCCATCAGGAGAGTCTGTTGTTGGACCGCCGATATGGATCTGTGGGTTTGGGCCCTGAAAGGTTTCATTTGACGGCTAGGGGTTTACCCTCAAACGTGATTACGTCTATACGGTTGGCGCGTGTGTATACATAGAAGTGGCTCGCGTTTGAGGTTTGGTGTCAGGTTAACACCCCATAGAGCTGAATTCTAATTAGCATAATTACAAAATACCCATCAAAATCCGCCTGTTTAAGCTAGAGATATCGAGCTTAAGGGTGACATCGGTGGATACGTCTCAATCCACAGCATCCATCGACGTCGCCCTTCCGCACCTCGGTGAAAGGTGGCAGAGCTGCAGCAATGTTTGTAAGACCATGAGACATCCTGAAAATCGGTCTTCTCACAAAGAAAGTCTGTGGTGCCTAAATGGTTTGGCCTACAAAACACCTCTATGGAAAGATGAGACTCTCACGAACACAATGGTGTTCTCCGTTTTGCTCTATGGCCCCCACGGATCTGCCCATTTCTGTCTGTATTGTCCAAACAGTATGGGCCACACACTAATATGACCCCTCTATGGAAAGGTGAGGCCCCCACGAACACTTGCATGTTGGTTGTTTTTCTGGGACGCACACAAGCCTCACAAAACTCGTCTGAAGGTACAAGTAAAAAAAAATAATTGAAGTAAATATGGAAGTAGTTTAGTGGCTAAAAAAGGGGTTAAATAGGTGTCCAATTTTTCATTTATTTCTTATATCTCTCAGATATAGGACAGACACTTCACAACAAACTTCCTTTTGATAGTAAAAAAAAGATCTGTTGTTCCATGTAGTGAATCTGTTATTCAATACGTTTCTATGGGCTAATAGCAGTCAGTCCAAATTCAACACTTCATCGAATTATATATATTTTTTGAAAATTTTTTCAAATAAAAAAAATGGAATAGCTAAATGATGACCATCTTAACACAACCTCTCTCCCCCCCGACTTAGAAAGGGCTTAGACTCTAGATGTATTTATTTAAAGGGTTTCTTCTTTTCAGAGCTCTTTGGTGAGCATTTTGATGTTCTTGCAAGAGTTTTTTGAGCAGGGCCTTGCGTGTCATGTAGGGGTTGACGGCTATACCCTGGGGTCTCATCCTCTCATGGTACGGTTCCACATTGAGTGAGCCTTCGTTTAAACCATTGGAGTCTGTGGACCTGACACAAATTGGTGCGCCTGGCATCTACTACCTTGCCCTGTCCAAAGGACCTTAAATCATTTGTCTTGCCCGTTCACCTTTTTGTCTTGCCCGTTCACAACCTTAAATCATTTGTCTTGCCCGTTCACCAATCCCTGTCTCAATTGTCTTAAGGTTCCCCTTCATCTACACTAGTTGCATTGAAGTGGATTTAGCAGGTGACATCAATAATGCATCATAGTTTTCACCTGGATTCACCTGGTCAGTCAGTGTCATGGAAAGAGGTGTACTTAATGTTTTGTACATTAAGTGTATTTCCCCCACTTTTGTTCACTCTATTTCTCTTCATTCCTCGTCCATCTCCCTCATTGACTCTCCCTTCCCTTCTTTTCTCTTATCTTGTTTTCTCCCTTTTACTGTACGTTTCACCGTAGTAAACAGTAAATAGCTAAGCTGGGCTCCACATACTGGTTTTACTGGGAAAGAGGATTAATTTATCTGTTTATGCATTGTTCCTCAGAGATAACCCGGCAACAGCCCCGCCTACTGTGTTACGGGCCTTCAGACCATCCTGTCAGAGTATTGGAATGGGGTTGAGCTGTAGGAGGTCACAATGGAGATTGCTGTCGTGACAACATTTTTGGGGGTACTACTTTGTTTACCGTCTCTGGCCGGTTTAGTGCGCCCTCAGATCCCTTTTACCGAGGAGATTATCCCCCCATCTAACCTTAAATATATATGATTGCATTATTCCTTTTTCATCCCTAAAGTGCAATGGGATTGTTTTCCCGGGGATATCTTCTATGACGTTCTTTGTTTGTGAGGCCTGCTGTTTTTCTGGTTGATGGCGTTTCCCCCCTCTCATCTTCCACCCTCCATAGAAGGTTGGCATTCTTGATGACACAGAATAGGCCAATTTGGGTCCATCGCCTAAGCAGGGGCCTATATAAGGTGTATCACTTAAATGAGAGCCACAAATGAGGGCCACAGTAGCTTGAAGTATGATTCAATTATTCTCTATCCTTTTTTCTCTTCCTTTGGGTGATTTCTCAATGAATGAATTATATCAAACCTATTGCTTATCAACAACTTCAGTTCCTCATGTAGTCAACCAGATTAACATTACACACCTTATCTCAGAAAAGTCCAAGAAACCTTTTGATGTAGCACACTAGTTATCCACAACTTGTCAACTTGGCATGCTCATTTGAAATGGGAACAGCAGTGAACAACACACCCTCTCTGAGCAAATTGAACTCTGAGTAAACTGATATTTACCTCTTATGTCAACCATAAAGGTCATTTGGTCATCTCACACATAATCTAGACTAGATATAACTTCAGAAGCAAAATAAAACAATCTTAGTCTTTACATTTAATCCCCGTCAACCCTTAAAAACAGGCAAACAACCAGCGCAAGACGTGTTGTCCAGTTCCGTAAGAGGCAAGCAAACAAAACAACAGTCATTAATTATCCATCTGGCATAAGATTGGAATCATGTGCTAAGAATTGTTTTCTTCTAGGCAAATCCCCCTCCATTCTCTTATTGTCTTTCCCCCCCCATTTTCTTAAGTCTCAGTAACCGCTCTGAAGGATGTGGTATTGGCGTTAGCCAATGGGAGACTCTGTTGTTGGAGGATTGGAGTCTTGTGATTGGTGCAATGCTTGAAAGAACATCTGGAGCAGGAAGAACCGGCTAAGAGGGGGAGTTGATCCTCAATTCCATATATTCTTTACATCTTTAGACACCTCATTGGAAATAGTG
This sequence comes from Salmo trutta, assembly GCF_901001165.1. NCBI lineage: Eukaryota > Metazoa > Chordata > Actinopteri > Salmoniformes > Salmonidae > Salmo > Salmo trutta. The sequence continues at coordinate 7,500,655 of NC_042990.1, read as the reverse complement.
GATTGATGTTGTGTTAATGCCCATAATCTGCCATTTCATTTTCCATCACTCTTAACAGAAGTGAAAGACAAGAGAAGATACAGTACATACTCTCCTTTTGCCCAACATCCAAACATGTTTTCTGCCTTTTCTTTAAATGCCCTGCTGTTAGAATGTGTTGATAATGCATAATTTCCTACACAGGTATACACTGAGTACACCAAACATTAGGAACGCCTTCCTAATATTGAGTTCCATCCGCTTTTGCCTTCAGAAGAGCCTCAATTCGCCGGGGCATGGACTCTACAAGGTGTCGAAAACGTTCCACAGGGATGCTGGCTCATGTTGACTCCAACGCTTCCCATAGTTGTGTCAAGTTGGCTGGATGTCCTTTGTGTGGAGGACCATTCTTGATACACACGGGAAACTGTTGAGCGTGAAAAACTCAGCAGCGTTGCAGTTCTTGACACAAACCGGTGCGCTTGGCACCTACTACCATACCCCATTCAATATTTTGTCTTGCCCCATTCACTCTCTGAATGGCACACATATACAATCCATGTCTAAATTCTCTCGAGGCTTACAAATCCTTCTTTAACCTGGCTCCTCGCCTTCATCTATACTGATTGAAGTGGATTTGACAAGTGACATCAATAAGGGATCATAGCTTTCACCTGGATTCAACTGGTCAGTCTATGTCATGGAAAGAGCAGGTGTCCTTAATGTTTTGTTCCCTCAGTATGTGTGTACAGTATGGGAAATGACAGAGAGCAAATTTTCCTGGAAAAAATGAATAAATAGAGGATTTGGGATTTAGGGAGGAAGTAGGGGGACTGGAGGAGGCATTGAAGAGGGCTACATTTTAGACAGGATTCTCATTTGCCCATTTACCCGTTTACCAATGTACTCATGACTGGTTGGTGCAGTGAACAAGCTTGCATAGAGACTTATGACAATAGCCCATTTGGTTTGTTTTTCCATGACCATCCCAAAAGCTGGTGACGGTCACAGCCACTCATGTCATCACTAGTTCACTTCACTTTCATTTTTACAGAAAAGAAAACCACCTACACATTGGTAGGAACTACCCAATTGTTTGTTGTAGCAACGCTACAATCCCATGAGTCTTTGCCATATCACAAGTACTGCCCATCTGATGTCATCTGATGAATCAAGTCAAGTGTTATATACAGTGTACCAACAAGCAAATTCAACTGAAACTTTTGTGAAAGTGTTTGTTGATTGTTCACCTGATTTAAAAATGACATAGAGTACCAGTCAAACGTTTGAACACCCCTACTCATTCAAATGTTTTTCTTTATTTTTACTATTTTCTACATTGTAGAATAGTAGTGAAGACATCAAAACTATGAAATAACACATATGGAATTATGTAATAACCAAAAAAGTGTTAAACAAATCAAAATATATTTAATATTTTCAAATCTTCAAAGTAGCCACCCTTTGCCTTGATGACAACTTTGCACACTCTTGGCATTCTCTCAACCAGCTTCACCTGGGATGCTTTTCCAACAGTCTTGAAGGAGTTCCCACATGCTGAGAACTTGTTGGCTGCTTTTCCTTCACTCTGCGGTCCAACTCATCCCAAACCATCTCAATTGGATTGAGGTCGGGTGATTGTGGAGGCCAGGTCATCTGATACAGCACTCCATAACTCTCCTTCTTGGTCAAATAGCCCTTACACAGCCTGGAGGTGTGTTGGGTCATTGTCCTGTTGAAAAACAAATTTTAGTCCCACTAAGCGCAAACCAGATGGGATGCCATATCATGGCAGAATGCTGTGGTAGCCATGCTGGTTAAATGTGCCTTGAATTCTAAATAAATCACTGACAGTGTCATCAGCAAAGCACCCCCAAACGATCACACCTCCTCCTCCATGCTTCACGGTGGTAACCACACATGCGGAGATCATCCGTTAACCTACTCTGCGTGTCACAAAGACACAGCGCTTGGAACCAGAAATCGCAAATTTGCCTCATCAGACCAAAAGACAGATTCCCACTGGTCTAATGTCCATTGCGCTTGTTTCTTGGCCCAAGCAAGTCTCTTCTTCTTAATGGTGTCCTTTAGTAGTGGGTTCTTTGCAGCAATTTGACCATGAAGGCCTGATTCACGCAGTCTCCTCTGAACACTTGATGTTGAGATGTGTCTGTTATTTGAACTCTGTGAAACATTTATTTGGGTACAAATTTCTGAGGCTGGTAACTCTAATGAACTTATCCTCTGCAGCAGAGGTAACTCTGGGTCTTCCTTTCCTGTGGCGGTCCTCATGAGAGCCAGTTTCATCATAGCGCTTGATGGTTTTTGCGACTGCACTTGCGACATTTTGCGTATTGACTGATCTTCATGTCTTATAGCAATGATGGACTGTCATTTCTCTTTGCTTATTTGAGCTGTTCTTGCCATAATATGGACTTGGTCTTTTACCAAATAGGGCTATCTTCTGTATACCACCCCTACCTTGTCAAAACACAACTGATTGGCTCCAAAGCATTAGGAAGGAAAGAAATTTCACAAATTAACTTTTATTAATTGAAATGCATTCCAGGTGACTACCTCATGAAGCTGGTTGAGAGAATGCCAAGAGTGTGCAAAGCTGTCATCAAGGCAAAGGGTGGCTACTTTGAAGAATCTCAACTATAAAATATATTTTGATTTATTTAACACTTTTTCAGAGTTTTGAAGTTTTCACTATTATTCTACAATGTAGAAAATTGTAAAAATAAAGAAAAACCCTTGAATGAGTAAGTGTGTCCAAACTTTTGACTGGTACTGTAATTCCCCATGCATAGTAAAAGTCCCGTAGGTTTTTTATTCCATTACTATTGCCAGCAGCATACCACCCTGCATCCCACTGCTAGCTTGCTTCTGAAGCTAACCAGGGTTGGTCCTTGTTGGTCCCTGGATGGGAGATGCTGCTGGAAGTGGTGTTGGAGGGCCAGTGGGAGGCACCCTTTCCTCTGGTCTAAATAAATATCCCAATACCCCAGGGCAACAATTGGGGACATTGCCCTGTGGAGGGTGCTGTCTTTTGAGTAGGACGTTAATATGGATGCCCTGACTCTCTGTGGTCACTAAAGATCCCATGGCACTTATTGTAAGAGTAGGGGTGTTAACCCTGGTGTCCTGGCTAAATTCCCAATCTGGCCCTCGTACCATTATGGTCACCTTATCATCTCCCCTGTAACTATTTCCCAGGTCGTAGCTATAAATGAAAATGTGTTCTCCGTCAACTTACCTGGTAAAATATTGACTCATGAAGCATGTTGGAAAGTTCTAGTGTATTTTAAGACTATGATGTTATGCTGGTGGTTTGGCAGGAGGCACATTCATCCCATTGTTCACCACACTGATACAGTGATCTGATAAAACCAACAGATGGAGAGAACGAGCGAAAAGTGAACAACCTATAATCACAAAGGGAGAGATGAGAGGAGACAATGGAATATTTTTCACATTTTCCAAATCATCCTACATTCATGTTAGCTGTTCTGACATGTTGCCTCCAGTTCAGCTGAAGCAATATCTGTGGGTTTATTTTGGCAAGAACCGTTGTTCACCGTTCTGTATCTGTGAGAGTCTTTGTGTGCTTTACGCAACAGTGTGTGCCTCGTTGAGTGTGTATACATGCTTGTCATTTTGGAAGTGGGGGTCGGGGTGAGGCACTTTAGTGACCCGTGGCTGAACTTCCCCCCTGCTGTGGACCTTCTGGACGACCTATACGGTTAGAGTCGAGATGGTGACGGGGGTGAACAGGGGGCATGGGTTAGGTTGGTGGGGGATAGTTTTGGAGAGGGTTAGGGGTTAGATGGATAACAAAATGTGATTCATTTCAGAGTAACACGTTAATTGCCTTCAGTGTTTTTTTGGAACGTCTGGGCTGGGGGGCAGATGCACCCCAAGCCTACCCTATAGTCTCCTAAACTTTGCTGTACAAAAAGTTCAGTCGTGATGAATTCCATTTAGTTTTCCCAAAGCAGATAAAGAGGGTACTCTCCAGTGTGCAACTGTCTCTGTTAAACAACCTTGTAAGTCCAGCACGTTATTTTCGTTATCGCCAACTGTTAGTCAGGTGCTAATTATTAATAAGTGAAACATCCCTCCAGCTTTAAGTGGTACCGTATGATTCTCAAACAGTTGCCTTTCACCTGTTTCAAACTGTTGTGTGGGCTGTAGCCATTCTACATTTCAGGTCACATTACCGTAACTTCTTTTCCAGCATGTCTCAGACAGTGTCCTTCTAAATCCGACCTCAGATCTTCTCTACTTATCCTTTTAGTGTCGTCTGCCACAGCTTCCTCCCTTCCTCCCCCAGCCCAGTTCCCTAGGAGGTAGGCAACTCTCCTACTCTTGAAAAAGTGCAACACTGGAGCATCACCCCAGACAGGAGAGGGAGGGAAGCAGGGAGAAAGAGAGCAAGATCAGCTAAGCAGCCCGCTGAGCCTCCCAGTTCTGAGCCTCATCCCAGACATTCTGCTTATTAGAGAAATTAGCTGCAGAGTGAGAGAAGCACCCCCCCCCCCCCCCCCCCCCCCCCCCCCCACACACACACACACACACACGGCAGTGAAGCGCCCAGCACTCCTGGAATAGAAGTTGTGCCAGATGGCAGTCAGTTTAGCTACCGTTTCACTGGGCAAGTTAAGGACAGGACACGGGGGTGGGGGTGCTAGACAGACAGACAGACAGTGACATGCAGGACAAAGACACACAAACCTGTTTATAAATATATATATTTAGAGTGAAGTCAATTAAATGTTCCGCAAGCAGATAAATGCTTTCGAAATATATGCACACACGCCCAATACCCAAACACAACACATTTACGCATAAGATTCATAAAATACGGAATGTCCTTATAATCCAAAAGTATATAAATAAACATGAATAAACTATTTATTAACAATAAATAAATATTTAAATATGTATATTTCAGCATAAGATGTACTAACTACTTAAACTTGTACAGGTTTTCCCTGTACAAATCTAGATTAATCAAACTAGAGGCATTGAATTTCACATTAATAACCCCCTTCCAATTATCCAGTAATATCGTACAATGATATACAGTCATTTCACCATGCGATGGATGTTTGATAACAGCAATGTGATGTCACAGGCACACTAACTTTGTTACCACATTTGTGTCGATTCAATTGACAGACTTGGAAAATTCAGATTTCCCTTTCTTTTCAGCTTTCTTATGTTATTTTCCTGTCCTGGTTAGTGTGGAACTTAAGTGACCTAACTCTCTAAACGGGAAATTTGTTCAAAGTAGTTGAAAGTAGACTGAGACGAAAGGGAAGCTCATCCGTCAGGTGTCTAAGGCACTGGCCAAGTCTCTCTCTTCCTGTCTCTTCCTCTTTGTCGTTCTCTCGCTCTCATGCCATGGGCAGGTTTTGTGTTTGTGCACGCATGGCTGAACTTGGATGGTTCTTCTGACACTCACCCTCTGAGCGTATATAAGACTATTGAGGATGCTTCCCACCTCTGTGTTTTATTGTGAATCCAAATAAAAGATCTCAAGTGTGTGTGTATCTGTGTCTGTGTGTACATGTGTGTTTGCACGACTGTTTAGGGACCTTTGCACCTAAATGTTTAATTATGAATACAACAAAAATGGTATGTGTGTCTGATGTGGGGGATTAAGGAGAGCAAGATGTTGCAGGCCAAGATGTAGGTCAAGGAGAGGGGCTGAGGAGGTTGTACCACCAGACCAGATTGCTCGTTAAGGGCCAAACCAAGCAAAAGTCTATCCGTGTGTTTTTCAGTGGCCACAAGCCAGCCACCTGCTATTCCTTTATTCATTCATTCAGATGTCTTCCATGGGCTGTGGGGTGTTCATTTGGGTGTGCGCATGTGTACGCGTGTGTGCATGTTCGCTTGCGGTCAAAAGTGTACATTCATGCCATTGTCCAAAGCCACCAGTTGTGTGTCAGTTGGTGCACGTCCAAACTAATCTCCTCAGTCGCATGGCCAACGGCAGCTTCTCATTGGATGAGAGGACGGGGTAAAAAGCCTGGCCCAACGGTGTCTCAGGAGTTTTGGTGTCAGAGGCAAAGTGGGCACGGCACGGATACCCAAAGGATGTTACAGGGAGGAATTCCTGGGAAAACAATGAGAGAGTGACACGGGGAATAGTGGAAGAGAAGTAAAAGAGAGGAAGTGATGACCTAAGCAAAGAGATGATGATCCCACAACTAAATGTCTAACAGTAAGTCAACTGCTTCCTATTTTGAACACGTATGACATCCACTGTTTAAGAAGGAAGTTGTTGATGCAGTATATCAAGTAAAGTAATTGTGAAATGTTCTGTTTGAATCAATGTTGAGTGAATGGACAGTGAACGAACAGCACCGAATAGACTTGACCCCTTGGGTCTAATTGAGTTTGGATTGGGACAATAGCTCATGGTCAACAACAGTGGTTGCGAAATGGAGATGACTCATTCACACTTACTTGATGGACTGGGATTTGGATTTGATGATCCGTGGCGACATTCAGAATAATATTTGGGCTTGGAACATGTTCAATATTTTTGCTGGGTTGAATGGAAAATCTGGATAGATTTTTTGGTGAAATGACACATTGACTTGATTCACAGTTTCGGTATTGAACAAGAACTTGAGGATGTTTTGGATGAATTATATTGATTATAATTTTGTCATCCATTTCTGCTCCATGGATTATATTGACAACTGCAAACATTGTCCACACCTCATCATGCAGTGGGATTAAGACAGTTTCAGTCAATTCAAAACACAGCGCTTATCAAGAGACAACCACTAGTGACAACAACAAGCAAGGCAAATGGATGCCACTAGTGAATTCATGCAAGGATAAAGCAGCATAACACCCCTTCTCTCCCTTTTCTCTTCCAGAACTCTAGCTTTAACCAACATACCTAAAGACGAGGGTCCAGCCCTTAAAGTGAACCAAATTATCACCAAAGTAACGCCATACCAAGGCACCCCAACCAAACCAAGTCCAGTGAGGGAGAGAAAATCAACACAAAGAGTATCAAGATGAAGCTGGAGAAAGCCCCAGATATGAGTGAGTGGCAAGAGGACGACTTTGCCCTCAACTGCACCTACATCGTCCCTGACCAGATGTCAGACCCCAGCATTGGCGTGCCTAAAGCCATGATGTCCATACCCCGCAACCTCACCTTTGTGTACAACACAGAGAATGAGGTAGGAACTTGACATAATACAAATCACATTAAGTAGCATTTCTATGTGCCAGATTTAGAAAGCCTGATGGGAATAGAGTACAAGTGACATGTCTGTGCATTGACATATTCTGTGATACACAATCATTTTTGGTTGGTCTGTCTATATGCTCATGTAGTTTGTAGAGAATAATGAATGTCTTGCATACTCTATCAGTCTGAATTAATGAATGAAATATAAATTCATCTGGGACAGCCAGAAGTCAAGGATTGTGTTAGGTGCAAGAAAAAGTTGCTCCATTCCATTCCTATGTCTGGTCTGTTTAGTGTGTCACAATGGCCAACTCGTGGGAGCTCGGGTAAAAGGCCTAAACCGCTTTACTGTTACCATGTCTCTAGGTCAGTGTGACAGTAATGTCTCTGGGTCCACACACACACACACACACACACACACACACACACACACACACACACACACACACACACACACACACACACACACACACACACACACACACACACACACATACACAAAATCCTAAGGCTGTGTGTGTCAGGAAATCCACTTACTGGCTTGCTTTATAACCCTATGACTCACCTGAGAAGGTATCTGCCAGAGCATGAAGTTTGAGACTGAGGGTATCCTAAAGTGGACACCATACTAGAAGTTTTCTGCAATATTTGCTGTAATGAAAAGTGACCTTGAAATTGTGGTAGAAAAGCCACCTCTTTCTTCTTGAAAAACAAAGGCCACCGTTCTCTCTAGCACACTTCTCACTTGGTCATTCTTCACTTTTCCTGTGGTTGAGTGAGCATACTCTTCGTTCCTCTTTGTCTCAGTCTTTTCATTCTCTCTGCTGCTTTTTCTGCCTAGGCCTGCGAGGTGTGAAAACTGTGGTTATGAACTCATGTTGAGGCTTTATACGACTTTGTTAGTCGCCTATCCACCCTCACAAACACAGACATCAGCCAAACCAGATGCAGCGTTTTGCACAGTGCAAGACTTCCCTTTCACACCAAGGGGTGGTGAGAAGTCTGTTCCTGTTTCACCAGGAGGCAAAGTGACCCTCAACTCTACTGCGTCCTTGCAAGAAAGACAGATACAGTACTTGCACTTTTCAAAGCACATCTTTTTTATATGTGTCTCACTGAAACACACACATGTTAACTACAACATTTCAATGTTCCAGCTTGTCTTTTGGTAAGGTTCTCTTTCGTCCTTCGTAGCATCCCTTTCTATAACTGCACAATGGCAATTTCTTCCCTGATTAGTTTGAAATTGCTTTGGCAATCCATATGACCTGTGGCGTTTTTATGTCTTGTGCGCGTGTGTGTGTGTGTGTGTGTGTGTTTCCCAGCAAATGTCACAATGCCAGAGGTTGTGTGAGTCAGCAGGAAACGGACACGTAACAATTGAAATAAAAATAAAACCTATGCACTACCTATAGGGACATGTACTTAATAGTCCTTGCCAGACATTGTTTGTTACCAGTCATTGTTAAGTCATGGCGATTAACTGGGACACTCTCAGTTGTTCACTACGTTGTTATTGAGCAACAGAAAGAGAAATTCAAGTTCATTTTCATGTTACTGTTTTTTTGGGGGGGTTCCTTTTTTAGTTATGATGTACCTATTTTAGGAGAATATAAAGTAAGCTGATTTGAATTGGTTGTACCATACCTTCGTAACCCTGAAGCGTGCCGGGGGTGCGACGGCACACGTGGCAGATGGGGCGTGGGGTGCGCCAAGAGAGAAGGGCTGAGCAGTGAGGGAGGGGGGTGGGTAGGTTAAGCTCCAACGATTAACTTTCGTTTGGGGTGCTGGGCAGGCATCGTCACGAGCCGCATTTCCTGGCTGTGAGAGGACCTATTCTGAGCAGGGACAGCTAAGGGGAAGGTGGGAGGGAGAGTGGTGGCGTGGTCCAGTCAAGAAGCGAGCGACACTCCTCTCCTCCTTCCCCCCTCCCTCCTTCCTCATCTTCTTATTAACCTGGCTGAGCGGTCGTTAAGCAGCAGCCCTGTTGCAACTCATTCATTAGTCACGCTACACCGGGAACGCACAACATCCCTGTCACACCCGCTCTCGTCTCACCCTCCGTCACCCCCTGGCCAGGACGCAACAGATCTTCTCCTTCCCCTCCCTCCCTCTCTCCCTTCATCCCCCCTTCCTTCCTTCACTCTCTTCTCCTTGTCTGCCCCTCTTGTACCCATTTATCGCAGAACATGTTTCATTAATTGTAACTGGAAGTTTTGTAACTGAAAGATGATCTGAGAAGTATTATTGGTTCTCTCATTGTGTTTACATGTAAGGGCCAAGTAGGTAGACTAAGACCCCCACGCTATGTGTGCGTCCCACAGATGCTCCCTGCCAAGCTTGGGTGTCCACAAACTTGATTTGGAGACGACTTGTGCCTTATTCAAACTTCCAGTACATCCTAAAGAATTCCTATTGAAGTGTGAGTCAGGTTGCTATTCCTGGCCGTCAGGGCTCAAGGCAGAGAGTTCTACGATAGCTATTTCCCTGTTTCCTTGTCCCAGCTCTCATGTTAACTGTGGATGCATATTTTTCTTCTTTACTTCATGGGTGTAACTTTCGTCTGGTAAACTCTGACTCAGAGTGTAGATATTGAACACGTACCGAAAAAGTCCAGGCACTACAGAGAGACTGGTGAAAGTCATTCTCACAGTTGTACTCGCCAGCATGATTAGTAGCATGGATTAGTGACTGATGATGTATTGTCTTGTCTCCTAGGTGACAGGCGTTTTCAGCAAAGAGTACATTCCCCAAGGAACTCGCTTCGGGCCCCTGCAGGGTGACATTTACAACAAAGACAACGTCCCCAAACAGGCCAACAGGAAATACTTCTGGAGGGTGAGCAGGCAGAATAACCGTTCTGTCACGTCCTGACCAGTATTTAGGTATTATTTGTATTATATTTGGTCAGGACGTGGCAGAGTTATGTTTGTTTTGTATGGGGTTGTGTTATTTTTGTGTTCCTGGGTTTTGGGTGTATGTTTCTGAATTAGTATGTTCTAGGTTAGTTTTTCTGTGTAGGTTTGGGTGCTGGACTCTCAATTGGAGGCAGGTGTTTTTAGTTGCCTCTGATTGGGAGTCCTATAAGTAGGTGTGTGTTTGGTTTGTCATTTGTGGGTAGTTGCATTTCGCACTGCTGTTGTAAGTATAGCCTGTGAAACTGTCGGTCTGTCGTTCTTTGTTTTTCTTGTTTTTCTCGTGTTAACATTTATTTAATAAATATATATGTTGAACATGCAACCCGCTGCGCCTTGGTCCTCTCTACATAACGACAGCCGTTACACGTTCAAGTTCACACACACGGTTTGTTTAATCGTAGTCCAATTGTCCTCCTCATTAAAGTTCATAGTTCTTCCTATCTTACCTAACAGGATTCTGGCAGCAACATATGAGAGTTGGCATACTCAAAGGAAACAGGATTAACAAAAGTAATTATAACTTGCTCTCAGTCAGTTGGAGTTGTATTTACAGACATACTGTAAATACAGCCATGAAACCACGTGAACAAAATGATACTGTGGGTTCTAGGGGGGAAATCTCAATGCCTTATCGAACAACAGTCTATGGGAACTGTTTCTCGAAAGAGACGGGTAAAGAGATTTGACTACAAATTGGTCCTAGTTTTCTTCTCCAATTATTCTTAGAAGAAGAAGCAAAAGTGGTTAAACAGTTTCACACCAAGTCAGTCAGTTCCCATCTAAAAGGAAACCAAAATGCATTGCACAGAAGCCCAGAGGTATTCAGGGCTTTTGAACAGATTTTTGAGGAAGTTGTGGATCTTTACACATACGCAACTCTAGCGTCCTTCACAGTAACACTAACTGCTTTCCCAGAGCTCAAGTACCTTTCAACAAGTTTGACATACAGGAAGTGATTGTTAGTGACCCGTTCTCTCGCTCTCATACACACTTTCTTCTCATTCCCACACACCCTCGTCCCCTCTGTCTCCCGGCAGTGACTTATGTCATTTAGGAGTTTTCTCTGAGTCGTTTCCCCATTAGGGCTTTCTGTCCTACGTTTTCACCTTTCTTCTGGCATTTCCTCCTGTAAGCCAGACTCGTCCCGACCTACTACTGCAATAATGAAAGTCGGACTTGCCTTGAGAGTATGTCAACCCTCTCTCGCCGGGCAGATGTAGACATGCGTAACGTGTGTCTGTGTGCCTGTGAGCACATGCCAATATCTACAGTACAGTATGTGTGTGTTTGTGTGTCTGCCAACACAGCCACTGTACATTTCCTCAGGAGGTACCATTAAAAACAATTACAGTGCTCCCAATATTTAATACATTATTGAGAAGTTGAAAAGTGAGGAAATGTAATGGAAATGTGGAGGGTTGACAGTATTGTGATGTACTGTATATTACTGCATATTGAGAGAAACCCCCAACCAGAGTGAGAGAGAAAAAAATTGAAAAAAGCTCTTTGCCCCGCCCCCTCTCTGTCAGTATAATGTAGCAGCTGATAAAAGCAGTGACAGCGCTGATTTCACACCAGACAGTGACAGTAGCTCAGGAACACACACTCAGGACACAACACAAGTGGAACAATAACCAGCTCATTGGAAGAGGACATAGGAGACTATTCTGCCCATGGCAGAGGTGAACTATTCTTTCTCTCTCTCTCTCTCTCTCTCTCTCTCTCTCTCTCTCTCTCTCTCTCTCTCTCTCTCTATATATATATATATATATATATATATATATATATATATATATATATATATACTTTGATAACTGGTGTCAATGGCTGTCAGCTTAGCAACTCCGCAACTACAATGAATATTTCAGTCATCAGTGAATGCAACAAAGTAGAAATCAGTCAGATTACAAAGTTGTGTACTAACTCATCTACTAACGTGGTATGTCTGATGTTACGCTGCGTTTAAATACAAATGTGTTTGTGTGTGTGTGTTCTATTCTATTACTTGATTGTATTATTATTATATTGTATTCTAATCCCTCTCCTCTCTTTTCCCTCTCAGATCTATAACAGGGGGCGGCTATACCACTTCATCGACGGCTATGACATTCGGAGCAGCAACTGGATGCGCTACGTCAACCCGGCGCGCGCGCTGTCCGAACAGAACCTGGTGGCGTGTCAGAATGGACACGACGTCTACTTCTACACCATCCGGCCTGTGGAGGCCAATCAGGAGCTGCTGGTGTGGTACAGCCAAGAGTTCGCCCAGAGACTGTGCAGCCAACCGGGAGACGAGCTCAAACAAAGTGAGTACCATCTTTGATTATTTTTCCCTCCTCTCACCTGGTCACTCTCCTCGAGTCCTCCCTTTCTTAATTCCCCACCCTCTACTCTTCTCTCCACTCATCTTTCTCTCTATGCTCTCATTTAATTGCTCCTTCCATCTACTCTCTAATTCTCTCTTTTTTTTCTGTGACTACAATGCAGCGCTCTTCTTTGTTGTGACACTTGAACTCAATGACAATCTGTCAGTGGGTGAGAGGACAATGTAGTAAAAGACAGTCAGGTGGGACGAACACTGAGACAGTTTTCTTTTCATACCTAGAGCAGATACAAATGGGATTTAAATCTGTCTGCTCGATAAAATGACTCAAAAGTGAGCCCTTTTTTTTGGTCTGATCCGACTTTCATGATTGTTGTCTTCAAAGCAAACAAGAAGTATCTTTCTCATATTGAAAAGATCTCAAGAGTTTATCAGATGGTAGACAATGGGACAGAGTGTGACAGAAACTGTTTCCTGTCTTATTCTTTCTGGAGCGGGTGCCATTGTTATTGTCGTGGTTGGGTCATTTACTGTCAAAACACAATAGACGGCTGCACCTGCCTTAATGTAGAAGACACCTCACCCACACACACTCACTCTTTTTGACACAACACAGGGGAAATCTCAAAGGAAGTAGGAAAGTCTTCTCAACAATGCCTGGTAAAGTCCATGAGTCATAGTCAGCTGTATTTTCAGGTATGGCAAGGTGTCCATGCATTACATGACGAATAGTTTTGTTGTCAGAAACCCTGTAAGAAGACATACCCTATTACACTATAATTACATTGCACAGTCATTCAACCTGTTGACTAATGATGACTAGGCTACAATGACAACCGCGTTTACACAGTCCTTTTTATTATGTACTCCAGACACTTGGCAACCCCTGATAAAGACTATAGCAAATAGGCTAGGCCTCTAAGATTAAACATAAAAATATAGGATAAATGTAGCCTCAATTGAATTAGTCAATCCAATGACCAATTTCTAGGCCTAATAAATGGCTTACAATTTTTTCACTGAATAGGTTGGTACTGAACAGGTTGGCACTGAACAGGTTGGCTTTGAACAGGTGAAAATGGAAACTTCATGCCTAAGCTTTGTATTGTCACTCGAATGCATGGTTTAATTCACTATTGTAGCCTACAGTGATTTGACTTTGCCTTTAATCCTGGTTGTAAGGCAATTCCTGTTAAACAATAAGTCATGCGTCACATAAATCAACAACCGTTTTTCTATGACCACAAGGCAGTAAACAACATTTATTCTTTGCCCTGTGCCTATGGTGTGTACCTCGCGTTCCATGTGCACAGGCAATTCCTGTTTTTTACCACAAGGTTTCCAATTAAATGTCAGTAGTCTGAAGCCGCATTTCCAAATGTCTTTCTTCCTGCGGTTCGGAGAAAAATACGCTTGTAGGGTAATTCACACCTTGCGACAGAAACGTCCCAAAAATGAAAGCTCTTTGGTTTTACTATCAAGCCTACATGACACATACCCACATACACCCACACATTAAACACACACACGTTTCTCAAAATGAAAACATTACCCCCACTACCCCTTTGAAGTGTCATCTAAAAACTGAAAACATCATCTTCATTTACCATAAGAGGGAGTGCCAGGGAGGATGTGAGTGCGAGTGTGGTGTGTCATTAGTCACTTCTCACCTCATTAAGACTGTGAACTTTTGCATTTGTCAATCAGTACTCTCCTATTGAAGGAAGGTTTGAAGTTGTATTATTGTGTGAATTGGATAGATTGACACTACGTCTGACCTTGTGTCTTTTCTTCATCCATAGAACCCATATGCGGAGATGTCAGAGAATCTGAGTTCACCAAACAACTCCTACCTCGGCCGACCTGGCTCCTGGAAAAGAAGGACGATATGAAGGACGAGATAGAAGATGAAGGAGAGGAGAGAATCGACGTAGAGGTGCTGGAGAGAGACACTCCACCCGACACGCCAGACGACCAAATCATGGACTTCAGCCAGAAGATGGAGAAGGAGGAGGTAACCCAGGACCACCAGGGAGCCATACCCTCTCCTCAACCCGACCAGAGAGAACCCAACCTGGCATCTCAGGTCTACAATTTCCCTGAGCACCACCCTACTGCCCCCTCCCCGCACCGTGACCTTCCCCTCCACCTCCACGGGCTCTACAGCCATAGAGAGGGCCTAGTGTCCTCCTATCCCCTCTACTACCCCTCCAGACCCCTTCACTCCACCCATCAGCTTCTCCCCACATACAGCAGGCCCCACTACCCCCACCTCCTTCCCCAGTACTCCCCACCCTTCCCTGGGATGCTCCCCTCCAGAGGCCCCCTGCAGCACAGTAGCTACCTGGGTAGCGATGGACTTCCATACCCCTCCATGACCTACCAGCCTGGTCTGCTCCCAGTGCCTCTGCCCTACCCCGGAGCTACTCAGGGAGGGCTGAAGGAGAGGACCCCAAATATGTCACCTCCTCATGGAGCCCCAGCCACCCCAGAGCTCTCCCCTTTGCCCAAGCAAGAGCACCAGACGCCCCTGCAGTCACCCTCCGGCTGTGAGGAGGCCATGAACCTCAGCCTGGCCATGCCAAAGAGCAGCCCCTCGCCACCCGCTGCCCCTCGGTACAAATCCCAACCCTACCCCCTAAAGAAACAGAACGGCAAGATCAAGTACGAGTGCAACGTCTGCCTCAAGACTTTCGGACAGCTGTCCAACCTCAAGGTGAGGATTTCAGAAGACACAGATGGTCCTTTTGATTTCTTTGGTGGCCAAATCTATTATTGTCTGTCATTGTGGGTTCCTATCTAATCTATGCATTTTTCTTTTAGGTGCATCTGAGAGTTCACAGTGGAGAGAGGCCCTTCCAGTGTCACCTCTGTCAGAAGAGCTTCACCCAGCTAGCCCACCTGCAGAAGCACCACTTGGTCCACACAGGAGAGAAACCACACGAGTGCACGGTATGATTGTGTTTTGATCCGCTTTCTCCAGTCTACTTGACCTCTAGGACACACACAAGACACACACACACGACACAATCACACACAATAGACACAATCACACACACACACACACACACACACACACACACACACACACACACACACACACACACACACACACACACACACACACACACACACACACACACAACACACAACACACAACACACAACACACACACACACACACACAAACCCCTGCCCTGCCCCTGTGATACAAGGAATCCATTGGCTTTTGTTGAACACTATACTGTAACTAAACTCAGCAAAAAAAGAAACGTCTTCTCACTGTCAACTGCGTTTATTGTCAGCAAACTTAACTTGTGTAAATATTTGTATGAACATAACAAGATTCAACAACTGAGACATAAACTGAACAAGTACCACAGACATGAGACTAACAGATATGGAATAATGTGTCCCTGAACAAACGGGGCGTCAAAATCAAAAGTAACAGTCAGTATCTGGTGTGGCCACCAGCTGCATTAAATACTGCAGTGCATCTCCTCCTCATGGACTGCACCAGATTTGTCAGTTCTTGCTATGAGATGTTACCCCACTCTTCCACCAAGGCACCTGCAAGTTCCCGGACATTTCTGTGGGGAATGGCCTTAGCCCTCACCCTCCGATCCAACAGGTCAATGACGTGCTCAATGGGATTGAGATCCGGGCTCTTCGCTGGCCATGGCAGAACACTGACATTCCTGTCTTGCAGGAAATCACGCACAGAACGAGCAGTATGGCTGGTGGCATTGTCTTGCTGGAGGGTCATGTCAGGATGAGCCTGCAGGAAGGGTACCACATGAGGGAGGAGGATGTCTTCCCTGTAACGCACAGCACTGAGATTGCCAGCAATGACAACAAGCTCAGTCCAGTGACGCTGTGACACACCGCCCCAGACCATGACGGACCCTCCACCTTCAAATCAATGCAGAGTACAGGCCTCGGTGTAACGCTCATTCCTTCGACAATAAATGCGAATCCGACCATCACCCCTGGTGAGACAAAACCGCGACTCGTCAGTGAAGAGCACTTTTTGCCAGTCCTGTCTGGTCCAGCGACGGTGGGTTTGTGCCCATAGGCGACGTTGTTGCCGGGGATGTCTGGTGAGGACCTGCTTTACAACAGGCCTACAAGCCCTCACTCCAGCCTCTCTCAACCTATTGCGGACAGTCTGAGCACTGATGGAAGGATTGTGCATTTCTGGTGTAACTTGGGCAGTTGTTGTTGCCATCCTGTACCAGTCCCGCAGGTGTGATGTTCGGATGTACCGATCCTGTGCAGGTGTTGTTACACGTGGTCTGCCACTGTGAGGACAATCAGGTGTCCGTCCTGTCTCCCTGTAGCTCTGTCTTAGGCGTCTCACAGAATGGACATTGCAATTTATTGCCCTGGCCACATCTGCAGCCCTCATGCCTCCTTGCAGCATGCCTAAGGCACGTTCACGCAGATGAGCAGGGACCTTGGGATTCTTTCTTTTGGTGTTTTTCAGAGTCAATAGAAAGGCCTCTTTAGTGCCCTAAGTTTTCATAACTATGACCTTAATTGACTACCGTCTGTAAGCTGTTAGTGTCTTAACGACCGTTCCACAGAGGCATGTTCATTAATTGTTTATGGTTCATTGAACAAGCATGGGAAGCAGTGCTTAAACCCTTTACAATGAAGATCTATGAAGTTATTTGGATTTTTATTAATTACCTTTGAAAGACAGGGTCCTGAAAAGGGACGTTTCTTTTTTTGCTGAGTTGATGTGGGTGTGATGAAGGCGTCAGTCCTATTTTTATTTTCCTGGTAGGGTTCTCTCACTGAAAATAACCAGTCTAGGGTCATACCCTGCTGGCACACAACCAGGGAAGGCCCTGTCTGGCTGGCGGATAATATAGAAACCAGGAGCCTGGTCTCACCCAGTTGATCTAATGATATTACTATCACAGCATCATCCTATCCTGAACTCTCCTATCTATCTGTTCCTATTCATATAGGTGTGTGACAAGCGCTTCAGCAGCACCAGCAACCTCAAGACCCACCTGCGGCTCCACTCAGGTGAGAAGCCCTACGAGTGCAAGCTGTGTAGCACCAAGTTCACCCAGTACATTCACCTCAAGCTGCACCGACGCCTGCATAGCGCCCGTGACCGCCCTTACCACTGCCCGCTCTGCGCCCACGCCTTCCTCCACCGCTTCTCGCTGCGCATCCACCAGCGCAGCTGCTGTCCCGCTTCCCAGGCTCACGCTAACCCCCATGCCCACATCTGCGATCTGGTTGAGCGCTTTGACACCAGCCCCGAGGCGGACACACTGCCTGAAGGGGCAGGGCCAGCCCAGGTGGAAGCTGCAGTGGAGCGCTGGGTGGCTCGGAGCTTGGAAGGGCGAGAGGGCAAGGAAGACCAGAGTGAAGCCACCCTGCTGCTCAAGGCCCTCACAGCTGCCATTAACACCCCAGCTCCTCCCACCACCTCATCTCAAAGCCCTACTTCAGCGTATCAGGAGAGGGCTAGCGTGGTACGCCTCTACAACCGGCCAATGGTGAAGATGCAAGGGCAGTAGGGCAAAGTAGAGGGACCCTTGTGGGGGAGGGAATAAGAGAGACATTTTTAGGGTCTACCTCCTGAAAGAAGGCCATTTAATGTTGCAAAGCCAGAGAACAATCGATAAAGTTGTCGCCAAAAAAAAGTATTTCCCCAAGGGGAAGAGAGACTATTAAAAGCCAATGAGAGAGCAGCACCAAAACAAAGACCATTCCAAAGACATGGTGTTTTCTTATTAGCAGTGAAGTGCTCGCTAACTGTTTTCACTCAGGTTTACAGGTGTAATTTACATGCGATGGGTGAAAGAGTTTGCTGTACCCTCCTTTTTTTACAAGTGCTAGTCAGCTATATGTGTTCAGTTGAGTGATTATTTTAATTGTTTGCGTAATGTTACATGTCTTCATACTTCCAAGGAGGCGTATTCCTTGGAAAACCACTGTACTATTGCCAGGAACTATTGTTTTATTAGTGGACAAGTCTTTGTGTGTATTTATTTATTTTTGCTCAAAGGGCGGACCAGGGATCTTAAAACTATGTGAATGTATTTGCCAAAAAACAACAAGAATCAAAGAAAATATGAGGATAAACAGGTCTAACTTATGTAGCATAACAATGTTTTTTACTTAAATAGTGTATTCTAATGTAATGTAGCAAAATGGAAAAAAAGCAAACTTAAAGTAGTCAGAATGTTATAATGTTTCGGTTCGATGCAAATAGCTTCTCAGGACTTCCTGTGAGTCATTTAGCGATGTATTGGAGGTGCATACTTCTGCACAGAAACTTGCAAAAAAAAGAAAAAACTTTTGTTTTATCCATTTGTTTCTTTGTATTTTTGTATGTTAAAACATGTTAAGACAGTGCATTTGTATTTGTAAGACATTTTTAACAGTTCTGTTATGTTTTTTTCCATTGTGTTCCTGAATATATACGTATATAGCATTGTGTTTCTAGCTCTTTCTCTTTGATTCAGTTGTTATCTACCGACTGTCGATAAAGCTTTATTTCATTCGTCCTCCATACTGGTGGTAGATGTGAGCCAGAACCAAATGTACTGTAGTCTGTATTGCACATACCCCTTTACTCAGTCTGCTCCTAGTATTACTGTATATATGCTCAGGTAAATGGCTCTAGTCTCTTGTTATTTTACCAAAACTATCGACAGAAGTACCACTAGCACTGGAAAAAGCTCGGAACTAGATCCATGTGCACCAAGGTTTCTGTTACCTAAAACAAAAATGGTGGAACAGTTCTAACATTGTTACTACTCTGAGTGAGTCGTGAATCAATTTTTTTTTATATAAATAGATATTTGTCGTTTTTGTACAGTATTTTGATGATACTTTTATAGTAAATGTAACACATTAAACATATTGTTTCTCAAAATTGGATGTGTTTTGAATTCTCTTTTCTCTCTTCATAAATTCCATAATTGTATCTCCACGCTTACATGAACGCACACACAGACACCCCCTCACAAATCCCCCACATACTCTCACCCTCTCTTACTCATAACCCAACTCTAGAAAGTCCCACACAACCGCTTACTCAATACTCTTCTTTGAGTTCACTTTCTTCGACAATAGAGGAACTGAGAGTATGCACTGACGTTAACTAGAATCAGCATCACTTAACATCAGACGAAACTAATGGACTAATAACGATTGCAACATTGAATGTGGATTATGTCTTCTGAGAAGATGTCACCTTTTTGGATATTCAGCTCGTTTGAAAATCTGACAAGCTATTGTTATCACCTTTTCACATACAATTTGTAATCATATTTTAATTCAATAGGATTTCTATAATTACATCAGAGCAGAACATAGTTTGGAATGTTGATCAAGTACCCCGCTGCTGTTTTCCGCAAACACATTTTTAGATTTACGTGTGTTGATGACTGATGTGTTGATGACTGACTGAGTACTGGCACACCTGATGAAGGTGAAACACAATGTGATGATGAACCTCCCGACATTAAACCACACTTTCAGTCAACAAAACTACACCATAGTTACAGTAAGCTGAGCCACTACTATTACAGTAAAATCTCTTTATTTTTTTCCCTCCCTCCCGTTCTTTCTCAGGTGGTGTGTCTCTCCTCTCTCTGGGTGTTTGCATGAGCTATCTCTCTCTCTCTCTCTCTCTCTCTCTCTCTCTCTCTCTCTCTCTCTCTCTATATCTCTCTATCTCTCTATCTCTCTCTATCTCTCTATCTCTCTCTATATATAGCCAGCCAGTAATCTTCAGAATGTTTGGTATTCTTGCCAGACATAGACAATAAAGGCTTTTCTCACTACCTAAAAATGCCTTGATTACTTCGGAAAGTTTTTTTTGCACAAAGGATTTTTCTGCATTGTTCACTATTCTGTTAGTTTTTTTAGTCAGTCAATCTTTTAGCCTTCCAGTTGATACATTTTAGTCATTTTAGCAGATGCTCTTATCCAGAGCAACTTACAGTAGTGAATGCATACATTTCATACCATGCATTTTTTTTTGTACTGGCCCCCCGTGGGAATCGAACCCACAACCCTGGCGTTGCACACACCATGCTGGCGTTGCAAACAACATGCTCTACCAACTGAGCCACAGGGATGACCAGTTCAGCAGTCATCAAGTAAACCAGTGAAATACCAATGAAAAACTAGCTCATTAGCTGATCGAAACAGGGGCAATTTCCTGTTTACTCTTTAATTTCTTCAACACGCTGCACCCTAGTTCCTGTCGGTAGCTGGGAACTATACCATCAGGACCTTCTTCATTAAAAAAACAGAACAACTATGACAGAGTAAAGGGAGTGAAAGAGAAAAGACTGGCATTAGGTGTGAGGCAAGAAACCTGTTATTCTGAGCTAATCATATTCATTGTTAGTCTACAAAAACAATCTGACACGACATCAGAGATGTGTTGGTGTGTTAGATGTGTTGGTGTGTTAGATGTGTTGGTGTGTTAGATGTGTTGGATGTTAGATGTGTTTGTGTGTTAGATGTGTTGGATGTTAGATGTGTTGGATGTTAGATGGGTTGGATGTTAGATGTGTTAGATGTGTTGGATGTTAGATGTGTTGGATGTTAGATGTGTTAGATGTGTTGGATGATAGATGTGTTGGATGTTAGATGTGTTCGTATGTTAGATGTGTTGGATGTTAGATGTGTTGGTATGTTAGATGTGTTGGATGTTAGATGTGTTGGATGTTAGATGTGTTGGAGTATTAGATGTGTTGGTGTGTTAGATGTGTTGGATGTTAGATGTGTTGGTGTGTTAGATGTGTTAGATGTGTTTGATGTTAGATGTGTTGGTATGTTAGATGTGTTGGATGTTAGATGTGTTGGATGTTAGATGTGTTGGATGTTAGATGTGTTGGATGTTAGATGTGTTGGTGTGTTAGATGTGTTGGATGTTAGATGTGTTTGTGTGTTAGATGTGTTGGATGTTAGATGTGTTGGATGTTAGATGTGTTGGTGTGTTAGATGTGTTGGATGTTGGATGTGTTGGTGTGTTAGATGTGTTGGATGTTAGATGTTAGATGTGTTGGATTTTAGATGTGTTGGATGTTATATGTGTTGGATGTTAGATGTGTTGGTGTGTTAGATGTGTTGGTGTGTTAGATGTGTTGGATGTTAGATGTGTTGGATGTTAGATGTGTTGGTGTGTTAGATGTGTTGGATGGTAGATGTGTTGGATGTTAGATGTGTTGGATGTTAGATGTGTTGGTGTGTTAGATGTGTTGGATGTTAGATGTGTTGGATGTTAGATGTGTTGGATGTTAGATGTGTTGGTGTGTTAGATGTGTTGGATGTTAGATGTTAGATGTGTTGGATGTTAGATGTGTTGGATGTTAGATGTGTTGGTATGTTAGATGTGTTGGATGTTAGATGTGTTGGTGTGTTAGATGTGTTGGATGTTAGATGTGTTGAATGTTTGATGTGTTTCTGTGTTAGATGTCTTGGATGTTACATGTGTCGGTGTGTTACATGTGTTGGATGTTAGATGTGCTGGTGTGTTAGATGTGTTGGATGTTAGATGTGTTGGATGTTAGATGTGTTGGATGTTAGATGTGTTGGTGTGTTAGATGTGTTGAATGTTAGATGTGTTAGATGTGTTGGATGTTAGATGTGTTGGATGTTAGATGTGTTGGATGTAAGATGTGTTGGTGTGTTAGATGTGTTGGATGTTAGATGTGTTGGATGTTAGATGTGTTTGTGTGTTAGATGTGTTGGATGTTAGATGTGTTTGTGTGTTAGATGTGTTGGATGTTAGATGTGTTGGTGTGTTAGATGTGTTGGATGTTAGATGTGTTGGTGTGTTAGATGTGTTGGTGTGTTAGATGTGTTGGATTTTAGATGTGTTGGACGTTAGATGTGTTGGATGTTAGATGTGTTGAATGTTAGATGTGTTTCTGTGTTAGATGTGTTGGATGTTAGATGTGTTGGTGTGTTAGATGTGTTGGATGTTAGATGTGCTGGTGTGTTAGATGTGTTGGATGTTAGATGTGTTGGTGTGTTAGATGTGTTGGATGTTAGATGTGTTGGTGTGTTAGATGTGTTGGTGTGTTAGATGTGTTGAATGTTAGATGTGTTAGATGTGTTGGATGTTAGATGTGTTGGATGTTAGATGTGTTGGTGTGTTAGATGTGTTAGATGTGTTGGATGTTAGATATGTTTGTGTGTTAGATGTGTTGGATGTTAGATGTGTTGGTGTGTTAGATGTGTTGGATGTTAGATGTGTTGGATGTGTTGGATATTAGATGTGTTGGATGTTAGATGTGTTGGTGTGTTAGATGTGTTGGATGTTAGATGTGTTGGTGTGTTAGATGTGTTGGTGTGTTAGATGTGTTGAATGTTAGATGTGTTAGATGTGTTGGATGTTAGATGTGTTTGATGTTAGATGTGTTGGATGTAAGATGTGTTGGTGTGTTAGATGTGTTGGATGTTAGATGTGTTGGATGTTAGATATGTTTGTGTGTTAGATGTGTTGGATGTTAGATGTGTTGGTGTGTTAGATGTGTTGGATGTTAGATGTGTTGGATGTGTTGGATGATAGATGTGTTGGTTAGTTAGATGTGTTGGTGTGTTGGATACGTTGAATGTTAGATGTGTTGGTGTGTTAGATGTGTTAGATGTTAGATGTGTTGGATGTTAGATGTGTTTGTGTGTTAGATGTGTTGGATGTTAGATGTGTTTGTGTGTTAGATGTGTTGGGTGTTAGATGTGTTGGATGTTAGATGTGTTGGTGTGTTAGATGTGTTGGATGTTAGATGTGCTGGATGTTAGATGTGTTTGTGTGTTAGATGTGTTGGATGTTAGATGTGTTGGATGTTAGATGGGTTGGATGTTAGATGTGTTGGATGTTAGATGTGTTAAATGTGTTGGATGATAGATGTGTTGGATGTTAGATGTGTTGGTATGTTAGATGTGTTGGATGTTAGATGTGTTGGTATGTTAGATGTGTTGGATGTTAGATGTTAGATGTGTTGGATGTTACATGTGTTGGATTTTAGATGTGTTGGAGTATTAGATGTGTTGGTGTGTAAGATGTGTTGGATGTTAGATGTGTCGGTGTGTTAGATGTGTTGGATGTTAGATGTGTTTGATGTTAGATGTGTTTGATGTTAGATGCGTTGGTATGTTAGATGTGTTGGATGTTAGATGTGTTGGATGTTAGATGTGTTGGATGTTAGATGTGTTGGTGTGTTAGATGTGTTGGATGTTAGATGTGTTTGTGTGTTAGATGTGTTGGATGCTAGATGTGTTGGATGTTAGATGTGTTGGTGTGTTAGATGTGTTGGATGTTAGATGTTAGATGTGTTGGATTTTAGATGTGTTGGATGTTATATGTGTTGGATGTTAGATGTGTTGGTGTGTTAGAAGTGTTGGTGTGTTAGATGTGTTGGATGTTAGATGTGTTGGATGTTAGATGTGTTGGTGTGTTAGATGTGTTGGATGTTAGATGTTAGATGTGCTGGTGTGTTGGATGTTAGATGTTAGATGTGTTGGACGTTAGATGTGTTGGATGTTAGATGTGTTGGTGTGTTAGATGTGTTGGATGTTAGATGTGTTTGTGTGTTAGATGTGTTGGATGTTAGATGTGTTGGATGTTAGATGTGTTGGATGTTAGATGTGTTGGATGTTAGATGTGTTGGTGTGATAGATGTGCTGGATGTTAGATGTGTTGGATGTTAGATGTTAAATGTGTTGGACGTTAGATGTGTTGGATGTTAGATGTGTTGGATGTTAGATGTGTTGGATGTTAGATGTGTTGGTGTGTTAGATGTGTTGGATGTTAGATGTGTTGGTGTGTTAGATGTGTTGGATGTTAGATGTGTTGGATGTTAGATGTGTTGGTGTGTTAGATGTGTTGGATGTTAGATGTGTTGGATGTTAGATGTGTTGGATGTTAGATGTGTTGGTGTGTTAGATGTGTTGGATGTTAGATGTGTTGGATGTTAGATGTGTTGGTGTGTTAGATGTGTTGGATGTTAGATGTGTTGGATGTTAGATGTGTTGGTGTGTTAGATGTGTTGGATGTTAGATGTGTTGGATGTTAGATGTTTTTTTGTGTTAGATGTGCTGGATGTTAGATGTGTTGGATGTTATATGTGTTGGATGTTAGATGTGTTGGTGTGTTAGATGTTAGATGTGTTGGATGTTAGATGTGTTGGTGTGTTAGATGTGTTGGATGTTAGATGTGTTGGATGTTAGATGTGTTTGTGTGTTAGATGTGTTGGATGTTAGATGTGTTTGTGTGTTATATATGTTGGATGTTAGATGTGTTGGATGTTAGATGTGTTGGACGTTAGATGTGTTGGATGTTAGATGTGTTGAATGTTAGATGTGTTTCTGTGTTAGATGTGTTGGATGTTAGATGTGTTGGTGTGTTAGATGTGTTGGATGTTAGATGTGCTGGTGTGTTAGATGTGTTGGATGTTAGATGTGTTGGATGTTAGATATGTTTGTGTGTTAGATGTGTTGGATGTTAGATGTGTTGGTGTGTTAGATGTGTTGGATGTTAGATGTGTTGGATGTGTTGGATGTTAGATGTGTTGGATGTTAGATGTGTTGGTGTGTTAGATGTGTTGGATGTTAGATGTGTTGGTGTGTTAGATGTGTTGGTGTGTTAGATGTGTTGAATGTTAGATGTGTTAGATGTGTTGGATGTTAGATGTGTTGGATGTTAGATGTGTTGGATGTTAGATGTGTTGGTGTGTTAGATGTGTTGGATGTTAGATGTGTTGGTGTGTTAGATGTGTTGGATGTTAGATGTGTTGGTGTGTTAGATGTGTTGGTGTGTTAGATGTGTTGAATGTTAGATGTGTTAGATGTGTTGGATGTTAGATGTGTTGGATGTTAGATGTGTTGGATGTAAGATGTGTTGGTGTGTTAGATGTGTTGGATGTTAGATGTGTTGGATGTTAGATATGTTTGTGTGTTAGATGTGTTGGATGTTAGATGTGTTGGTGTGTTAGATGTGTTGGATGTTAGATGTGTTGGATGTGTTGGATGTTAGATGTGTTGGTGTGTTGGATACGTTGAATGTTAGATGTGTTGGTGTGTTAGATGTGTTGGATGTTAGATGTGTTGGATGTTAGATGTGTTGGTGTGTTAGATGTGTTGGATGTTAGATGTGTTGGATGTTAGATGTGTTGGATGTTAGATGTGTTGGTGTGTTAGATGTGTTGGATGTTAGATGTGTTGGATGTTAGATGTGTTGGTGTGTTAGATGTGTTGGATGTTAGATGTGTTGGATGTTAGATGTGTTGGTGTGTTAGATGTGTTGGATGTTAGATGTGTTGGATGTTAGATGTTTTGTTGTGTTAGATGTGCTGGATGTTAGATGTGTTGGATGTTATATGTGTTGGATGTTAGATGTGTTGGTGTGTTAGATGTTAGATGTGTTGGATGTTAGATGTGTTGGTGTGTTAGATGTGTTGGTGTGTTAGATGTGTTGGATGTTAGATGTGTCGGTGTGTTAGATGTGTTGGATGTTAGATGTGTTTGATGTTAGATGTGTTTGATGTTAGATGCGTTGGTATGTTAGATATGTTGGATGTTAGATGTGTTGGATGTTAGATGTGTTGGATGTTAGATGTGTTGGTGTGTTAGATGTGTTGGATGTTAGATGTGTTTGTGTGTTAGATGTGTTGGATGCTAGATGTGTTGGATGTTAGATGTGTTGGTGTGTTAGATGTGTTGGATGTTAGATGTTAGATGTGTTGGATTTTAGATGTGTTGGATGTTATATGTGTTGGATGTTAGATGTGTTGGTGTGTTAGAAGTGTTGGTGTGTAAGATGTGTTGGATGTTAGATGTGTCGGTGTGTTAGATGTGTTGGATGTTAGATGTGTTTGATGTTAGATGTGTTTGATGTTAGATGCGTTGGTATGTTAGATGTGTTGGATGTTAGATGTGTTGGATGTTAGATGTGTTGGATGTTAGATGTGTTGGTGTGTTAGATGTGTTGGATGTTAGATGTGTTTGTGTGTTAGATGTGTTGGATGCTAGATGTGTTGGATGTTAGATGTGTTGGTGTGTTAGATGTGTTGGATGTTAGATGTTAGATGTGTTGGATTTTAGATGTGTTGGATGTTATATGTGTTGGATGTTAGATGTGTTGGTGTGTTAGAAGTGTTGGTGTGTTAGATGTGTTGGATGTTAGATGTGTTGGATGTTAGATGTGTTGGTGTGTTAGATGTGTTGGATGTTAGATGTTAGATGTGCTGGTGTGTTGGATGTTAGATGTTAGATGTGTTGGACGTTAGATGTGTTGGATGTTAGATGTGTTGGTGTGTTAGATGTGTTGGATGTTAGATGTGTTTGTGTGTTAGATGTGTTGGATGTTAGATGTGTTGGATGTTAGATGTGTTGGATGTTAGATGTGTTGGATGTTAGATGTGTTGGTGTGATAGATGTGCTGGATGTTAGATGTGTTGGATGTTAGATGTTAAATGTGTTGGACGTTAGATGTGTTGGATGTTAGATGTGTTGGATGTTAGATGTGTTGGATGTTAGATGTGTTGGTGTGTTAGATGTGTTGGATGTTAGATGTGTTGGTGTGTTAGATGTGTTGGATGTTAGATGTGTTGGATGTTAGATGTGTTGGTGTGTTAGATGTGTTGGATGTTAGATGTGTTGGATGTTAGATGTGTTGGATGTTAGATGTGTTGGTGTGTTAGATGTGTTGGATGTTAGATGTGTTGGATGTTAGATGTGTTGGTGTGTTAGATGTGTTGGATGTTAGATGTGTGGATGTTAGATGTGTTGGTGTGTTAGATGTGTTGGATGTTAGATGTGTTGGATGTTAGATGTTTTGTTGTGTTAGATGTGCTGGGGATGTTAGATGTGTGGATGTTATATGTGTTGGATGTTAGATGTGTTGGTGTGTTAGATGTTAGATGTGTTGGATGTTAGATGTGTTGGTGTGTTAGATGTGTTGGATGTTTAGATGTGTTGGATGTTAGATGTGTTTGTGTGTTAGATGTGTTGGATGTTAGATGTGTTTGTGTGTTATATATGTTGGATGTTAGATGTGTTGGATGTTAGATGTGTTGGACGTTAGATGTGTTGGATGTTAGATGTGTTGAATGTTAGATGTGTTTCTGTGTTAGATGTGTTGGATGTTAGATGTGTTGGATGTGTTAGATGTGTTGGATGTTAGATGTGTTGGTGTGTTAGATGTGTTGGATGTTAGATGTGTTGGTGTGTTAGATGTGTTGGATGTTAGATGTGTTGGATGTGTTGGATGTTAGATGTGTTGGATGTTAGATGTGTTGGTGTGTTAGATGTGTTGGATGTTAGATGTGTTGGTGTGTTAGATGTGTTGGTGTGTTAGATGTGTTGAATGTTAGATGTGTTAGATGTGTTGGATGTTAGATGTGTTGGATGTTAGATGTGTTGGATGTTAGATGTGTTGGTGTGTTAGATGTGTTGGATGTTAGATGTGTTGGTGTGTTAGATGTGTTGGATGTTAGATGTGTTGGTGTGTTAGATGTGTTGGTGTGTTAGATGTGTTGAATGTTAGATGTGTTAGATGTGTTGGATGTTAGATGTGTTGGATGTTAGATGTGTTGGATGTAAGATGTGTTGGTGTGTTAGATGTGTTGGATGTTAGATGTGTTGGATGTTAGATATGTTTGTGTGTTAGATGTGTTGGATGTTAGATGTGTTGGTGTGTTAGATGTGTTGGATGTTAGATGTGTTGGATGTGTTGGATGTTAGATGTGTTGGTGTGTTGGATACGTTGAATGTTAGATGTGTTGGTGTGTTAGATGTGTTGGATGTTAGATGTGTTGGATGTTAGATGTGTTGGTGTGTTAGATGTGTTGGATGTTAGATGTGTTGGATGTTAGATGTGTTGGATGTTAGATGTGTTGGTGTGTTAGATGTGTTGGATGTTAGATGTGTTGGATGTTAGATGTGTTGGTGTGTTAGATGTGTTGGATGTTAGATGTGTTGGATGTTAGATGTGTTGGTGTGTTAGATGTGTTGGATGTTAGATGTGTTGGATGTTAGATGTTTTGTTGTGTTAGATGTGCTGGATGTTAGATGTGTTGGATGTTATATGTGTTGGATGTTAGATGTGTTGGTGTGTTAGATGTTAGATGTGTTGGATGTTAGATGTGTTGGTGTGTTAGATGTGTTGGTGTGTTAGATGTGTTGGATGTTAGATGTGTTGGATGTTAGATGTGTTGGATGTTATATGTGTTGGTGTGTTAGATGTGTTGGATGTTAGATGTGCTGGATGTTAGATGTATTGGATGTTATATGTGTTGGATGTTAGATGTGTTGGTGTGTTAGATGTGTTGGATGTTAGATGTGCTGGATGTTAGATGTATTGGATGTTATATGTGTTGGATGGTAGATGTGTTGGTGTGTTAGATGTGTTGGTGTGTTAGATGTGTTGGATGTTAGATGTGTTGGATGTTAGATGTGTTGGTGTGTTAGATGTGTTGGATGTTAGATGTGCTGGATGTTAGATGTGTTGGATGTTAGATGTGTTGGATGTTAGATGTGTTGGATGTTAGATGTGTTGGTGTGTTAGATGTGTTGGATGTTAGATGTGTTGGATGTTAGATGTGTTGGTGTGTTAGATGTGTTGGATGTTAGATGTGTTGGATTTTAGATGTGTTGGTGTGTTAGATGTGTTGGATGTTAGATGTGTTGGATGTTAGATGTTTTGTTGTGTTAGATGTGCTGGATGTTAGATGTGTTGGATGTTATATGTGTTGGATGTTAGATGTGTTGGTGTGTTAGATGTTAGATGTGTTGGATGTTAGATGTGTTGGTGTGTTAGATGTGTTGGTGTGTTAGATGTGTTGGATGTTAGATGTGTTGGATGTTAGATGTGTTTGATGTTATATGTGTTGGTGTGTTAGATGTGTTGGATGTTAGATGTGCTGGATGTTAGATGTATTGGATGTTATATGTGTTGGATGTTAGATGTGTTGGTGTGTTAGATGTGTTGGATGTTAGATGTGCTGGATGTTAGATGTATTGGATGTTATATGTGTTGGATGGTAGATGTGTTGGTGTGTTAGATGTGTTGGATGTTAGATGTGTTGGATGTTAGATGTGTTGGTGTGTTAGATGTGTTGGATGGTAGATGTTAAGATGTGTTTGTGTGTTAGATGTGTTACCCACACAACTTTCATTTGTTTCATTTGGGCTAGAAAGTTTTGATGGGTCAAGTTTGATTGCTAGTGCAAGTGTATTGCCTAATGTGATAAAAGTGTAATGTACTGTAGAATATTCAATTCACAGGGCAATTTTGAAACATTTATCTTGCATTTTTTGCTATTGGATTAGATCAATGTTCTCATGTTATTTCACAATAAACGTACAATTTGAATCAATGGTTGTGTGGTGAAAGATGACTTGCTGCGTTATAGGTGCTACCAGTTTGGAGTTTTGTACTAAGAGTTTTGAAAACCAGATTCTTAACCAGATTCTTGTGAAAATAGCACCAAAGCGGTTGAAAAAGAAATTGTCAACAACATTACTCAGGCACCATAACCCATCACTCATAACTCTGTGTGCCTATTTGCATGGAACTGAGAAAGTAAAAGTACAACTAGTTCTTTACTTTTCCTCAGAAGAAAGTATTCTGGATGTGTTCCGTAGAAGTTGTGTGTGTGGATGTTCGTAAATGTGCGTGGGTGTGTGAACACTTATCCTTCTCTGACAACCCTGATAGAGATCGTCTCCTGTAATTGCCAGGGTGTGGCATCAACGACATCCCTCCTCACCGCAAAAAACAGCAACAATTCATTAGAGATGTTAAAAGTAAAGGGCACACTAATAAAATCAGCCATAGGCCTCTATATCCTAGCCCCGGTCGTGTGTGTGTGTGTGTGTGTGTGTGTGTGTGTGTGTGTGTGTGTGTGTGTGTGTGTGTGTGTGTGTGTGTGTGTGTGTGTGAGCCCTATGCCAACAGACTTCCTTTTTAGATAAAGGGCAATCCATGGCACCTTACATATTTCCTACTTTTGATTGATTCATAGAATAATAGTCATTAGGTTGACACCACAGTCCTAACATATATTGTAATTGAGTTAACAACTGGCTTCTTATCAGGAGGGCTTTTTTTCTAGTTTGAGGCGCCATATGATGTCATCAAATTTCCCTGATGAGCCTGTCCTGTTTGCCTTGGCCTCTGAGAGCAAGCACAGGTAATGCACTACACTGATGAGCAGTGGTGTAAAGTACTAAATAAAAATACTTTAAAATACTACATCAGTAGTTTTTTGGGGTATCTGTACTTTACTTTACTATTTATATTTTTAACAACTTTTACTTTTACTTGCCTACTGTACATTCCTAAAGAAAATAATGTATTTTTTACTCCAAACATTTTCCCTGACACCCAAAAGTACTCATTACATTTTGACAGGAAAATGGTCCAATTCACTCAAGAGAACATGTCTAGTCATCACTAACGCCTCTGATCTGGCAGACTCACTAAACACAAATGCTTCATTTGTAAATTATGTCTGAGTGTTGGAGTTTGCCCCTGGCTATCCGTCAATAAAACATTTTAAAATTGTTCCGTCTGGTTTGCTTATTAGACGGAATTTGAAAAGGTTTATACTTTTACTTTTGATATTTAAGTACATTTTAGCAGTTCCATTTACTTTTGATAGTTAACTACATTTAAAACCAAATACTTTTAGACTTCTCAAGGAGTATTTTACTGGGTGACTTTCACTTGAGTCATTTTCTATTAACCTCTCTAGGGTAGGGGGCAGTATTTGCACGGCCGGATAAAAAACGTACCCGATTTAATCTGATTATTACTACTGCCCAGAAACTAGAATATGCATATCATTATTGGCTTTGGATAGAAAACACCCTAAAGTTTCTAAAACTGTTTGAATGGTGTCTGTGAGTATAACAGAACTCATATGGCAGGCAAAAACCTGAGAAGATTCCTTACAGGAAGTGCCCTCTCTGACCATTTCTTGGGCTTCTACACTCTCTTTATTGAAAACTGAGGATCTCTGCTGTAACGTGACACTTCCTACGGCTCCCATAGGCTCTCAGAAGGCGGCAAAACGCTGAATGATGCCTTTGGAGCCCCTGGCTGAAAAACAGTAGCGCATTTGGATAGTGGTCGATCAGAGAACAATGAGACTGAGGCGCGTGCACGAGGCGACACCATGTTTTTATTTCTTTGAACGAAAGTCTTTGAACGAAAACAGGGTTTCCCGGTCGGAATATTATCGCTTTTTTACGAAAAAATCGCATAAAAATTGATTTTAAACAGCGGTTGACATGCTTCGAAGTACGGTAATGGAATATTTAGAATTTTTTTGTCACGAAACGCGCGGGCGCGTCACCCTTCGTCACCCTTCGGATAGTGTCTTGAACGCACAAACAAAACAGAGGATATTTGAACATAACTATGGATTATTTTGAACCAAACCAACATTTGTTATTGAAGTAGAAGTCCTGGGAGTGCATTCTGACGAAGAACAGCAAAGGTAATCACATTTTTCTAATAGTAAATCGGAGTTTGGTGAGGGCCAAACTTGGTGGGTGTCAAATTAGCTAGCCCGTGATGGCTGGGCTATCTACTCAGAATATTGCAAAATGTGCTTTTGCCGAAAAGCTATTTTAAAATCGGACATAGCGATTGCATAAAGGAGTTCTGTATCTATAATTCTTAAAATAATTGTTATGTTTTTTGTGAACGTTTATCGTGAGTAATTTAGTAAATTCACCGGAAGTTTGCGGTGGGTATGCTAGTTCTGAACGTCACATGCTAATGTAAAAAGCTGGTTTTTGATATAAATATGAACTTGATTGAACAAAACATGCATGTATTGTATAACATAATGTCCTATGAGTGTCATCTGATGAAGATCATCAAAGGTTAGTGCTGCATTTAGCTGGGGTTTGGGTTTATGTGACATTATATGCTAGCTTGAAAAATGGGTGTCTGAATATTTCTGGCTGGGTACTCTGCTGACATAATCTAATGTTTTGCTTTCGTTGTAAAGCCTTTTTGAAATCGGACAGTGTGGTTAGATTAACGAGAGTCTTGTCTTTAAAATGGTGTAAAATAGTCATATGTTTGAGAAATTGAAGTAATAGCATTTCTAAGGTATTTGAATAACGCGCCACGGGATTCCACTGGCTGTTGAGTAGGTGGGACGATTTCGTCCCACATACCCTAGAGAGGTTTTAAGGTATCTTTACTTTTACTCAAGTATGACAATTGAGTACTTTTTCCACAACTGCTGATGAGCCTGTCCTGTTTGCCTTGGCCTTTGAGAGCAAGCACGGGTAATCAGTGGCAATTTTAGCATGTAAATCTTAGCGGGGGCCCCCAAACAATGTGTTAATCATGCCAGCAAAGCCACTACACAACACAACACTAAACAAAACATGAATTGCACTATAACGGTGACAAATGGTGCCCACAAACTGTTAGGGCCTACATAAAGCTGTCCTAACAGCAGAGACCCCAAAAGCAGTCCAAACACCTTACCACTGCTACACCTGGCTATCAGCGGAGCTTTGTCTGGCAGCGAAACAGTTCATTCAGCCTCATTTACTGCCTTTTAAAAAACCATGTCTGATATGGCTGACTTGCTTAAACAACTGTGGTTTCAACTGACAATTAAGATGTACAAACCATGGCATAAGGGGACGGCGAGCGGATAAGAGGCAATCCGTAATTTGGATTAAGACATTAATGAGCAAGCTAGGACGGATGTAGTCAATATAACTATTTGTTCAGCACTTTTAGAAATTACAGCGACAGAATTCAAAACATGGGTCGTTCTTGTATTTACTTCCGGATGCTGGAGTGAGTAGTCGTGCTGTTCTTCGCTCCGCGGGTAATATTACATTTCCTTACATTCCTTACATTACAACGGAATGATTTGATTAGTGTAATGTTAGCTAGTTAGCTACATAGTTGTCTTTGCATCAAGGATAAAGGTGTAGCTAAAGGTGTAGGTGTAGCTTTGAGAAACTAACTTTGAGAAACTAACAAGGTTAGCTAGCCAGCTGTATTTGTTCGTTTGCGCCGTTTTCCAAACGGCGTCAACATCACAACACCACAGCCACTGCTAGCTAGCCAACTTTACCAACTAGCGGTACTGTAGAAACTAAATACATTACAACGGAACGATTTGATTAGTGTAACGTTAGCTAGCTACATAGTTGTCTTTGTATCAAAGATAAAGGTAAACGCAGCCATTGCTAGCTAGCCAACTCTACCAGCTACCAGCTAGCAGTACTGTATCATTTTTAGTCAATAAGATTTTTGCAACGTAAGCTTTCTAGTTGTGTAGTTCACTTGTGTAGCTAGCAGGACTGACTTTGTGTTAGCTAGCCAACGTTTAATTACTTCTGTGTTATGAAAGGAACTAGAAACGGACACGAATGATCCATTGATAGTTTGTTGTAACCAAGTATTGGTGCTAACCGTGTGTTATTGGATGCTAGCATGCTAGTTAGCTACGGCGTCATAAGACACGGTGCACTGGGTGGGTTTCACGGAAGAATACTGTACCAAGTTATCTAGCTGAATCAACTAAGTTTGAGCCTATTCCTGGAAACATTGAACCACTATAGTTTACATCAATTATAATTTCTAAGTGGAAGTTGGAATAGTTATATTTGAGTGTTTCAGCGAATGGTTAGTGAGGGAGGCCCTGCTCTCTCGCTTCCCCAGTTGTTTAGTTAATTTTCTTTCCAATCTCCTTAGCATTAGCGCAGCCTCTCCTGTAGCCTGTCAACTATGTGTCTGTCTATCCCTGTTCTCTCCTCTCTGCACAGGCCACACAAACGCTTCACACCGCATGGCCGCTGCCACTCTAACCTGGTTGTCCCAGCCCGCACGACCCACGTGGAGTTCCAGGTCTCCGGCAGCCTCTGGAACTGCCGGTCTGCGGCCAACAAGGCAGAGTTCATCTCAGCCTATGCTACCCTCCAGTCCCTCGACTTCTTGGCGCTGACAGAAACATGGATTACCACAGAAAACACTGCTACTCCTACTGCTCTCTCCTCGTCTGACCACGTGTTCTTGCATACCCCGAGAGCATCTGGTCAGCGGGGTGGCGGGACTGGAATCCTCATCTCTCCCAAGTGGACATTCTCTCTTTCTCCCCTGACCCATCTGTCTATCTCCTTTGAATTCCATGCTGTCACAATCACTAGCCCATTCAAGCTTAACATCTTTATCATTTATCGCCCTCCAGATTCCCTTGGAGAGTTCATCAATGAGCTTGACGCCTTGATAAGTTCCTTTCCTGAGGATGGCTCACCCCTCACAATTCTGGGTGACTTTAACCTCCCTACGTCTACCTTTGACTCATTTCTCTCAGCCTCCTTCTTTCCACTCCTCTCCTCTTTTGGCCTCACCCTCTCACTGTCCCCCCCCTACTCACAAGGCAGGCAATACGCTTGACCTCATCTTTACTAGATGCTGTTCTTCTACCAATCTCACTGCAACTCCGCTCCAAGTCTCCGACCACTACCTTGTATCCTTTTCCCTCTCGCTCTCCTCCAACACTACTCACTCTGCCCCTACTCAGATGGTATTGCGCCGTCGCAACCTTCGCTCTCTCTCTCCTGCTACTCTCTCCTCTTCCATCCTATCATCTCTTCCCTCTGTTCAATCCTTCTCCAACCAATCTCCTGATTCTGCCTCCTCAACCCTCCTCTCCTCCCTTTCTGCATCCTTTGACTCTCTATGTCCCCTATCCTCCCGGCCGGCTCGGTCCTCCCCTCCTGCTCCGTGGCTTGACGACTCATTGCGAGCTCACAGAACAGGGCTCCGGGCAGCTGAGCGGAAATGGAGGACCTGGCATCTTTTCACTCCCTCCTCTCCACATTTTCTTCCTCTGTTTCTGCTGCTAAAGCCACTTTCTACCACTCTAAATTCCAAGCATCTGCCTCTAACCCTAGGAAGCTCTTTAACACCTTCTCCTCCCTCCTGAATCCTCCTCCCCCTCCCCCCCTCCTTCCTCTCTGCGGACGACTTTGTCAACCATTTTGAAAAGAAGGTTGACGACATCCGATCCTCGTTTGTTAAGTCAAACGACACCGCAGGTCCTGCTCACATTGCCCTACCCTATGCTTTGACCTCTTTCTCCCCTCTCTCTCCAGATGAAATCTTGCGACTTGTGACGGCCGGCCACCCAACAACCTGCCCGCTTGACCCTATCCCCTCCTCTCTTCTCCAGACCATTTCCGGAGACCTTCTCCCTTACCTCACCTCGCTCATCAACTCATCCTTGACCACTGGCTACGTCCCTTCCATTTTCAAGAGAGCGAGAGTTGCACCCCTTCTCAAAAAACCTACACTCGATCCCTCCGATGTCAACAACTACAGACCAGTATCCCTTCTTTCTTTC
The DNA here is from genome assembly GCF_901001165.1 of Salmo trutta. Taxonomy (NCBI): domain Eukaryota; kingdom Metazoa; phylum Chordata; class Actinopteri; order Salmoniformes; family Salmonidae; genus Salmo; species Salmo trutta. Next base: position 7,464,830 of record NC_042990.1, on the reverse strand, counting down.
CTCTCCAAAACTCTTGAGCGTGCCGTCCTTGGCCAGTTCTCTTGCTATCTCTCTCAGAATGACCTTGATCCAAATCAGTCAGGTTTCAAGACTGGTCATTCAACTGAGACTGCTCTTCTCTGTGTCACGGAGACTCTCCGCACTGCTAAAGCTAACTCTCTCTCCTCTGCTCTCATCCTTCTAGACCTATCTGCTGCCTTTGATACTGTGAACTATCAGATCCTCCTCTCCACCCTCTCCGAGTTGGGCATCTCTGACGCGGCTCACTCTTGGATTGCGTCCTACCTGACAGGTCGCTCCTACCAGGTGGCATGGCGAGAATCCGTCTCCGCACCACATGCTCTCACCACTGGTGTCCCCCAGGGCTCAGTTCTAGGCCCTCTCCTATTTTCGCTATACACCAAGTCACTTGGCTCTGTCATATCCTCACATGGTCTCTCCTATCAAAAGCTTAATATAGATGATCATAGAGTCTACCAACAAACGGCTGGACGACCTGACTAAAGATGTACAAGACATTAAAACAAGCCTTCAGTTCACACAGAAGGATGTGGATGTATTGAAGACCACACAGGATACACTTTCCAGAAACTGTTCCTCTATGCGGAATAAAATGACCACAGTCAGGGAGGGCCTCCAGAACATGTCTGGGAAGGCTGATTACCTGGATGGACAATGGAGGAGAAATCATCTTGTAATAGATGGTATCCAGGAGAGCCGAAGTGAGACATGGGCTGAATCAGAGGACAAAGTTCGAAAGCTGTTTTCTGAGGAGCTACAATTGGATCAACAGGTTGAGCTGGAATGTGTTCACCAGTCTGGGAAACCAGGGGTCACAAGTGGTGCCAATGGTGGTGCCAACAGAACCAGAACCAGGCCAATAGTAGTGAAATTCCTCAGGTTCAAGGATAAGCTTGCAGTCCTTGGAAAAGTCAAACGTCTTAAAGGGTCCTTCATCTTCATCAATGAGGATTTCTCAGATGCAGTCCGTCAAAGAAGAAAGGAACTAATACCAGCTATGAAGGCTGCAAGAGAACAAGGTGACATGTAGCATATTTGAGGTATGACAAACTGATTGTTCACCCTCCCTCCCAAGGAGTTCGGAGGAGCGACAGACACAAGTAAAATACCAAAGGCTTAGGTAATCTACCAAAGGTCCTACAGAGGGTTCAATCAGGACTCATTTGTGGATGAGATTAAGAATGTGCAATGGTTAGAAGTGTGTAGTAAGGATGATCCTGAAATGTCACCAAGTTTGTTTATGAGTATAGCTAATAAGCATGCCCTTTAAGAAAATGCACTTTGAGGTCAAATGGTGCCCCATGGATTGATGATGAGCTGAGAAATTGAATGATTCAACATTATAATGGCAAAAAAGTAGCAGATAAATCTGGCACTCTGTTTGATAAGCAAAGTTATTGTAAATTAAGAAATCTTGTGACCAAGCTAAACAAAGGAAAAAAGAAGGGATTCTATCAGCACAAAATGTATGAAGTAAAGGGTGATTGGGAAAAAACTGTGGAGAACGTTGAACACTATTATGGGTAGGAATTCGAACATGTCTACCTCTTTTGTTGAATCAGAGGGTATATTTATTACAAAACCATATGACATCGCAAACTACTTTAATTAATATTTTACGGGCAAAGTGGACAAGTTGAGGAATGCTATGATTCCAACTGATGGCTCCATGTCATATACCCTTATAAAAGATTGTATCATGAAGGAGAGGCAATGCATGTTAGAATTTCATCAAGTAGAAAGAGAATGGACGCTAGTAGAAGTTGAAAGGATGCTGTTGTCTCTTTCGGATGACGTCACCTGGTACAGATAATCTTGACGCCAAATTGCTTAGAGTTACAGCTAACCAAATATCAACCCCAGTCTCTCATATTTTTAATAAGTGCTTGATGTATGGGGTGTGCCCAGAAGTCTGGAAAGAGTCAAAGGTTATTCCACTACCTAAGGATAAAAAAATGCATTCACTGGTCCTAATAGTTGTCCTATAAGCTTGCTGCCTGTGTTCAGTAAATTATTGGGGAAAAAATGTATCTGTACAAATCAAAGATTATTTCTCATGTAATGGTCTGCTAACGGGTTTCCAGCATGCATACAAAGGAGGGCATTCTACGAGTACGGCCTTACCACAAATGACAGATGATTGGTTAAAGAGTATGGATAACAGGAAGTTAGTTGGTGCAGTGTTGCTAGATTTCAGTGGTGCTTTTGATGTAATTGATCATGAACTGTTACTAGGTAAACTCAAATGTTATGGTTTTAAGTCTGCAACTCTATCCTGGATGGAAAGCTATCTATCCAGGAGAAGGCAAACAGTGTTCTTTAATGGTAGCTTTTCAAATAGTAAAGATATACACTGTGGTGTTCCTCAAGGAAGTTGCCTAGGCCCACTTCTCTATTCTATATTTACTAATGATTCACCTTCAGTAATGAACAAAGCAAGTGTGGTCATGTATGCTGATGACTCTACAATGTATAGCGCAGCATCAGAATGTAATGAGCTAACAGATGTACTGAGCAGTGAACTAAGAATGGTGTCTGAGTGGGTTGATATGAACAAATTGGCAAAGGAACATTTCTGAAAGGAAATGTATTGTATTTGGTTGAAGATGTATGCTTGCTGATGATCCCCAATTGAATTTGTTTATGAATAGAACGCATGTAGAGCAAGTGAAAAAAACAAAACTACTAGGTGTCATATTGGACGCAGCTTTACCATGGTCAGAACACATAGATCATATTGTATGTAACATCTAGCCCACTGAATCAGGTGATTCAATCTCTGGTCCTATCACACTTAGAGTACTATCCAGTTATATGGTCATCTGCAGCAAAGAGGTATAAAAAAGCTCCAAATTGCTTAAAACATGGTTGCCAGATTAGCTCTTCATTGCTCTATACATATGAATATTATCCAAATGCATCAGAATCTCTCATGGCTTCACGTTAAAAACAAATTACTCTCCAGTCTTCTGATTTTCATTAGGAATGTTATATTTTTCAAAAAAACACAGCATTTTTCAGGCCATTTAGTACATACTAGCAACACGCATAACCACTAAACCAGACAGACAAATTCAGGGCAGCTAAGACAACCCAAGCCAAGGACAAATCGCCTTAAATCTACAGTTTTATATAGAGCCATAGCTGAATGGAACTCTTTACCAATCCATATTTCTCAGGCAAAAAGTAAATCCACCTTCAAGAAAAAAATAAATGAACATCTAATGCGATAGACCATATGACTGGACCGGAAATAGAAAGCATCAACTGAATGTTAAATGTGTATCCTGTAAGGTATTTTAATTGTCTGTATTGTCAACTTGTTGAATGTTTGTGAAGTCTTGATTTGTGGTTGTTCGTAATGTCTTGTTAATTGGTGTTGGACCCCAGGAAGATTAGCTAGTGTTACGGCGTTAGCTAATGGGGATCCTAATAAAAACAAATGACAAAATGGCTACATGTGCACCACCAAGTCAGAACAGTAGGCAGAATTAAGAGGGGAAAATACACCAAATCATTAGGGTGAGGCATATGGGCTACTAACAGCTTACTACAAAACATACACTTAGTGTTACTTTCTTAGCTACAGTATACATATCTCCCTGGTATATTACATCATTTATGCAGCAGCATACAATACATTTTTGGACTCACCTTGTTGTGCTGTGTTCACTTGAACAGGAAGGTGGCGCCGCAGTCCTTGATGGGTAAATTTTGTCGTCCAACTATGTCATCAAAGTCTTTGTCATCAAACCTCTGGATTGATGGTGCTTTCAAGACAACTGGGAACTCTGAAAAAAACAAGGTCAAATCAAGATGACGTCAGTGATCTTCAGGTTGTAGCGCTAGAAAGAGGCCCGAGTTCCCGACTTACAATTCCGAGTTGGATGACCGTTCAAAACTTATTTTCCTGAATGTTCCAAGAGGTCACAAGATTGACCCCACAAACTCTCAGTCTAATATGGATTACCCTTTGATTGAATTACTTTTACGTAACAGCTGATTCAAGATCTGTTTCCCCTACTTCTACCTAAGCCTAACTGACAATAAATATCAGAACAGGTCCTGGACCGATTCAAATGAGTTATTACAGGTATAATGTACCTTCACAAACACCAATTGATGGTACCGTATACATATGGATTAGGCTACCTGCACAGAAACATAACCTTACATTATTTCACAATCTGGCCTTCAATTGAAAATATGTATTAAGACTATGAAAAGCTATGAAAAGCCAAATTACATTTACTCCTGAGGTGCTGACCTGTTGCACCCTCTACAACCACTGTGATTATTATTATTTGACCCTGCTGGTCATCTATGAACGTTTGAACATCTTGGCCATGTACTGTTATAATCTCCACCCGGCACAACCAGAAGAGGACTGGCCACCCCTCAGAGCCTGGTTCCTCTCTAGGCTTCTTCCTAGGTTCCTGCCTTTATAGGGTGTTTTTCCTAGCCACCGTGCTTCTACATCTGCATTGCTTGCTGTTTGGGGTTTTAGGCTGGGTTTCTGTATAGCACTTTGTGACATCGGCTGATGTAAAAAGGGCTTTATAAATACATCTGATTGATTGATTGATTGTTTGATTGATTGATTGATTGATGGCCTAGGGTGGTGTAGCAGTCTAAACTCAATCACATATATTGCTGCAGCATGTGTTCCCATCTTTCCCACTGTCTCTTCTCTAGCCAATAAGGCATAAAAAAGAACACAAATGTATATTTTTAAAAAAGAGGGGGGAGGGGGGGAGACTATGGACCTTTGATCAAAAATGAAACACAGAGAAGTTTTATCTTGATGTCCAACCCTGGTCCATTCGTCACTGTCCTTGGCTGTTTGTCTTTCCATTACACATCATCTCTGACGACATAGGTAGGGCAGAGTGCAGACAGTGATAAACGGACAGTGATAAACTGAATGAGTAATACAGGCACTCAGCTACAGTAACCTATATGGGTCTAAAGGTACAGATAAAGGGTGCTTATTCATTTATAGAGCGCTTGTGAAGTGCTCATTCTTAGGATGTCATAGCGCTGCATCCATATTCAACTGATCTGGGAGAGTCATACCAGACTGTATGCTGGTGTTTAACTCATGCTCTGTTCACTAAGTATTCTAGGTTATTTAGCAACAACAACAAATATTTTCTTCCTGCAACTGAACTAGACAATTGTTTTTGGTGACTTTCAAAGGCAAGATAAAGTGATATAATACCCTTCTGTTATAAATAGAAAAACCCTATAGAAAATGAACAAAAATGAATTATTTAGGCTTTACTATTATTATTTCAAGGCTATAGTCTGCCATTTAAGAAACACATTTTGAAACATAAGCGCTCAGCATTTCACCAACACATCAACAACAGCACTTCAACAGCATGCCTATAAATGTAGCAATTAAGCTGTATAAATATTAGACTATACAGTCATTCTACAGTGCCTTTGAATTCACTTTTAGAAACACGAGTTTGGCCAGTCTTTGGTTTGAGGATCATGCCTAGTTTGTTAATTTAGCCTAGCAGATGCTCTCATATTCCCATGCCGTAATCACAGTCAACACAAATCTATTTTGTAACAACAATATCATGTAATCAAATAGAATCAATTAGAAAAGAATAGTTTCCCGAAATGACAAAAGTTACAAGTGCGTATAGGCTTATACTGATGACATGCAGATGTTGTGTTAAACAACAAATGGCTTTTTCTCAAATTTACTGGTGATCAGATATTTCAGTTGTACCTGGTTCTGTTGCGCTCAGTTTTCACAGTTGAACTTCATCACTGTTCCAAACTTAGACTATCCTCTTTTTTAACAAACTTAGACTATCCTCCTTTTTAACAAACTTAGATTATCCTCCTTTTTAACAAACTTAGTCTATCCTCTTTTTTAACAAACTTAGACTATCCTCTGTTTTAACAAACTTAGATTATCCTCTTTTTTAACAAACTTAGACTATCCTCCTTTTTAACAAACTTAGACTATCCTCTTTTTTAACAAACTTAGACTATCCTCTTTTTTAACAAACTTAGACTATCCTCTTTTTTAACAAACTTAGACTATCCTCTTTTTTAACAATAGCCTATATAGAAATCGAAAATGATTGGTTCTACTGCATGCTCTCATATTTTTTTCAAGCGAGGGACATCCATTTTCATCTTAGAAAGGTACAATTTTCTCCAGGTATCCCTCATTATAATTATAAATAGTGTTCAGTTCATAAAGGAAATCCTAATAAAATACACAAAAAAAATACAAAAATTATAATTAACCTACATCACTGCAGTTTACAGCCCTAACCCAATAATTGCGCCACTTGATAACAATAATCAATAATACATTCCTCATTGCACTGTTGTTGTAGATTAGGAATAATAATGTTATTCTCTAAAAACGTAGACCAAATCAATAGTGGAGTTTTGCGTGCCCAACTTTGCGTGCCCGAATGCACTTTGACAGGCAAATATTTATAGCCCTAATATTTAGCTAATGAGTGGCCTAATTTCTAGCTAATATTTAGCTTCTTTGGCTACACAAAGAAGCTAAATAATTGTCAAACTCATTCCATGGAGGGCCTAGTTTCTGCAGCTTTTAATTTTTTCTTTCAATTAAGCCCTAGATAACCAGGTATTACATGGTTGCACAGGACAGACAGTGATGAGCACAGTGAAAAAGAAAATCCAAACGAATTGACATCCATTACAAAAATGGAAATTGAAAGCAAAACACTTCAAATCAAAGTTAATTTGTCATGTGTGCGGAATACAACAGGTGTAGGTAGACCTTTCAGTGAAATGCTTACTTACAGGCTTTAACCAATAGTGCAAAAAAGGTGTTAGGTGAACAATAGGTAAGTAAAGAAATAAAACAGTAAAAAGACAGGCTATATACAGTAGAGAGGCTATAAAAGTAGCGAGGCTACATACAGACACCGGTTATGTAACGATCGTCAAAATGAGGAGACCAAGGTGCAGCATGGTAAGTGCTCATGATTATCTTTATTTAACTCAGAACACACACAAAATTTTTTTATAATAAACAACGGAACACAAACGTCACGTGCTGCAGGCTAACTGAGCTGTACAAAAACAAGATCCCACAACTGAAAGTGGGAAAAAGGGCTGCCTAAGCATGATTCCCAATCAGAGACAACGATAGACAGCTGCCTCTGATTGGAAACCATACTAGGCCAATCAAAGAAAAAGACAACATAGAAATATACCACATAGACTGCCCACCCCACACCCTGACCTAACAAAATATAGAAATAAAACGTCTCTCTCAGGTCAGGGCGTGACAGGTTAGTCAGGCTGATTGAGGTAGTATGTACATGTAGATATGGTTAAAGTGACTATGCATATATGATGAACAGAGAGTAGCAGTAGCGTAAAAGAGGGGTTGGCGGGTGGTGGGTGGGACACAATGGAGATAGCCCGGTTAGCCAATGTGCGGGAGCACTGGTTGGTTGGCCCAATTGAGGTAGTATGTACATGAATGTATGCTTTTGTTGTTGAATTTTTACATTTAATTGAAATAGGCCTACGAGTGTCTATATTATTTTTCATTAGGCTACATGTAGCCTACATTGAAGTGTTATTTGCAGTTGTCACTATGACAATGAACACACCCTGGAGCACTGAATGGTCTGTGTTTCTACATTATTTATAGGCCTACAGCGTGCAGTAGGATGCTTTGATCAGTTGATTGACAGGTGTAGGCTACTGTAGAACGGTAAACGTTTCTCTGGTGTGGATGCTCACCAACGTTTTATAGTTATGCATAATGTATTGTTATAGTTATTGTCCTTGGTGTGGACTGCCCTTAAAACTTAAATTGGTAAATACCTCCCTCTAGTGGATAACATTAATATGGTATGAATACAGCAGTGGTTCTCACCACGGATTGATTTTATAGAAATCACGACCGCAACATTAATAGCCTAATAAAAAGCGATGTAATATTTCCTGCTATTTTGTTTTAATGATCATGTCGGAGGGGGAGGGTTACATGTTTTTGTTTCAAACACACGGGGAGGGCCAGTTAAAAATACATTTTCCATCCATTTTCATTTCAAATAAATCCAATTAAATCCAGTAGCCCACAATATAAATAAGATTCACTCCCTAAATCTCCTATTATGTAATCATGGAAAGTGTGCATGTTCAAGATAGCATGCAAAGGTTGCAGATCTGAGGAGATTTTCATAATTGCTATAATATTCTGTACAGAATCTTGAACAGCATTGATCAATTTGCACTATGTAATTTTTATGTAATCTTAACTGCAATCCAGATCACTAGGCTGTGCTATTAGATGAAGCACTGTGATAACACATTAAGTTGTTGCATACTAGTGGTTGAGTGTTGGGCCAGTAACCGAAAGGTTGCTGTCCCTTTCCCGTTCATACCAAATATCTGATATTGTCACGGGCTTCGTATGGATTGGACTAAAATGCGGCGGGAATGTGTATGCTCATTTTCTCTTTTATTAAATAAAATGAACACTGAACAAAAAGAACGACGAAAAACAGTCCTGTCAGGCACACAGCTAAACAAGGAACAACTACCCACAAATCCCATAGAAAAAACACCCCTACTAAATAGGACCTTCAATTAGAGGCAACGAGGAACAGCTGCCTCCAATTGAAGGTCAAAACAATAAACTAGACATAGAAATAGAAAAACTAGAAAATAGAACATAGAAATACAAAACATAGAACACAACCCAAAAACCCCGACAACACAAAACAAACACACCCCTGCCACGTCCTGACCAAACTACAATAACAAATAACCTCTTACTGGTCAGGACGTGACAGTACTCCCCCCCCCCCCCAAAGGTACAGACCCCAGAAGCACCTCACACAAAAATAAACACAAAAAATAAACCCCAAAACAGGACTGTGGGCCGTCTCTGTCGGTTCCGGACTGTGGGCCGTCTCTGTCGGCTCCGGACTGTGGGCCGTCTCTGTCGGCTCCGGACTGTGGGCCGTCTCTGTCGGCTCCGGACTGTGGGCCGTCTCTGCCGGCTCCGGACTGTGGGCCGTCTCTGCCGGTTCTGGACTGTGGGCCGTCTCTGCAGGCTCCGAACTGTGGGCCATCTCTAGACGGGGCACTGTCGCCGGAAGCTCTGGACGGGGGACTGTTGCCGGACACTCTGGACAGGGCACTGTTGCCGGATACTCTGGACGGGGCACTGTTGCCGGACACTCTGGACGGGGCACTGTTGCCGGACACTCTGGACAGGGCACTGTTGCCTGACGCACTGGACGGGGCACTGTCGTCGGAAGCTCTGGATGGGGACTGCGCACTGAAGGCCTAATGCGTGGGGCTGGTTTAGGAGCCGCCAGACTAGGGGCACGCACCACAGGGCTAGTGCGAGGAGCAGGAGCAGGACGAGCTGGACTGGGCTGACGCACTGGAGGCCTGGTGCATGGGGCTGGTACTGGAGGTACCAGACTGGAGACACGCACCCCAAGGCTAGTGCGAGAAGCGGGAACAGGACGTACTAGATTGGGCTGACACACTGGAGGCCGGGTGCGTGGTGCTGGCTTTGGAGGCGCCAGACTAGAGACACGCACCTCAGGGATAGCTAGTGCGAGGAGCAGGAACTGGATACACCGGGCCATGAGTAGGTACTGGAGGTCTGGAGCGCACCTCCTGCACAACCCGTCCTGGCTGGATGGTAATAGTAGCCCTGCACGAGCGGAGTGCTGGCACAGGGCGAACTGGGCTGTGCAGAGGCCTGATGGCTGCCGTGCGTAGAGCAGGCGTATGGTAGCCTGGGCCTAGGAGGCGCACTTGTGGCCAGATGTGCTGCGCAGACATCCTCCTTCCAGGCTGGATGCCCACTCTAGCACGGCACTTGCGAGGGGCTGAGATCGCTCGCACCGGACTGTGCGTGCGCATGGGCGAGATTGTGCGCACTTCCGCATACACCGGCGCTCTTCTGATCCGCTGCTCCCCATAATAAGCACGGGGAGTTGGCTTAGGGCTCACCCTTGGCCCAGCCAAACTACCCGTGTGCCCCCCCCAAAAAAAAATATTGGGGGTGCCTGTCAGGCTTCCTTGCCAGCCGTGTTCCCACATAGCGTCCCCGGTCCTCTTCAGCCTTCCTCCATGGTGACTCACCCGCCAGTATCTCCTCTCTCCTGGCTGCCTCCACCTGTTCCCATGGGAGGCGATGCCTTCCGGCCAGGATCTCTTCCCACGTATAGGATCCCTTGCCGTCCAGGATGTCCTCCCATGTCCATTCCTCTTTACAGCTCTGCTGCTGCTCCTACCTCCGCTGCTTGGTCCATTTGTGGTGGGTAGTTCTGTCACGGGCGTCGTAAGGATTGGACCAAAATGCAGCGGGAATGTGTAAGCTCATTTTATCTTTTAATAAATAAAATGAACACTGAACAAAAAGAACAACGAAAAACACCCCTACTAAATAGGACCTTCAATTAGAGGCAACGAGGAACAGCTGCCTCCAATTGAAGGTCAAAACAATAAACTAGACATAGAAATGTAAAAACTAGAAAATAGAACATAGAAATATGAAACATAGAACACAACCCAAAAACCCCGACAACACAAAACAAACACACCCCTGCCACGTCCTGACCAAACTACAATAACAAATAACCTCTTTTACTGGTCAGGACGTGACAGATATTGTTTTCCCATTTGAACTTTGTTGTGCTTTAAAATGTTTGCAAGCGCAGCGATAACACATTTAGATGACAACGAAACCAAAAATAAAAGATTGTTTTTCCATTGTAATTTGGTTGTGGTTTTAGATGGTGCTTTTTTCTGTTCATTATTTTTGGCCACCCATCCCATGAGAGTTAATGTCATTCCAGTTCATCTGAATGTCATTCCAGTGCACTGCTTGCTATAAATTATATCTGATGGTATTTGTATGTTTAGGTAAACATACAAATAATGTCCCGGTTGGAACACTGACAAGTAGAATGCATACAAAATACAAATCTGATTGGATGGGCTCCCCAGTGTCTAGACGGCTGCAATAGACTTTCTCACTGCTCATTCTGCATTATGGGCAGGGCCGGTTCTAGCCTTTTGGGGGCCCTAAGCTCTCAGTATAATGATGCAAAGTCTTTAGATGTTGTACATGTAAAATTGTGTAATTCCGTCTTTATCCGCAAAGCTATATTCCATTTTGAGTGACTTGAGTGGTTTCCCCTACCAGCTGTGCTGCACAGGCTGGACGGAGAACTGCTAACTTCCTGTATTTCAACACATTTTGCCATGGTGCAGAGACAAACATTTGCAGTTTTCTAATGCCATTCTACATATTTTGTCATGAGGCTAAGAGAAAAGCAAATTTCCTGCAATTCTACACTTTTTGCCATATGTGCTGTTTTATAGCTCATCCATGCAATTGTTTACATTTTGCCATTAGGCTGAGAGAACATTTTGCAGTTTTAAAACTAATTTCCTGCTATTCTTCACATTTTGCCATAAGACCGAGAGAGCATTTTTGCAGTTTTAAAGCTAACTTCACGTAGTTACGAAAGTTCAATCAGTAAGGCTGATCTGACTGGATTGTCACTTTTCATGAATCTAGTAAACTCATAATTCCTATCTCACTTATCAGCATAGCATATAGATACCTGCTAGTGCCATAATGTTACCTCATCAGCTTAGCGTCACGCCTCTCCTCTTTCCTATTAGCAAGCATGCGGAATGTCATTCACCGATTAACTTCAAACTATGAGCATGGCACACTAAGGCAATTCCATCTTTGTAGAATGGCGCCGGAGGGGATGGCTGACGTTTTACGTGCTCCTAACCAACTGTCCTATTTTGTTCGTTTTTTCACGTTGTTTGTTACTTTATTTTGTAACTTATTTTGTACATAATGTTGCTGCTACCGTCTCTTATGACCGAAAATAACTTCTGAACAGCGGTAATCCACCTCGAACTGGAAGAGTCATTTTTCTTTAATGAGTCCGATGCGAAGGATATACTGCTTTCTCGGGAATGGGCCCAAATCCCCGTCATTTGCGTGAAGAAAAGACGGAGAAAAAGGGGGCGGAGGTCGGACTGCCTTCTGAGAATTCGTAGGGGAGTGAGTAAACTCCCACTGCCATCCGTTCTATTGGCCAACGTGCAATCATTGGAAAATAAAATGGATGACCTACCACCAACGGGACATTAAAAACAGTAATATCTTATGTTTTACCGAGTCGTAAAAGAGAAGCTACGTCTGGTAAGACGAGGGGCGGGGGTGGGTGTCTATTTGTCAATAACATCTGGTGCACGATGTCTAATATTAAAGAAGTCTCGAGGTATTGCTCGCCTGAGGTACAGAACCGTATGATAAGATGTAGACTACAATATCTACCAAGAGAGTTCTCATCTATATTATTCGTAGCCGTCTATTTACCACCACAAACCGATGCTGCCACTAAGACCGCACTCAACCAGCTGTATAAGGCCATAAGCAAACAAGAAACTGCTCATCCTGAAGCGGCGCTCCTAGTGGCCGGGGACTTTAATGCAGGTTAACTTAAATCCGTTTTACCTCATTTCCACCAGCATGTCACATGTGCAACCAGAGGAAAAACAACTCTAGACCACCTTTAATCCACACACAGAGCTCTCCCCCTCATACAAAGCTCTCCCCCTCCCCTCCATTTGGAAAATCTGACAAAAATTCTATCCTCCTGATTCCTGCTTACATGCAAAAACTAAAGCAGTTAGTTCCAGTGACTCGCTCAATATGGTGGTGGTCAGTGGTCAGATGATGCGGATGCTACGCTACAGTACTGTTTTGTGAGCACAGACTGGAATATGTTCCGGGATTCATCAAATGGCATTGAGGAGTATACCACCTCAGTCATTGGCTTCATCAATAAGTGCATCAATGACGTCATCCCCACAGTGACCGTACGTACATATCCCAACCAGAAGCCATGGATTACAGGCAACATCCTCATCGAGCTAAAGATTAGAGCTGCCGCTTTCAAGGAGCGGAACACTAATCCGGACACTAATAAGAAATCCCGCTATGCCCTCAGACAAACCATCAAACAAGCAAAGCCTCAATACAGGATTAAGATTGAATCCTACTACACCAGCTCTGATGCTCGTTAAATGTGGCAGGACTTGAAAACTATTATGGACTACAAAGGGAAACCCAGCAGCGAGCTGCCCAGTGATCCGAGCCTACCAGACGAGCTAAATGCCTTTAACCTCACTAGGGTAATGGGCACTATTTTCACCTCCGGATGAAAAGCGTGCCCAAAGTAAACTGTCTGCTACTCAGGCCCAGAAGCTAGGACATGCATATAATAGAAAACACTCCAAAGTTTCTAAAACTGTTAAAATAATGTCTGTGAGTATAACAAAACTGAAATGGCAAGGAAAAACCTGAGGAAAATCCATCAAGGAAGTGCCATTATTTTGAAATGGCTGTTTTTCCAATGAAAGCCTATCCATAATTTAAAGGGATAGGACCCAGAGTCCATTCCCAACGGCTTCCACTAGTTGTGAACAGTCTTTAGACATTATTTCAGGCTTTTATTCTGAAAAATGAGGGAGAATGACAACTTTAAGTGAGTGGATAGTGGGATGTCCCCAAAGCTGTTTCCTGGCGCGACCGAGAGTGCGTCTTTCTTGTTTTTCTTTTATATTGACGACGCTATTGTCCAGTTGAAATATTATTGATTATTTAGCCTTACAACAACCTGAGGATTGATTATAAACATCGTTTGACATGTTTCTACGAACTTTACGGATACTATTTGGAATTTTTGTCTGCCCATCGTCTGCATTTGAGCCATTGGATTACTGAACAAAATGCGCCAACAAAATGGTTTTTGGAAATAAAGACGGACTTTATTGTGTAAATGGGAGTGTTGTGAGTGCAACCATACAAAGATCATCAAAGGTAAGTGATTAATTTTATTGCTATTTCTGACTTTCGTGACTAATCTACTTGGCTGGTAACTGTATGTAATGTTTTGTGTGCTGAGCGCTGTCCTCAGATAATTGATTGTTTGCTTTCGCCGTAAAGCCTTTTTGAAATCTGACACGGCGGCTGGATTAACAACAAGTTAAGCTTTATTTTGATGTATTACACTTGTGATTTCATGAAAGTTCAATATTTATAGTAATTCAATTTGAATTTGGCGCTCTGCAATTTCACCGGATGTTGGCCAGGTGGGACGTTACCGTCCCACACCCCCTAGAGAGGTTAATGCTCCATTCAAGACAATCAACACTGAAGCATGCATGAGAGCACCAGCTGTTCTGGACATAACACTCTCGGTAGCCGATGTGAGCAAGACCTTTAAACAGGTCAACATTCACAAAGCTGCTGGGCCATACGGATTACCAGGACGTGTACTCAAAAGCATGCACTGACCAAACTGGCAAGTGTCTTCACTGACATGTTCAAACTCTCCCTGACCGAGTCTGTAATACCTACATGCTTCAAACAGACCACCATAGTCCCTGTGCCCAAGGAAGCGAAGGTAACCTGCCTAAATGATTACCGCTCCATACCACTCACGTCGGTAGCCATGAAGTGCTTTGAAAGGCTGGTCATGGCTCACATTAACATCATCCTCCTGGAAATCCGAGACCTACTCCAATTCGCATACCGCCCCAACAGATCCACAGATGACAAATCCTCAATCGCACTCCACACTGCCCTTTCCCACCTGGACAAAAGGAACACCTATGTGAGAATGCTGTTCATTGACGACATCTCAGTGTTCAACACCTTAGTGCCCACAAAGCTCATTACTAAGCTAAGGACGCTGGGACTAAACACATCTTTCTGCAACTGGAACCTGGACTTCCTGACAGGCCACCCCCAGGTGGTAAGGGTAGGCAACAACGTGTCTGCTACGCTGATCCTCAACCCTGGGGCCCCCCAGGTGTGTGTGCTTAGTCCACTCCTGTACTCCCTGTTCACCCACGAACGCGGGGCCAAACACAACTCCAACACCATCATTAAGTTTGCTGACGACACAACAGTGGTAGGCCTGATCACCGACAATGATGAGACAGCCTATAGGGAGGAGGTCAGAGACCTGGCAAGTGTGGTGCCAGTACAACAAACTCTCCCTCAATGTGAGCAAGACAAAGGAGCTGATTGTGGACTACAGGAAAAGGCGGGCCGAACAGGCCCTTATTAGCATTCACGGGGCTGTAGTGGAGCGGGTCGAGAGTTCCAAGTTTCTTGGTCTCCACATCACCAACAAACTATCATGGTCCAAACACACCAAGACAGTCGTGAAGAGGGCACAATAACATATTTTCCCCCTCAGGAGACAGAAAAGATTTGTCATGGGTCCCCAGATCCTCAAAAAGTTCTACAGCTGCACCATCGAGAGCATCCTAACTGGTTGCATCACAGCCTGGTATGGTAAGTCCTCGGCATCTGACCGTAAGGCGCTACAGAGTATAGTGCGTACGGCCCAGTACCTCACTGGGGCCAAGCTTCCTGCCATCCAGGACCTACAGTTGAAGTCTGAAGTTTACATACACCTTAGCCAAACACATATAAACTCAGATTTTCACAGTAAAAATTTTTATCCCAGTAAAAATTCCCTGTTTTAGGTGAGTTAGGATCACCACTTTATTTTAAGAATTTGAAATGTCAGAATAATAGTAGAGAGAATGATTTATTTCAGCTTTTATTTCTTTCACCATATTCCCAGTGGGTCAGAAGTTTACATACACTCAATTAGTATTTGGTAGCATTGCCTTTATATTGTTTAACTTGGGTCAAACGTTTCGGGTAGCCTTCCACAATAGGTTGGGTGAATTTTGGACCATTCCTCCTGACAGAGCTGGTGTAAGTGAGTCAGGTTTGTAGGCCTCTTTGCTCGCACACGCCTTTTCAATTCTGCCCACAAATTTTCTATAGGATTGAGATTCGCTGCAGGGATTATACGTCCAACTGCCTCCCCCACCGGTAAAGGGTTCTTCTTTGTGGAGAAGAAAGACAAGACCCTGCGTCCGTGTTTCAACTACCGGGGCCTTAATGACATTATGGTTCAAAACCGTTACCTGCTACCACTCATCTGCTTGGCTTTTGAGCTTCTCCAGGGGGCCGTCATCTTCTTGGACCTTCGGAATGCATACCATCTGGTTCGGATACGGGAAGGAGGCGAGTGGAGGCTAGAGGGTACTACGTGTACTTGGTGATGCCGTTTGGACTGACCAAAGCTCCTGCAGTGTTCCAGGCCCTGGTCAATGATGTGCTCTGTGACATGTTGAACTGATTTGTGTTTGTCTATCTCGACGACATGCTCATTTATTCCCTGCCAGCTCAAGCGAACGTCCTCCATGTCCGACAGGTCCTTCAGCATCTCCTGGAGAAACAGCTTTTCGTGAAGGCGGAGAAATTTGAGTTCCATCGCTCCACCATCTCCTTCCTAGGATACATCATCGCTGCAGGGAATATTCAGATGGACCCTGACAAGGTGTGAGCAGTGGTGGATTGGCCTCAACCCACATCCAGAGTTTAGCTGCAACATTTCCTGGGGTTTGCTCATTTCTACCGTTGTTTCATCTGGGGTTACATCAACCTTGCTTTCCCCCTCTCTGCACTCACCTCTCCCAAGGTTCCGTTCATATGGTCTCCAGCAGCTGATCGGCGTTCTCAGACCTCAAGCAGCAATTGACTACAGCTCCCATCTTAATCCATCCGGACCCGTCCCGTCAGTTCATGGTGGAGGTCGACGCCTCAGACGTCGGGGTGGGGGCTGTCCAGTTCCAGCGTTCTGCCCTGGACCAGTAGCTGCATCCCTGCGCCTTCCTTTCCCATTGTCTTAACCCCGCTGAGAGGAACTGTGATGTGGGAAATCGAGAATTACTCGCAGTTAAGATGGTATTGGTGGAGTGGAGGCACTGGTTAGAAGGGGCAGAACATCCCTTCTTGGTGTGGGCGGACCATAAGAACCTGGAATATCTCCACACCACCAAGCACCGCAACTCCAGGCAGGTGAGATGGGCCCTGTTATTCACTCGTTTCCATTTCACTATGTCCTACCGCCCGGGGTCCAAGAATGTGAAAGCTGACACACTCTCACATCTGTACAGCCCTGCTCTTCCCAGAGCAAGAGGAAGAGGTCAGTATACCATCTTCCCAGATGTTCGCAGTACCTGGAAGAGAGCTTGGTCCACTCTTCTCAAGACCACCTCCAGGTATCGTCGACAGGCGGACCACCAACGGACCCCTGCTTCCCACTACCGTCTTGGGCAGAGGGTATGGCTTTCCACTCGGGATCTGCCACTCCAGGTGGAGTCCCATAAACTATCCCCCGTTTTATCTGCCCTTTCCCCATCTCCAAGGTCATCAAATCGTGACATCAGTGCTCTTCAGGTTGGGGGGGGGAGGGCTCTATGGTGATGGTGCTTTCAAGACAATTGGGAAATCCCCTCAAATTATGACATCAGTGATCTTCAGGTCGGAAAGTCGCCAAACCCTCCCCTAATCCGGATGACGCTAGGCCAATTGTGCACTGCCCTGGGATCGAACCTGGGTCTGTAGTCACGCCTCTAGCACTGAGATGTATTGCCTGAGACCGCTGCGCCACTCGGGAGCTAGAAAGATGCTTGTGTTTCCGACTTGGAATTCCGAGTTGGATGACCTTTCAAACCAATTTTCCCAGTCGGAGCTAGTTTATTTGCGAGTTCCCAGTTTTCTTGAGCGTGCTGAAGTCAGATGTCGGACATATCCGAGTTCCCAGTTGTCTTGAATGCAGCGTGATACCCAGATTTTTCCCAGTCGGAGTTAAAAAAATAAATATGCTGTCAGTTGTCTCCCATGCACGGATGTCAGATTAGGCTATCTAGTCAAAAAGCATCCATGAGCTGTTATATTTGTCCGAAAATCTGGCTTTCAATCGTTTGGCTTTGCTTGTGTCTATTTTAGCGACATGTGCATCTGCATGCATGTGGATAACTCATCGCAAGTGCAAGCTTTGGGACACAAAATCGGGAGTCTGTGTATTGGTTTGAGTCTCTGAGTTGTGCATCGTTCTGGTGTGGCGACGGAAAATAGCTAACCCGACAACAATACAGCAGGCATCACAGAAAAAAACGTGTCCCATCAACAAACGCGTATAGTCTCTAGGAAGTCTACTTACAAGATGTCAAGTCAAACGTGTCCCTCGCTATCAGGGGTGAAAGTATAATTAATTTCTTCCCGGTATTGGACCTCCTATATTTTTATGGGGCTAATCATATAATTACACATAGAATCCCTGTTAATTCAATACTATGTGGGCCTAGTCGTAAAAATTTGTAATTTAACTTAAAACGCAACACTTTTATCTGAGTTACAGACGTTTATTTCATAGTGAGCAGGTTTGAAAGTAAGGCGGTAAGGTCCTGTACAGCTTCCCAGCAAAATAAATAGTGTAAAACATACAGGTAAAACATGAACCCCACAATAATTAAATACAAAGGTAAAAACTGTAGGCTATTACACCACTTTTTATCATTACCGTATGACAGCGGTAATGATAATGAAAATGAGCGAATGGATTTGAAAACGGGTGGCATAGCCTAAACTCCAAAATCTGATGTGTTTCGACAAAAACACTGAAATGTTGCCAAGGCAGCCCGAGACGCGCGGATATATAGACCTACATTCTGGCCTAATGATAATCACCAATGTCAATAGGCTTTTTGTGTTTTGTGTAACAGGATGGCTCTTTACATTCACCACTGTTTGGAGGCTGGAAATATGTTGCCAGTGGAAGAACGTGCGCTGGTTGCCTAGTAAAAGAGCCCTTTGAAGTGACTGTTTGACAATTACAGTTTTTGTGGTGAAGCCGGCTATATTGTGGTAGGGTTATTTTCTGTGACCACCCACCATAACGATGCACAAATCAGAGAGTCCAATCAATGCACAGACTCCTGATGATATGTCCCAAAGCTACTCTAGGGCGTTTCACTCACCTGTGCGATTGCGCATGCAGCAGAGAGAGAGAGAGAGAGGGGGAGAGAGAGAAGAGAGAGAGAGAGTGAAGCGTGAGAATCAGCTGTCTTCTTGATGTCTGCAGGTTCTTAGGACCTTGTAGTGTTTTTCATGTCAAGATTCGTGACAAGTGGTACTTTGAATTTGGTGACTTGCCATTTGTGTCTGGAATAAACGTAAAGATGGCGAAAAAGAGTAGTTCCAAAAAGTCATTCAAAAGCTTGTTTTCTAAAAGCGAAGCCAAATTGTCTGTGGAGAAGGAGAAAGATGACCGTGGAGGGAAAAAGTTCCAACTCTTCAAATTCAAGAAAAATACCAAACACGACAAAGATGAAGAGAAGCAAGTGGACTTCAGGTAGGCTACTATATGCCAAATACTGGAAATAGTTCCAGGCTTTTCTTGTTGCAACACTGTGTCATAGTTTGCTATCTGAACTGATGGTCTTGATACCATTGTAATGTTCTACTGTAGTCCACAGACTTTGAATAGTGTACTTTATTTATGTTGTACGTGACTTGAAATGAATTCACACACTTTTGTTCTATTTGTGCATGCATCTCTTAACAGTGGGAACAGTTAAGCTAGTCTAACAATTAGGCAGCAAATGGGCTCTCTGATTCAGAAGATACCGTTGCAAAAACAACAAGATGATCTACACCACACTGGATGGAAGTAGCAACCTGTATTAAGCATACATCGAGAATCTGGTTTAAAACATACACCTACTGCAGGGTGTTACACGCTAGGCAGGGTGCAAGAGCTACTGGTTCAAACTATGCACATTGTATGCTCGTCTGAGGGTAGCCAGAACATTCAATATTTACACACATCTATGTTTCTGTCGATCCTACAACATTCTCAATGGCTTTATTTAGGTATGCAATATGGTGATGAAATCCCTTGACATTCAAGGTATACTAGAGTATGCACGTATGAATGAGCAGCAGATACTTTGACCCTAATTTACTGGTTGAACATGAACAAACCGGTTAATGAGCAGCGTAGCACATGACACAACAATCATGTGGTTTGTCCTTTTGGAAAGCAGCTGTTGACATCTGGTTTTATTGGCTCCAAAACACCAGTTCGCCTTAATTTAACCGTGCCAACGATGCACCTCAATGCCTGGATCAACAGCAAGAGTAAACATCTCCTTTTCATATAATATTTAATTCAAAGGCTGGAGGGTCAAACCAGTAAAACACGAGTTAGAGGTTTATTCAATGTTTGTTTTGGTGTTCGCTTATTCCAGGTTATCAAGCGTAGTTGCCATGTTTGTGACTATTTGGTATAGTGTAGGGCGTCCACCCACCCTGCCCAGCGTGGGTGAAAATGTGCTTTGGTGATGATATGTAACTTCCTGACGTTATAAAATACAATTTACCAAGACGCATATGATTACCGTTTGTTTAAATCACTGAACACAACATGTGCTTATTCATGGTTCTATCTGCCCAAGGCATCTATTTGAGCCAGGTGTCTTAATTCCTTAATGCACACAGCATTTGCTCATTTGCATAGTTAATCATTTAATTCCAGCATTCACTTCCAGCATTTTAATACATTTCTTAATTTCCTTCGCAGTGTTATCATTTACACACTGTCACGTTTATTTTGTCTTATTATGCCATAATACATTTATTTTAACAAAATCTTTGACAGAATAATTGTCCTTTTAAAAAATGTATTTAACTAGGCAAGTGAGTTAGGAACAAATTCTTATTTACAATGACGCCAAACCCGGAAGATGCTGGGATTCAGCCTGGTTTCGAACCAGGGAGTGTAGTGAAGCATCTTGTACTGAGATGCAGTTCCTTAGACCACCGCGCCACTTTGGAGCCCTGGGAGACTGTGCTTTTTCGGCGGTTCTTACTTTTGCCACTAGATGGCGATCGGACGATTATTAGGGGTCTGTAATCCCGAAGTTGTTCGGTGTTTTTGTGGTTGCTGGTTAGCTAGCAGTTCTCAACTGTTAGCAGCCAATGGCTAGCATTTTCTTACTGGAAATAAAAAAATTATTGTTCCCATAATTCTTTCAAGTCATTACCAAATAATTTAACTTAACAAATCAAGCATTAAACCTAGTAAACAATTCATTTAGACCCAGCGTTTTATTTGAAACAAGGGATTATTTGCTGACGTAATGCAATTTTCCAGATTTTTGACCGCATTTTTTTTTCTCTGGCCTTCGTTGATTTATTCACCCTAATTCTGGCCATTGGACCATTGGTTTTCTGAGAGGATTATCGTCACAATTAACATTATTTTACCCATTGGTCAAAATATGTGTTTTTGATTGGACACCCTATATAGGGCATTCTAGTTAAATCACCTTTATTTCTTCAATAGGGAGTGGTGAAGGAAAAGGTTTAAGTACACATGTCTCCATGAAAATGTAAACTCACTGTCTGAATCTCTTCGATGGTAGATAATCGTTGTAAAAAATACATAAATAAAACCGACATTAACCCCGTATGTCAGTGTGGTTTGGCATGAGAATCCGACTCATAGAACTACATGAAAGACCTTTACAATACCCAGTCAGCATTGCCAAAACCAAACAGGTTAAAATAAAATACTTCCAAATATGGAGTACTTCATGGGAGTGTGGAGTGTTAACTGAACTTATCGCGTAGTGCTCAGAGCGTTGTGTGACGAGGCAACCTGGCCCCAGTGTAACCGATGTGAAATGGCTAGTTAGTTAGCGGTGGTGCGCGCTAATAGCGTTTCAATCGGTGACGTCACTCTCTCTGAGACTTGAAGTAGGGTTTCCCCTTGTGTTGCAAGGGCCGTGGCTCTTGTGGCGCGATGGTAACGATGCTTCGGTGGGTGTCAGTTGTTGATGCGTGCAACGGTCCCTGGTTCGAGCCCGGGTTGGGGTGAAGAGAGGGACGGAACCTGCACTGTTACACCAGCATAACCCTTTGTGCCAATTTAAAGATCAAATCGGTCTTGACACAACTCGAGACGCGTCCCACTCCGTTCAGTCCTTGTGCTTAGCTTCTTCACAGCCACCCTTCTAGACAGAATTTGAGCTTCTGTATCCGAGGAGGACTGTCTAAGGACTTATTTGTGTCTTAGCGAAGCGAAGGGACACGAAGAGGAACCTGTCATTCCAGATGCCTTTCCTCTACATGTCATTGTTCCCAGGGGCAGGGGGTTCCTATGCTCATCTTAGTAAAAGTTACAGTAGCATTCAATTGAAGTGAAGCAAATGATGTATCTGACAATATGTAGCTAGTGGAGTTTATTTAAAACATATACCGTTTAGACATTTTTTTTTGTCTGCATATTAAGGATGTGCTGTCATATCTAGACATAAAAAAATACCACTTAATCTTGTCTTCAATTATTATTCTAATGTCTGCCAGATTACAAATTCAGTACGATATGATTCCTCTCTCTTAGATGTGAGTTTGGGCCTGGATTGTTGAGTGTTATTACTCAGCACAGGTGTCCCCTCCATACATTTACATCATAGTGTTACAGTATATACTTTTTGCTCTGTTGGTTTCATGATGCATGAAAGCATCAACTGAAACCCTATATGAGAACGGCCATCTTACTTCAGCATACAGTTTCTCCACATGCAACTTCCTCTACGCTCCCCTCTTCATTTAGCTATGATTTAGCTTCATAGCTAAATCAATAGTGAAAACAACAACGCTTCACTTTTTTTTACTCAATACCAGCATCTTACCTTCTCCCATCTCTGCATGTTGCGTTACCTTCTATCGTTTATGTTTAGCCTATTGTCAATAGTGTGCATGTTTTCTAACACTGTATTTATTGAAAAACAACTCAAATGATGTGCAATAAGGTCTGCAGTACCTTTACCAAGGTGTGGCCCAGGTATCTCACATACTGTTCACAATAACTAGGAGCTACACAGGTATGCTTCACCCCTCAGGCTCTGGTTTAAACTCCCTAGACTCCAACAGCACTTCATGCTATACATGCATGCTTGCACATGTGGGCCAATACCAATCTCCCCCGACTACTAGTTTCAGTTGTCAACCTTAATTAGGCTATATACAGTGCATTTGGAAAGTGTTCAGACCCCTTGACTTTTCCCACATATTATTTTTACATTACAACCTTATTCTAAAATGGATTAAATTGTGATGAAGTGAGAAGTTTTTATTTGTATTTTTAGAAAGAAGTGTCTTGG
Source organism: Salmo trutta (assembly GCF_901001165.1). Classification (NCBI taxonomy): domain Eukaryota; kingdom Metazoa; phylum Chordata; class Actinopteri; order Salmoniformes; family Salmonidae; genus Salmo; species Salmo trutta. The sequence goes on along the minus strand of NC_042990.1, from coordinate 7,441,679 downwards.
TGGTTCCAAACTTTCTTTATGAATTATGGAGGCCACAGTGTTCTTGGGGACCTTCAATGCTGCAGTCATTTTTTTTGGTACCCTTACCCAGATCTCTGCCTCGACACAATCTTGTCTCGGAGCTCTATGAACAATTTCTTCGACCTCATGGCCTGTTTTATTTTCTATCTGACATGCACTGTTAACTGTGGACAGGTGTGATCCTTTCCAAATCATGTTCAATAAATTAATGTCCAATCAAGTTGTAGAAACATCTCAAGGATGATCAATGGAAACAGGATGCACCTGAGCTCAATTGAGTCTCAAAGCAAAGGGTCTGAATACTTCTGTAAGTCGGGTATTTCTGTTTTTAATTTTTAATATATCTGCAAACATTTCTAAAACTTTTTGTTTTGTCATTTCGGGGTATTGTGTGTAGATTGATGAAAACATTTTATTTAATCAATTTTAGAATAAGGCTGTAACATAACACAATTTGGAAGAAGCAAAGGGGTCTGAATACTTTCCGAATGCACTGTATGCGTGGGATTGTGTTGACATAGCCGCTTGGCATAACTCATCATTAGCGCAGCACTTTGAAAATCTCAAATTGAACTTGTGACAAGTAGTCTGAGTCCCTAAGGTGAGCCTTACAGTATATTAAATCATTTGGATAGGAAAAACCAGGTGCGTTGACTAGCTGTGAATGACAGCCAACATCTCTATGCAAATCCTGCTCTGTTAAAGCACCCTGTCTAGTTGCACTGATGCGCTCCTCACTTTCTCCCTCCCTCTATATATTTCTGCTTGTGAATCTGAAGGAGGCACCTGTCACCTGCTCTTTAGGAATGCCCGGTTGAACTGCATCCAAATCATGTCTTAGATAAGAAGCTGCGTCAGTCTATGAGCCTTTTTTATATCCAGTCTTTATGAAGCCTACACAAGCAAGACGTTGTGCTTCTGTCAGGGTGTACACATGTCGCTAGTGAAGGATCTTGGAAGAGGACGTGACCCATTCACGATGCATCAGCACTCCTCCCTCTGGGCTAGAGAGACACCATATGTTGTCTTCTCTGTGTGATGATGGATGGACACAATGATTGACAGGCCGAGCACTTTAGATGACACAGTAGAAACCAGGAAGTGAGTTGCTGGGGTTTGTTTGTGTGTAGAAGCCACTGGACCGGTCTGATTTTTTTTGGTTTGTTTTTATAGCGCCTGACAGTCTCTCCTAAATAGCAAACTTATACTGTATTTTAGGGAGGAATGCTGTTCCCCCTGAGGTGAAAATATAGAATTTGATCATTCCATTGGATCATCCACCTCACGATCATTCAACCTCACTCCCTTCACATGCAATGCTTCATTGTGACATTGTCGATGTCAATCTATTGTAACAAAGAGATACATTTTTCTGTAGCTTTATTTGCTTGCCGCTTACCTCAACCCTTTTTCATTCAGCAAAGTAAAGAAATGCCACCTGTGTAGAAAGAAAGAGGCTTTTGTGGCACTCCTTTGGAGAGCTCTGCTATGATGACAGCTGCTTATGGATGAAGCCACTCTGTTTACAGCCACACACTGGACCCACTGGCAGCGTTATTGAGGAAGGGGCCATTTCTCATTCACTGTAATAATTATGTCAGTAGAAAAAAAAAAAGAAACCCGATTCAGAGATTGATTTTTCTTTTTGCATGCTAAAGGTTGTTGGAATGTGTAGACGCTATTTACTCAAAGTATGTAACCATGTTCTCAAGTGCTCTAGTGAATATGAACGATGCTCTCCAACTGTACTTCCATTTTATGAGCCAGAATTATGCTGCTATGTAGGTAGATGGATGGGTTGATAGGATAGCCTGAACATGTGAAAGTTGGCTTGGTGTCTCTAGCTTGAACGAATCAAGACTGATAATTACTGTTAGTGGGTTAATTTATGAAAATTTGAATAGTTATAATTAATAATATTTTGAAAATGTTAGTAGTTTTAATGTGTGTAGCTGAAATGGTTACAAAGCAGTAGCATTTGAAATGGCTGCACTGTGTTCATATGGTTGGCATTGAATCCATGAAGTTGTATGTAAATGAAAAGTTTTAGAAATTTGATGTCTGGATAGGTTGAACATTTTTTACATTTGGTCTTTTTTTTTTTTACATTGCTACCACTATATTCCTTTTGGTTCTCATTCAAACCTATGTTAATTTATGCTCATTTAAAATGGTTATAGTTCCATAAGTATAAATAGTATCAAAAGGCTGTATTGCAAGCAATTTATGTTGAGTTGGTGTGCACATTTCGGCATCGGTTTAGAGTTCATCACCTAAACGCTTCAAGAGGAGTAGCGTGGTCAAATGATCCCCCGTGCAAGTCTATGGCCCTTTTATTGTCATTGAAATGCATGGCAATGGTGGCTCATTTAAAATATGGTTGTAGTACAAAAAGTATAGGTGCTTTCAAAAACATTTTCTCAAGCATTGTAAGTTGGGACCGGTCTGCCCAATTTAAACGTTTGTTTCTAGCTTATACGGTTACAGTGTTGTTGCGTTTGCTCTAATATGAAAATGTATGCCCTGATTAAAGGATGGAGGAATGAAAGATTATATGAAGTGTTTCCATCATCCTGCAGCATGCCTTAAATGGTGAAAGAAGATCCATTTATTTATATTTTTTTACCATTCAAGTCTATTGACTTGCATTTAGTTTTATGCAAATATGGTTGTAGTACAGAAAGTATAAATGCTATTAAAATTTCTCAAGCAACCTGAATACGGTCAGTCTGCACATTCTAAAGTTGGTTTAGTGTTAATAGCTCAAGTGGTTTAAGTGCTAGAGCGAGTGGAATAATAATAATAAGTATGTAAGAAATCTAGAATCATGCTTTGCACACATTTACATTTTAGTCATTTAGCAGACGCTCTTATCCAGAGCAACTTATAGTAGTGAATGCATACATTTCAATTAATTTCATACATATTTTTTTTTCTTGCCCATACTGGCCCCACGTGGGAATCAAACCCACAACCCTGGCGTTGCAAACACCATGCTCTACCAACTGAGCCACAGGGAGGCTGTATTTGTGTGTAATCAGGATGTATTGTGTGTTCTCCAGTGCTGCTGAGACCAATGGATCTGGTGGTGATGCCCCGGGGAGGGATGCTGAAGACTGGCCTGATGTTAGTCACACCAAGAAGTCCAGATCTCTGACTGCTCCCAGGTCAAAGGTCAGTTGGGGTCCTTGATCCCCGTCAGTCCTTTTGGAGATAACTGGGAACGTGGCATGCTCCAGACCTGGGTTCAAATACTAATTCAATAACTTTCACATACATTTCAAAGTAAGTGTTTTAATACATTTTTTTATTTGAAAATAGAGGTATTGGAATATACTGTATTTAGAAATACACTTTGAAAGTATTGGCATGCATTTGAAAATACAAATATTTAAAATACCAATGCATTTGAACCCAGGTCTGTTTTTTTTATTAATACCTTTAATTTATACAGGTTTTTCTCATTGAGATGTCTCTCTTGGAAAAGAGATGTTCTGGTCCAATAGCAGCAGGGGGACCAACGTTTCAGACAAAACAACTTACATACACTAACACAACATTAAACACAACTATAAACACACATACAGTACAACAAAAACATCCATTTGGTCTTAGTGGTATGTATTTGGAAACAGTTTCAAATAGTAGGCTATATAAAATATTTTACGAAAGTAACTTTCTAGTGCTGAGCGATTTAACTGACATTTAGTTTTTTTAAATCAGTTATTAAAAAACTATTTGACAGATGTCGGTTCAATTGCTTGAATTCCATTTAGTTTGGGTTTTTTTTTGTGAGCCAATGCCCTGTTTATCTAGAGAGAAATCTAATAATTCACAAGAGAAATCAAATCAAGAACTATGTGGGATGCTGGGCTGAAGGGGAGTTGTAGTTTTCATTAAGCAAATATTCAACCTAGTGTAACAGTGTAGGTTCCGTCCCTCTCTTCGCCCCAACCCGGGCTCGAACCAGGGACCCTTGCACACATCAACAACTGATACCCCACGAAGCATCGTTACCCATCGCGCCACAAAAGCCGCAGCCCTTGCAACGCAAAGGGAAACCCTACTTCAAGTCTCAGAGCGAGTGACGTCACTGATTTAAATGCTATTAGCGCGCACCACCGCTAACTAACTAGCCATTTCACATCGGTTACACTAATTCAGCGCAGAAACTTGGTAATTAACTACAATGTCCATAATCCAATATGGATTTTTCCGGCTCAGACAGAGACGGATCAGAGGACGAGGCGATACGAGAGGTTTCACTCTCACCAAGATCATTCTAAAAACAACCCCAATACGTTTCTTCCCACCTTTGGGACAATGACTCCCTTTGTTAGGGCAGAGACATGAGCGTCTCGTCATTATATACAGATCTCTGGATGGATACACTTTTACGCTTGAGAGAGGAATGTACACAACGATGAGGGGGACATAAACAGTATGTGAAAGTATGCCTTATCTGCTTTGAAGAATTAGTAAAATGATTTTGTCAGACAGCTCTGCAGCATACTAGCTAAATAGGATGACTGAAAACAGTATAGTATGGAGAGCACAAAATGTTAGATGGACTGACTGCTACTGCCTGAACAGAGATGATTACTTTAAGGAATAAAAAATAAGAAAGTCATCAAATAAAAACAAACTGAAATATACACAACTGAAATATTTTATTATTTCATAGTCATTTCCTATTTTTTTCTATTGACGTCACCCCGAAGTGTACCTGACAGAAACAATGGAATATGTTTTAGCAATGGGATGTTCAACATTTTTGCCTTTGGAATTGCCATAAAAAAGCTCTAAAATCATTGTACTGTCATTATTTCATAATGTATTTCATGTTTAAAAAAAATGTTCAACTGAAAACCGTGATTATTTTTGAATTAACAAACCCGAACCTAACTGCTAAATCAAATTTTATTGGTCACATACACATATATTTAGAAGATGTTATTGCGGGTGTAGCGAAATGCTTGTGTTCCTAGCTCCAACAGTGCAGTACTATCTAACAATTTCACAACAATACACACATCTAAAAGTAAAATAATGGAATTAAGAAATGTATAAATATTAGCACGAGCAATGTCGGAGTGGCATTGACTAAAATACAGTAGAATAGACTACAGTGTATATACATACAAGATGAGTAAAGCAGTATGTAAACATTATTAAAGTGACTAGTGTTCCATTATTAAAGTGGACATTTGGTCTCTAGTCATTGTCAACAGTGCTCAAAGAATCACACAGAGTTACAATTCTATATAAAAAAAATGTTTTGGGGTTTGTGTGCAATATCTCTCCTTATCAGCTTTCATGTGTATGGTATCCGTTTTAATGTGCTTTACTATAGTATGACAATAGCTCACTCCTAACTGTTTATTGTCTGTTTTGAGAATGCCTAATCTCATAAGGGCAGCTACTGCTTTTGTTGGTGTTAATGTGGTGTCTGTCATTTTTTTATTGAGAAACCGCTGTGGTATTTCTCTTAGTTTTCTCAAGGCTTTTTCAGAGCAGGAATATACTCTGGGGTTTATTTTTGTTTGTGTTAGAAAATGCATATTGTCTTTTAAAGTTTAGTGTGTGTGTGGCCCTTTTCTAACAGTGGCATGCCAGTCGGTGTCCCCTCCTCTCCCTCTGGCAGTTCTCAGTGCAAATCATGGCCGTACAGTACACACCCAGCCACGTAGACTCCTCACGTTGTGATCTGTGCAGTAGTTATTTAAAAAGGCTAAAGGTAAAGGTAAACTATGACGTTATCAGGTTCTGCTATTCCACGCTAGAGGGAGATATTTTCAAAGAATTTCCTATAAATAGCCTTGTTTCCAAATACAGTATTTCAAATTCCCCTAGGACCAAACACTGTAAATGCATGGAGTATTTGAAAATGCACTGTGTATTTCATTATTTTCAAACATGCCAATACTCTCCACATGTATTTCCAAATATATTCCAATAGTCTAAGAACAAATATACAAATACTTACTTTGAAATGTCTTTGAAAAAAGTTTAAATACCCTAAATAGTATTTGAACTCAGGTCTGGTGTAGCATAGCAGCTTAATCCTCTGATGGATTTTGGTTGAATGTACAGTAGGCTATTTCTTGTTGCTAAATTTCTAGACTGGCTCAGTGGGATTAGGGAACAGTTGCCATGCAAACTGCTGATACAGATCCAGATGTTATTTTATCTACCTTAAGGTTAATGATAGGATTTCAGAGTAGGGTGATCTGTTGTTAGGGCCAACTTCTACTGCCAGCATTTCAGGGATGGTGGTGTCCAGTGATTATACATTTTGACCAAAAAATAAAAATGATAAAGTCTGCATATAAAATAGATGAGACAATGGTCTGCTAGGGTGAGTTTCCATTGAACTGTCTTGTTGATGAAAACAGCTGGACATAATGACGTCACACCTAAAAAAAAAAAAATATGGTGTTCAATACAAATGTTGAAGTGTTTCCATTACCCATTTAGGAAAATAAATTGGCGACAGCCTGTATACCCTCCCACCTATCTGTTTCATGTCTCAGGTAGCCTGCGAAAGCCAGCACAAATAGAATGCAATAATTGACTAATATTTGCCACATTTGAATAATTCTCATGTGCCAATGTATCACCATGGTCCATGCCATGGTGGTACTTGCACTCCTGTAGATCTGAAATAATTGGATTGTTAAACTTGCAGGCAACTAGAAAAGCAAGGCGACGCAATTCAGGTATTCTTAAGTCTGGACAATCCATTTTTTTATTTTGCAAGCAGTAGGCATTTAGAATTAAGTGTAGAGTGGTGTTTTATAGTTATGCGGTGACATCAGGTGTAACGAGTGCGCTGAGAGTCTGAAGCAAGTTCAGAGAGTGAGTGTTTTAATAAATAAATGAAACAATGAACACGTAACACAAACACCGCACCGACATGAAAACAGAGTCAATAACACCTGAGGAAAGAACCAAGGGGAGTGACAGATATAGGGAAGATAATCAAGGAGGTGATGGAGTCCAGGTGAGTGTCATGAGGCGCAGGTGCGTGAGATAATCAGCAGCCTGATGACCTAGAGGCCAGAGAGGGAGTATACATGACAGTAACCCCTCCCCGACTCGCGGCTCCCACCGCAGGACGCCATCAAAGGGGACGAACCCGGGGATCAGGAGGGGACCGGTCACCCCGCTGATGCGCGAGAAGCTGACACGCCAGCTTCAGGGAACCTGTTGAGTCAGCTGGGGCGTGAGAACCTGACAGATCGGTTGAGGCAGGGGAGCCAGACGAGCCGGTGGAAGCAGAGGAGCCTGGCGATCCGGTGCAGGCATGAAAGCCCGACGATCTGGCTGAGGCAGGAGAGCCTGTAGCAGTTCCCCACGCCATTACTGACAGAATATTTTTTATTAAAAAAAACACTCCCTGATGCTTCCCTTAGGTAACGTGTTATTCTGTAACAAGTGCGCTGAGAGTCAGGAAGCAAGTTCAGGGAGTGAGTGTTTTTAATAAATAAAAGACAATGAACAAACACCGCACCGACATGAAACAAAGTCAACAACACCTGAGGAAAGAACCAAGGGGAGTGACAGATACAGGGAAGATAATCAAGGAGGTGATGGAGTCCAGGTGAGGGTCATGAGGCGCAGGTGTGCGAGACGATGGTGACAGGTGTGCAGGATAATCAGCAGCCTGATGACCTAGAGGCCGGAGAGGGAGTATGCTTGACATCAGGTGCCCCGCTTACTTTCAAAAGTATTTGTCAATCATCATTTATTAGAAAAACAGTGTCCATTATCATTTTTCTCAATAAAGAACGCTTGACAAAATAAAAATCCACCCATCGAACATAATTATTTTATTTGCAATCTTTAGAAAATGTCTCGTAACTGCTGTTTCCATTGCGACATTACTTTTGTCGAATAAACCTTGGTCAATGGAAACCTGCCTAGTGACACACTATATATACAAAAGTATATGGACACCCCTTTAAATTAGTGGATTTGACTAGTTCAGCCACACCTGTTGCTGACAGGTATATTAAAAAAATAGAGCACACAGTCATGCAATCTCCATAAACAAGAATTGTCAGTAGAATGGCTTACTGAACAGCTCAATTCAACGTGGAACCGTCATATGATGCCACCTTTCCAACAAGTCAGTTTGTCAAATTTCTGCTCTGTTACAGTTGATCAGGGCAGCTCTAAGTGCTGTTATTGTGAAGTGGAAACATCTCGGCGTGACAACAGCTCAGACGCGAAGTGGTAGGCCACGCAAGCTCACAGAATGGGACCGCTGAAGCGCGTAGCGCATAAAAATCATCTGTCACTACCGAGTTCCAAACTGCCTCTGGAAGCAACATCAGCACAATAACTGTTCTTCAGGAGCTTTATGAAATGGGTTTCCATGGCCTAACAGCCACACACAAGCCTAAGATCACCATGTGCAATGCCAAGCATTGGCTGGAGTGGTGTAAAGCTTCACCATCTGGCAGTCTGACGGACAAATCTGGGTTTGGTGGATGCCAGGAGAACGCCACCTGCCCCAATTCACAGTGCCAACTGTAAAGTTTGGTGGAGGAGGAATAATGATCTGGGGCTGTTTTTCATGGTTCAGGCTATGCCCCTTAGTTCCAGAGAAGGAAAATCTTAACTCTACAGCATACAATGACATTTTAGATGATTCTGTGCTTCCAACTTTGTGGCAACAGTTTGGGTAAGGACCTTTCCTGTTTCAGCATGACAATGCCCCCGTTCACAAAGCGAGGTCCATACAGAAATGGTTTGTTGAGATCGGTGTACAAGAACTTGACTGGCCTACACAGAGCCCTGACCTCCACCCCATCAAATACCTTTGGGATGAATTGGAACGCCGACTGCGAGCAAAGCCTCACTAGTGCTCTTGTGGCTGAATGGAAACAAGTCCCCACAGCAATGTTCCAACATCTAGTGGAAAGCCTTCCCAGAAGAGTGGAGGCTGTTGTAACAGCAAAGGGGGGACCAACTCCATATTAATGCCCATGATTTTGGAATGAGATGTTCGACGAGCAGGTGTCTACATACTTTTGGCCATATAATGTATAATAGGTTGGTTAGTTAGTTAGTCCTTCCTTTGCCCAATAGAGGGAGCCAGTGTTACCATGCATGAGGTTTGCAGGAACCAAGCATACAACAGGTTTTGTTGTCAGTCATCATCAGTGATTCATTGTTCCTCAGGACAGAGGTAAAACTTCAATTAAATTATGAAAACAAAAAACGTATTATATTTCTAGCACATTAGTGAACACTTCTCCAAAGTGTTCTAGAGAGTCTGGAGACATGGGAACTTGTTATATTTGGTGTAAACACTGTTTTCTGCTAGTGTTTGTGTGCATGTCTGAAAGCGTGTGGGTGTGTGTGTGTGTGCATTGCGTAAAGGGGCAGTTAGACTGAGACTTACCCAGAAAGACAGCTGTAATCAATGCCAAAGGTGATGTATTGACTCAGGGGGTTGAATACTTATTTAATCAAGATTTATTTAGTGTTTTATTATTCTTTTTTTATACATTTTTTTTTTTTTTTAATCCACTTTGACATTAGAGTATTTTGTGTAGATTGTTGACAACAAAATGACAATTAAATCCCACTTTGATTTCACTTTAATACAAAAAAATCTGGAAAAAGGCAGCGGGTGTGAATACTTTCTGAAGGCAACTCCTATGTATAGCCAAGGCAGCTGCTATGGTAACATGGCATAACAACTATCATACATTAGTAGTTATCAAGACAGCATAAACAGATCTGGGACCAGGCTATAGCATTTGTACCATCAGCAGCCAGCATCAACCTCAGACGAGGGGGGGGGGGCACACAAGTTCCCGCTCAGCCCAGTCAAAACTGTTCGCTCTGGCACTCCAATGGTGGAACAAGCTCCCTCACGACGCCAGGACAGCGGAGTCAATCACCACCTTCTGGAGACACCTGAAACCCCACCTCTTTAAGGAATACCTGGGATAGGATTAAGTAATCCTTCTAACCCCCCCCCCAAAAAAAAGATATAGATGTACTATTGTAAAGTGGTTGTTCCACTGGATATCATAAGGTGAATGCACCAATTTGTAAGTCGCTCAGGATAAGAGCGTCTGCTAAATTACATAAATGTAAATGTAAATACTACAGCATTATCTGCAAAAAAACACTAGTAATTACTACAGTAATGTATGTCTGCAAAAACAGTATTTTTTTTTTTACTGTTTTAAATACTACAGTATTTCATTAGCATATACCCTGCCCATTCCCCTCCCCCATATCCCAATTTATGCCACCCATAAGTGAGAAACCTACATGCCTAGTATAGACCATATTGTGTTCCATACAGGTTATAACAAGAGCTCTGAACTCTGTCCAGACCCCAGTCCTATCTATCTAAAGCTTATGGAAAATTTGCTCTTTTAGTATTTCTCCAGTAGATTTCCTCAAGGAGAAAGACTCTACTTCTATATTCAGTATACTACAAGGAATACTACAGTAAAGACTACAGTGAATACTATAGTATATAAATATAGTAGGACTACAGCATTTAAACTATAGTATATGGTCATACTCTTCGTAATAGTCTTCAAGTAGCTCCTCATCAAAAGAATCTTCCTCCAAGAAGTCCATGACTTCATGTTCCTCCTCATCCTGCAGGCCTTCTTCAGTGATGACCTTTAGCACATAAAAAAAGGGGATCATGAATGTAAGGGAATTGTTATCAACCTGTTGGCAAGATGGCAAAGTTATATTTTATAATCCCTTTCACTCTCACATTTTGAGAAGACGTAACAATTTCATATCTGATAGTCCATAACTAAAATAATCTGATTATGTATGCCTGTAGCAAAATGAAACCAGTTATACCTCCAACCTGAGCCTTCATAAGTCATATGATTTATCATAAAAGTTATATATTCATACTTCCATTCAACAGCCAGAAGGATAAACATTTTTTTTAGGAATCATATCACAGATAAACATACACCTAATGAGTTATCTAGCTAACTAATAATAATAGCTACCCTCTCTCTTTCTTCTGGCTGTCAGGATAGAAGCTACGAATCCAATAATTTTAGCGCAAATACCTAATAACAAATACTCTTCAAATTGTAAATTAGAGCATTTTGTACAGTCATCAAAGAAAACACGAACACGAAGAAGACGACAATCTAAATCAAGTCCTTTTTGGGTGACTGACTGACTGCAGCTTGAACAATAGTCAACAGGCTAGCTACCATTAGTTAGCTCACAGATTTTGGTAGCTAGCAATTTAACTAACATTATCTGAGGAGACACTATAGTGGCCTAGAAATACAATGACATTGCTAAAGTAGGCAAGTAATTAGTAGAAAACAACTTTGCCATCATTATCATGTTGTCAAATTTACTTAGAGATGGCAATTGCCATAGCTAGAAATATTTTTTTTAAATGCTAACTTTAGCTAGTTAAAATCCGGTCCTGTCCCTCAATCTTAGCTAGCTAAAGTTATGCTCCATCTAAAGTCAATCTGGCACTATTAAAGTGATGACAAAATTATTTGCCTCCTTTTAGAAATGTCCTTGTTTTTTCCAAGTAACTATAATGCACTTTAGACTAAATCTTCATCAGAACATTGCAGCTCAGAGAATGTCATTGAGTAGCTAGTAGAACGTTCATTCAGGCATCGGTCCTCAAGAGAACATTCAAAACAATATTGTGACGAATCATGCAACTGTGGAGATGGGAGAACCATCTCACTCCATCAATCAGGCCTTCATGGTAGTGTGGCCATGACGGAAGCCACTCCTCAATAAAAATCACATGACAGCCCGCTTGGAGTTTACCAAAAAGGACTCTCAGACCATGAGGAACAAGATTCTCTGGTCTGATGAATCCAAGATTGGACTCTTTGGCCTGAATGCCAAGAGTCACGTCTGGAGGAAACCTGGAACGATACCTGTGGTGGCAGAATCATGGTGTGGGGATGTTTTTCAGCAGCAGGGACTGGGAGACTATTCAGGATCAAGGTAAAGATGAACGGCGCAAAGTACAGAGAGATCCTTGATGAAAACCTGCTCAGGACCTCCAGACTGGGGTGAAGATTCACCTTCCAACAGGACAACGACCCTAAGCACATAGCCAATACAACGCAGGAGTGCCTTCGGGACAAGTCCCTGAATGTCCTTGAGTGGCCCATCACCTTATTAATTCAGCCACTTACTTAGATAACGCCACCCAAAAGTTTAACTTGCTAGTTAATGCAGAATTCAGCATTTTTCACGCAGAAAAATAAATAAAACTCTTAATATCTTGCTGCGTTTTGTAAACGCAGATGTAAAATGCTTCTTATTGTAATTTCTGCTCGGCATTACAAATTTTGTGCTTCAGTTGCACTTCTCCACTCAGATGTGAATTCACAAACGGCATTCTATCAGCAGACAGCACTCTGACTGTGTAGCTACTTTTCTCCGGTACTTTTCTTGGTGTAGCCAACCTCCTTTTCTCTGTAAAATGCAAGATTAACTTTAAGCAAAACATTAGGAAATGTAGCTGGCTGTGTGACTGGCTCAGCTGTTCTGGGGAACTACGTTATGTAGTCAGCATCATAATGTAAAATAATGTGACCGGTGAAATGAAGAACGCGATCTGCTTCATCTCGTATTGCACAAGTTGACTGTATGTATTTACATAAACATGAGCTACAAATGTTAAAATGTATTGAAAAACTTCAAAGAAATAGTTTCAACGATATTGATGGTATTGAAAAACCATCCCGTGGCTATTTCCAAATACCCCGGTATACAGTATACCGCCCAAGCCTATAACATTCAACATCATATTTATTCAGATATATTATATTCATATTCATATTTTCATTTCACATTTTCTTGTACCTGTGGTCTGCCACAAAAAAGGGGGAGGGGGAACAAATCTGAGAAATGCATATCAAGAAAGATAATGAGCATCATCAAACGTTTTGTATGCAAGGAAAATAAACAACCTTTTTTCCACATTTAGTGTGTGTGTGTCATTATGTGTGTCATAACACATGGTTGCTCCATCCATATACTGTAGATTGACTCAGGTTTCACTACTATTGTTATCTTCTGCGTTTCACTCAGAGGAATTCTTTTCAACTCTGCCCAGATTCAAATCTGACAGACTGCCTCATGGAAAGCTTTGCATTCCATTCTCCATTGTCATTAAGGTTCAACAAAGGCACACTCACCAGAATAACATTGCAACCATGTCTTATCAAACATAACCATTGGGAAAACGTTGTCCAGACAGATAGGATATGGTTTGTATTATTAGCTACCAAACACTTTCTGTGGCACTCCTCCAATCATTCACACCTCATCCCCACTATGTGACACACCACTGGAGATCTAAATCATTCTCCTATTACCACACTCAGATTTAAGTATCTCTGGAATTGATGTTGTTCAAACTAAGGGTGGAGTACCTTTTGAAGTATGCCTTGGAAGGGTGTCTCCGTGCTCCTTTTCCACTGAAGTGTAGACAGGTGAACTCCGATGAACGAACACTGGCAGGATTCTGTAACTTCTGTTTTATACATACCAGTGATTCTTGCCTTTTGTTGTCAGTGGAGCGTTGCAAGCTCTGAGTAATTGGGGTTTGGTTCTTATGAAATCGAGAGATTATTCTCATGCAAATTATACAGTGAGCCTATTGGCTCTCTACGAAACAGTTGATAGCTTCGAAATGAACATTTCATACTCTAAGTAATGTTCGGTCTCTCTTTTCTCTCCCCAATCTCTTTCTCCCTCCATCTTTTTCTGCCTCCATCTTTCTCTTTTTAGCATATTGTCCCCCCTCTCCCTCCCCCTCTCTCACTCACTATCCCTCCCTCTGCCTTTCCGTCTATCGCTCGCAAACAGACCAAGGACCTCAGCTACTCAGAGATGGACCTCCGTGCCAAGCCCAGGAGGTTCGGCACTTTCGCCTTCGGCTTGAAGAGGAGTAAGAAGAAGAGTGACGGGGATCTATCCCAGAGCATCGTGGTCCTCCACAGCCCCGATCCAGAGGTCAAAGGGCAAGTGGAGGAGGAGCCTTTGGACCTCAGCCTCTGGAACATCGGCCAGGGCGGCACTCTGAACAAGAGCGTAAGGTTCACTATGTCTCAGCCTGACATAAACACTACGACACAGGTCACCTCTTATCCTCCTCATACTGTCCCCAATGTATCGCAGGCCCAGGAGCCCCTGATGGACAGTCCTAAGACTGTCACCGACCAATCAAAATCCCAGGAATCCCTGATGGATAAGATTATTCCTATTGAAGTGGGTCGGACTACAGGACAAGCCCCTTTAGCTATGCCTGAGATGGTGTGGGACGAGACCTCAGAGGAAGAGGAGAGCCCGGGTGTTGAGTGTGACAACCCTTATGCCTCAACAGACCATACTGACACAACTTATATGGATGTTGATAGCTTTAACCCAACTCCTCCCTCTTTCCCATCTATCCCACCACCCTGCTATCCATCTAGCCCACCTACACCCTTTTGCCCTCCTCCTATTACAGTTTACACCACAAACCAGAGAGATGACATTTCCCACTCCCCATTACCCAGCTCTGACCCTGGGAGTAGTGGTCTTTCTGATCCTGTCTTTCCTGTTACTGAATTCTCACTTACCAAAGCTGAGGCCTCTGTTACCTTCTCCATTGGCCAACCTGTTGTTGCTGAAAATATCAGCACTGTTACCCCTAATACTGATCCCTCTCCCATTGCCTTGGACCCCAATAGAGAAACCTCTGTGACTGAAACAGACACACCTGTCCCTGAAGTTAATACCGAGGCCTTTGCGCTCAACCCTGATAGTTTGGCTGACGACACTGACAGTCCTATTCTCATCACTGTCAGCTCGTCTCTTATCACTATCAACTCTGTTACTGATGTGGACACCCTTGCTGACACTGTTACTACCATTGACACCACCTCCATCAATGACACCTCTGTCTCTACCACTGATACATCTAGGCCTATGCCTGAAACTGTCGCCTCCGTCAACTCTGAAGAGGTCAGCAACGCTATTCCTCATCTTGGCCCCTCTCCCGCTGAAGTGGTCATCCCTGTTCCAAGCACTGACAAATCTACAGCTGAAATGCTAACCTCCATTGCAAAAACGGTCTACTCTGTTACCGGCAGTGACAACACTGTCCCCAACACTGACACGTCCTCTGCCAACAAAGAGTTATATGGAACTCTGTATGACTCGCTATTTCCTCAAAGTTTCACATCGGAACCAAAATCTGCCATATCAGACCCTCACTCTACTGAGGGACGTCTTGACACCAACCTAACCATGAGTTATGACACTGACCCACACCTGTCCTTGGAATACCCCTTTGACTTATTTTTACCTGAACCAGTTAAACAGGAGTCTGAAACTGCCTTTGATCACACTGAAGCTAGTGTCAGTGGCACCACCCAATCAACTCCATTACGGTCTGCCAGTGACGCCCCTTTCGCCGACATGGACATACCTGCCACTGTAGTCTCCAAAATGGATGCCAGCCATCCTGACACAGACACCACTGCTTTCCCTAAAACTAGCCTCACTGTTAGTGACTCAAAACCAGTATTTGAAGATCTTTATGACTCTCTTTTTCCTGAAAGTTTACCCTCACATCACGTATCTGACAGATCTGCCGCCACTAGTTACACGTCTGACCCAGACATGGAGACATCTGCCGTTACGATGGACTCTCCACCTCATAATATGGACACTTCTCTTGAAAAAAAGGATCCCGCTGTTCCTCAAATAGACACCTCCGACCCTAACACAGATATCTCCCTCACTGAGCCTGAGAATTCCAGTTCTCTTGAGTCCACACAGGGGGAATCCTTTGTCACAAAACCAGTCACCATTGACGCTTCCGGCTCCTCTACAATCTCTGAAACAATGGCAACTGCGACCGGTCAAGAAGCAGAAGTAGAGATTATGGAAGCGGAATATATTCTGAACTCTGATGCAGTCATTGTCAGGGAAAAATCAAATGATGTGTCCACAATTGCTACTGAGGAAGTTCAAGAAGCAGAGATGATGGAAGAGGCCAACAGCATAGATTCTAATAGACAGATTGAGGAACATATGCCCTGTGATGCAGAAGTTGTCAGGGCAAGCTCATATTATGTGACCATACCAGAAAACAGCAGTGCCATGGAGGTCACTATGTCAGTGGTCCATTACAGCATCCTGGAGGATTACATGGAGGAGAGTGGAGTTGAAAAGATAAAAGCAGAGGAAGAGAAAGGAACGGGCAGACAATGGAGGAATGGTAATGAAACCACCGAAATGGGATGGAGTGTGGCGTCACAGAAAGAAACGGAAGAAATGTTCGAAACGAGGGATAGAGGTCAAGAGAAGGAAGTCCACAAAGAGAAGAGAAACATTGAGTTCCAAGAAGAGAGTGATGCGGCGAGCCTAGTGCAGGTGGAGGAGAGAAAAGCGAGAGAAGTCTGGCCACTGGTGAAGGAAAAGAGGGAGGAGGGGGTGGAAGCAGCCTTACCGGTTCAGCAGGTGCACACGCTTATGGAATGTGAGTCGACAGCCCCACCTTTCACCACAGAGCAGCATGGAGAGGAGGAGGGGTCAGGGAGTAACCGGAGTGTGGTTACGCATGCTTGCTTGGGAACAGAGGCCTGCACTTATACAAATGCACAGACCCCAGGCCAGGAAGAGCCACAGGAGGAGGTGGACGAGTCCCGCAGCGCTGAGAATAAACACTCTGACAACAGAGGGCGAGAGGAAACACTCAAAACACACAACACACTCGCACACGCCGCCGACGGAGAGGAGAGCATTTTAGACACACACACAGCAGAGATAGTGGACTTAGTCACTCGTACTGTCGAGGACACGGGTGCTCCGAGCACACTCTCTTTCACTGACCAGAAAACAAATGTAGACACTGTCACACACAGTGCAGATGGTGAGAACAGACTGACACTTGACACAGACAGAGAAGAGACATCGACAGACACATTCGCACACAGCGCTGAGTCCGAGTCCAACACAGATACTGTAAAGGGAGAACACAAAGGGACACTCAGTGCTGAGTGGATAGGCAGCATTTTTACTCAGGACACAGACGGAGCCAGTGGAGAGCCAGTGTCAGAGCAGGTGGCTGTGAATCCTCCAGTCACAGGAGACCCAATCCTCCAGAGACTTTGGAAGAGAGCCAACAGTCTTGTCACTGAGGACACAGAGAGACCCGGTGCAGAGCCAGAGCAGGTGGAAGTGAAGCTGTCAGTCACTGCAGACACATTCCTCAACTTGAAGAAGAACAGAGTCAACTGCCTCATCCAGCCAGAAGTGTAAGTGATTCCATTTCATCTGATATCCTTACTCTGATTTCCAACTTTTCTTGATGTGTGTGTTTTGAAATGGAGGCAGAAGTGATTCAGTTTCATGTGATCGTTCTATACTAAACGTGTGTCTGAGTGTGAGGGAACGTGGAGACTCAACAACAATAGGACTAATTGATCTGTCATGTCTGCTGTGCAGTAAAGTGTATGTGTATGGTATGGTAGTAGGTGGAATAGAGGACAACATGGTGACGTCCGTTCTCTCTGCACTGTGTCTAGAATGTTTTTTGTTGGAAATGCAAAGACTGTTATTATCTTATACTGTTGTGATTTATGGTAACTAGCTATAATAACGATTGGATTTACAGTTGAAGTCGTAAGTTTACATGCACCTTAGCCAAATACATTTAAACTCAGTTCTTCACAATTCCTGACATTTAATCCTAGTAAAAATTCCCTGTCTTAGGTCAGTTAGGATCACCACTTTATTTTAAGAATGTGAAATGTCAGAGAGAATTATTTATTTCAGCTTTTATTTCTTTCATCACATTCCCAGTGGGTCAGAAGTTTACATACACTCAATTCGTATTTGGTGCATTGCCTTTAAATTGTTTAACTTGGGTCAAACGTTTCGGTTAGCCTTCCACAAGCTTCCCACAATAAGTTGGGTGAATTTTGGCCCATTCCTCCTGACACAGCTGGTGTAACTGAGTCAGGTTTGTAGGCCTCCTTGCTCGCACACTCTTTTTCAGTTCTGCCCACAAATTTTCTATGGGATTGAGGTCAGGGCTTTGTGATGGCCACTCCAGTACCTTGACTTTGTTGGCCATTTTGCCACAATTTTGGAAGTATGCTTGGGGTCATTGTCCATTTGGAAGACCCATTTGCGACCAAGCTTTAACTTCCTGACTGATGATGTTGCTTCAATATATCCACATAATTTTCCTACCTCATGATGCCATCTATTTTGCGAAGTGCACCAGTTCCTCCTGCAGCAAAGCACCCCCACAACATGATGCTGCCACCCTTGTGCTTAACAGTTGGGATGGTGTTCTTTGGCTTGCAAGCCTCTCCCTTTTTCCTCCAAACATAACGTTGGTCATTCTGGCCAAACAGTTCTATTTTTGTTTCATCAGACCAGAGGACATTTCTCCAAAAAGTACAATCTTTGTCCCCCTGTGCAGTTGCAAACCATAGTCTGGCTTTTTTATGGCTGTTTGGAGCAGTGGCTTCCTCCTTGCTGAGCGGCCTTTCAGGATATGTCGATATAGAACTCGTTTTAATGTGGATATAGATACTTTTGTATCTGTTTCCTCCAGCATCTTCACAAGGTCCTTTGCTGTTCTGGGATTGACTTGCACTTTTCGCACCAAAATCCGTTCATCTCGTTTGTTAACAAGAAATTAGTGGAGTGGTTGAAAAACAATTTTTTCTTCAATCTAAGTGTATGTAAACTTCCGACTTCAAGTGTATATAGCACTTTCCTACCTATGTACAGGCAGACGGGCATGACCAAGGTCTACCTTAGCGTCCTGATACATGACATGTGGCTCTAAGTAACTTAGTCATCGGAACCATAAACATTATGTAATCATTTCTCAGGTGAAACGACTACAATATTTACCCAGGCTTTTTTTTTCTGTCACCTTTTGGAATATTTCTTATTTGTGGACATTTCTTTATTGACAATGGCATCCTTTTTTTGATGTTGTTGAATTGGCCAGTTTCCTGGTGGATCACAAAATGTGAAAGTCTCCAAGCTAGACTGTAGAAGTGGTGATTAGCCTCACCCGTCCGACCACGTATTTGTGGAGATTGCTCTCTGCACCCTCTCAGTGGGATGGGCTGTGAGGAGTCATAGTAAAAGAACTTCTGGTGGCTTAAAAACATCATTGACGTGTGTGTGTGTGTGCGTGTGTGTGTGTGCGTGTGTGTGTGTGTGTGTGCGTGTGTGTGTGTCGCAACACTCTTTGTGTCGCCAGGAATGAAAGACATGAATGTAGCCAATGGTTTTCATTCTTTAAGATAGGTACACTATGTTAATTGTTTCCGCCTGACTCAGACGGAGCCTTACATGGTCTACCTGATTGTCAGGCCTTTTGCGTGATCATGGAATCTTGGACCTATGGCATTTTCTTGGAACACCTTAAAGTACCAAGTAGACCCACACAGTAAAGTTTATATAGCCAAGCCACACTGTTATCAGTTCATCTGAAAACATACAGTACAGTAGGGACATTTTCCACATGGCATTATTCTTCGGAAGTACTGTATACATTTTTTTTTTAAAAGCAAAGCACAACCGCCAATAATGCACTTTCCTTAAAATGAAATGTTGCTAAAAGTAATTAGGAAAGAAGTGGAGGGCCCTCAACCACGTGAGTCAAGGTGCAACCAAAACATTTTATCATAATTGAAAAGGAAAAGGCGCAACGCTTGCTCACCATTATTAACTATTAAAAGCTTCTAAAATGCATTTAGTCATTTTAAAATAATCCGAAAACCAAGGATCTCAATAAATAACACAAAGATACAGTACCAGTCAAAAGTTTGGACACACCTCATCATTCAAGGATATTTCTTTATTTTTACTATTTTCTACATTGCAGAATAATAGTGAAGACGTCAAAACTATGGAATAACACAAATGGAATCATGTAGTAAACAAAAAAGGCGTTAAAACAAATCAAAATGCATGTTATATTATATATTCTTCTAGGCAGAGTTGCAAAGAACAAGCCATATCTCAGACTGGCCTATAAAAAGAAAAGATTAAGATGGGTGAAAGAACACAGACCCTGGACAGAGGAACTCTGCCTTGAATGCCAGCATCCTGGAGTCGCCTCTTCACTGTTGACGTTGAGACTAGAGGTCGACCGATTATGATTTTTCACCGCCGATACCGATTATTGGAGGACCAAAAAAAAGCAGATACCGATTAATCGTCCGATTTTTATTTATTTATATATTTTTGTAATAATGACAATTACAACAACACTGAATGAACACTTATTTTAACTTAATATAATACATCAATAAAATCATTTTAGTCTCAAATAAATAATGAAACATGTTCAATTTTAATGCAAAAACAAAGTGTTGGAGAAGAAAGTAAAAGTGCAATATGTGCCATGTAAAAAAGCTAACGTTTAAGTTCCTTGCTCAGAACATATGAAAGCTGGTGGTTCCTTTTAACATGAGTCTTCAATATTTCCAGGTAAGAAGTTTTAGGTTGTAGTTATTATAGGACTATTTCTCTCTATACCATTTGTATTTCATATACCTTTGACTATTGGATGTTCTAATAGGCACTTTAGTATTGCCAGCCTGATCTCGGGAGTTGATAGGCTTGAAGTCATAAACAGCGCAATGCTTGAAGCACAGCGAAGAGCTGCTGGCAAATACAGGAAAGTGCTATTTGAATAAATGCTTACGAGCCTGCTGCTGCCTACCACTGCTCAGACTGCTCTATCAAATCATAGACTTAATTATAATATAATAAACACACAGAAATACGAGCCTTAGGTCATTAATATGGTCAAATCCGGAAACTATCATTTTGAAAACAAAACATTTATTCTTTCAGTGAAATATGGAACCGTTCCATATTTTATCTAACGGGTGGCATCCATAAGTCTAAATATTGCTGTTACATTGCACAACCATCAATGTTAAGTCATAATTATGTACAAATTAATTACGGTCTTTGTTAGGAAGAAATGGTCTTCACACAGTTCGCAACGAGCCAGGCGGCCCAAAGTGCTGCATATACCCTGACTCTTCTTGCACAGAACGCAAGAGAAGTGACACAATTTGCCTAGTTAAAATAAATTCATGTTAGCAGGCAATATTAACTAAATATGCAGGTTTAAAAATATATACTTGTGTATTGATTTTAAGAAAGGCATTGATGTTTATGGTTAGGTACACATTGGTGCAACGACAGTGCATTTTTCGCGAATGCGCTTCTTATATCACCCGTTTGGCGAAGTAGGCTGTGATTCAATGATAAATTAACAGGCACTGCATCGATTTATATGCAACGCAGGTCAAGCAAGATAAACTAGTAATATCATCAACCATGTGTAGTTAACTAGTGATTATGTTAAGATTGATTGTTTTTTATAAGATACGTTTAATGCTAGCTAGCACCTTACCTTGGCTCTTTGCTGCACTCGCATAACAGGTAGTCAGCCTGCCACGCAGTCTCCTCATGGACGCAATGTAAGCGGCCATAATCGGTGTCCAAAAATGCAGATTATGATTGTTATGAAAACTTGAAATCGGCCCTAATTAATCGGCCATTCCGATTAATCGGTCGACCTCTAGTTGAGACTGGTGTTTTGCGGGTACTATTTAATGAAGCTGCCAGTTGAGGACTTACGTAGTTTAGGACTACGTAGTTTAGCCTTTTAAAATGATAAACTTGGATTAGCCTACACAATGTGCCATTGGAACACAGGAGTGATGGTTGCTGATAATGGGCCTCGGTACGCCTATGTAGATATTCCATTAAAAATCAGCCGTTTCCAGCTACAATAGTAATTTTCAACATTAATAATGTCTACACTGGATTTCTGATCAATTAGATGTTATTTTAATGGACAAAAAAGTCGCTTTTCTTGCAAAAACAAGGACATTTCTTGTTTGAGGAAGTGTAAAGGGAGGAAGAGGGGGTGGAGGAGGAAGAAGGGGAGGAAGAGGGAGGCGAGGAAAAGACTGTACATAAGTGACCCCAAAATTTTGAACGGTAGTGTATGCTGAGCAATTGTTGACTGCTTTTCCTTCACTCTGCGGTCCAACTCATCCCAAACCATCTCAATTGGGTTGAGGTCAGGTGATTGTGGAGGCCAGGTCTTCTGATGCAGCACACCGTCACCCTCCTTATTGGTTAAATAGCCCTTACACAGCCTGGAGGTGTGTTGGATCATTGTCCCGTTTAAAAACAAATTATAGTCCAAAACAGATGGGATGGTGTATCGCTGCAGAATCCTGTGGTATCCATGCTGGTTAAGTCTGCCTTGAATTCTAAATAAATCACTGACGGTGTCACCAGCAAAACACCATCACACCTCCTCCATGCTTCACGGTGGGAACCACACGTGCGGAGATCATCCGTTCACCTACTCTGTCTCAAAGACATGGCGGTTGAAAACACAAATTTCCAATTTGGACTCATCAGAACAATGGACAGATTTCCACCGGTCAAATGTCCATTGCTCGTGTTTCTTGGCCCAAGCAAGTCTCTTATTTTTATTGGTGTCCTTTAGCAGTGGTTCTTTGTAGCAATTTGACCATGAAGGCCTGATTTATGCGGTCTCCTCTGAACAGTTGATGTTGAGATGTCTGTTATCTGAACTCTGAAGGATTTATTTGGGCTGCAATCTGAGGTTCAGTTAACTCTAATGAACGTATCCTCTGCAGCAGAGGTAACTCTGGGTCTTCCTTTCTTGTGGCGGTCGTCATGAGAGCCAGTTTCATCATAGCACTTGATTGTTTTTACGACTGCACTTGAAGAAATGCTCAAAGTTCTTGAAATTTTTCGCATTGACTGACCTTCATGTCTTAAAGTAATGATGGACTGTCACATCTCTTTGCTTATTTGAGTTGTTCTTGCCATGATATAGGCTATATTCTGTATACCAACCCTACCTTGTTACAACACAACTGATTGGCTTAAACGCATTAAAGAAATAAATTCCTCATGACCTTTTAGCAAGGCACACATGTTAATTGAAAAGCATTCCAGGTGACTACCTTGTAAAAATAAAGAAAAACCCTGGAATAAGTAGGTGTAAAATCAGACAATGCCAAATTCCAGTCCGAAGGAAGTATGCTTTGAATTAATTTCTCTAATTTCTCTAGTATAGAGAGAGATATGTCCTGGAAGAGGTGGTCTTCACTGATATATCCCTTAAACAAAGTACACTACACTTTGAAAAATAATTGAATAACAATGTAACTGGGAGTTAAAAAGGTTAGGTAGTTAAATGCTTCTGGGTCAAATGCTTCTGCAGTTAAATACATCTGGGTCAAAGTTATACAATTAATTTAGAAGTGCATGAATTTAAATATTAAATGTTTTTGATCTATTATGCTAGTTAACGATGATAGCACCTTGAGTCTCTCAATCAAAATCCGAGAAGATTACTAAAAATGTTGATTTAAAGTTATAACATTCAAATTATTGACAGCGAGAATTAATTGCACTAGTCAAGGAACAATTAAGGCCTGGTCAAATATATTTGAGTCTGTAAAGAACAGCTAAAGCCCCACACATACAAAACCAGTTTGTTTTATTTATTTATATATACAGTTGAAGTAGGAAGTTTACATACACTTATGTTGGAGTCATTAAAACCCGTTTTTCAACCACTCCCCAAATGTCTTGTTAACAAACCATAGTTTTGGCAAGGCGGTTAGGACATCTACTTTGTGCATAACACAAGTAATTTTTCCAATAATTGTTTACAGACAGATTATTTCACTTATAATTCACTGTATCACAATTCCAGTGGGCTTTAGAAGATTCTGATAGGCTAATTGACATCATTTGAGTCAATTGGAGGTGTACCTGTGGATGTATTTCACGGCCTACCTTCAAACTTAATGCCTCTTTGCTTGACATCATGGGAAAATCAAAATAAATCAGCCAAGACCTCAGAAAAATAATTTTAGACCTCCACGAGTCTGGTTCATCCTTGGGAGCAATTTCCAAACGCCTGAAAATACCATGTTAATCTGTACAAACAATAGTATGCAAGTATAAACACCATTACACCACATTGCCATCATACTGATCAGGAAGGAGACGCGTTCTGTCTCCTAGAGATGAACGTACTTTGGTGCGAAAAGTGCAAATCAATCCCAGAACAACAGCAAAGGACCCTGTGAAGATGCTGGAGGAAACAGGTACAAAAGTATCTTTATCCACAGGAAAACGAGTACTATATCAACAAAACCTGAAAGGCCGCTCAGCAAGGACGAAGCCACTGCTCCTAAACCGCCATAAAAAAAGCCAGACTACGGCTTGCAACTGCACATGGGGACAAAGATCATACTTTTTGGAGAAATGTCCTCTGGTCTGATGAAACAAAAATAGAACTGTTTGGCCATAATGACCATCGTTATGTTTTGAGGAAAAAGGGGGAGGCTTGCAAGCCAAAGAACACCATCCCAACCGTGAAGCATGGGTGTGGCAGCATCATGTTGTGGGCTTGCTTTGCTGCAGGAGGAACTGGTGCACTTCACAAAATAGATGGCATCATGAGGTAGGAAAATTATGTGAATATATTGAAAGAACATCTCAAGACATCAGTCAGGAAGTTAAAGCTTGGTCGCAAATGGGTCTTCCAAATGGACAATGACCCCAAGCGTACTTCCAAAGTTGTGGCATAATGGCTTAAGGACAACAAAGTCAAGGTATTAGAGTGGCCATCACAAAGCCCTGACCTCAATCCTATAGAAAATGTGTGGGCAGAACTGAAAAAGCATGTGCGAGAAAGAGGCCTACAAAACTGACTCAGTTACACCAGCTCTGTCAGGAGGAATGGGCCAAAATTCACCCAACTTATTGTGGGAAGCTTGTGGAATGCTACCCAAAACATTTGACCCAAGTTAAACAATTTAAAGGCAATGCTACCAAATACTAATTCAGTGTATGTAAACTTCTGACCCACTGGGAATGTGATGAAAGAAATATAAGCTGAAATAAATCATTCTCTGTACTATTTTTCTGACATTTCACATTCTTAAAATAAAGTGGTGATCCTAACTGACCTAAGACAGGGACTTTTTACTAGGATTAAATGTCAGGAATTGTGAAGGACTGAGTTTACATACACCTTAGCCAAATACATTTAAACTTCCGACTTCAACTGTGTGTGTAAATATATATATATATATATACACACAGCACACAGTTCATTCAGAATGTATTCAGACCCCTTGACTACCACATTTTGTTACGTTACAGCCTTATTTTCTCATCAATCTACAAAGTAAAAACATTTTTTTTAGAAAATGTTTGCAAATAATAATAATGAACTTATTTACATAAGAATTCAGACTCTGCTATGAGACTCAAAATTGAGTTCAGG